>NC_133199.1:19790227-20091363 GCF_049306965.1 Danio rerio | reverse complement strand
CCTAGGTGGAGGGCCAGTGGGCAACTTGTGGCCTATACTTCAAGTCCATGGAGAAAGGTGGACCCCTGGGTAGCTTTCTGGGGTCAGTGGCCCCTAGGTGGAGGGCAAGGGGGCACCCTGGGGCCTCTACTGCAAGTCCAGGGAGAGTTGTGGACCCCTGGGTAGCTTGCTGGGATCAGAGGCCCCTAGGTGGAGGGTTAGGGGGCACCCTGGGGCCTCTACTGCAAGTCTAGGGAGAGAGGTGGACCTCTGGGTAACTTGCTGGAGTCCTTGGACCCTAGGTGGAGGGCCAGGGGGCACCCTGGGGGCTATTCTTCAAGTCAAGGGAGAGAGGTGGACCCCTGGGTAGCTTGCTGGGATCTTAGGCCCCTAGGTGGAGGGCCAGGGGGCACCCTGGGGCATATACTGCAAGTCCAGGGAGAGAGGTGGACCCCTGGGTAGCTTGCTTGGGTCAGAGGCCCCTAGGTTGAGGGCCAAGGGGCACCCTGGGGCCTCTACTGCAAGTCCAGGGAGAGTTGTGGACCCCTGGGTAGCTTGCTGGGGTCTTAGGCCCCTAGGTGGAGGGCCAGTGGGAACCCTGGTGCCTATACTTTAAGTCCAGGGAGAAAGGTGGACCCCTGGGTAGCTTGCTGGGGAATAAAGCCCCTAGGTGGAGGGCCAGGGGGTACCCTGGGGCCTCTACTGCAAGTCCAGGGAGAGTTGTGGACCCCTGGGTAGCTTGCTGGGGTCAGAGGCCCCTAGGTGGAGGGCCAAGAGGTACCCTAGGGCCTCTACTGAAAGTCCAGGGAGAGAGGTGTACCCCTGGGTAGCTTGCTGGGGTCAGAGGCAACAAGGTGGAGGGCCAGGGGTCACACTGGGGCCTATCCTGCAAGTCCAGGGAGAAAGGTGGACCCCTGGGGAGCTTTCTTGTGTCAGAAGCCCCTAGGTGGAGGGCCTGGGGGCACCCTGGGGCCTCTGCTGCCAGTCCAGGGAGAGAGGTGGACACCCTGGGTAGCTTGCTGGGGTTTTAGGCCCCTAGGTGGAGGGCCAGGGGGCACCCTAGGGCCTATACTGCAAGTCCATGGAGAGATGTGGACCCCTGGATAGCTTGCTGGGGTCAGAGGCCCCTAGGTGCAGGGCAAGGGGGCACCCTGGGGCCTCTACTGCAAGTCCGGGGAGAGACATGAACCCCTGGGTAGCTTGCTGGGGTCCTAGGCCCCTAGATGGAGGGCCAGGGGGCACCCTGGGGCCTATACTTCAAGTCAAGGGAGAGAGGTGGACCCCTGGGTAGCTTGCTGGGGTATTAGGCACTTAGGTGGAGGGCCAGGGGGCACCCTGGTGCCTATACTTTAAGTCCAGGGAGAAAGGTGGACCCCTGGGTAGCTTGCTGGGGAATAAAGCCCCTAGGTGGAGGGCCAGGGGGTACCCTGGGGCATCTACTGCAAGTCCAGGGAGAGTTGTGGACCCCTGGGTAGCTTGCTGGGGTCAGAGGCCCCTGGGTGGAGGGCAAGGGGGCACCCTGGGGCCTATACTGCAAGTCCAGGAAGAGAGGTGGACCCCTGGGGAGCTTTCTTGTGTCAGAAGCCCCTAGGTGGAGGGCCTGGGGGCACCCTGAGGCCTCTGCTGCCAGTCCAGGGAGAGAGTTGGACACCCTGGGTAGCTTGCTGGGGTTTAAGGCCCCTAGGAGGAGGGCCAGGGGGCACCCTAGGGCCTATACTGCAAGTCCAGGGAGAGACGTGAACCCCTGGGTAGCTTGCTGGGGTCCTTGGCCCCTAGATGGAGGGCCAGGGGGCACCCTGGGGCCTATACTTCAAGTCCAGGGAGAGTTGTGGACCCCTGGGTATTTTGCTGGGGTCAGAGGCCCCTGGGTGGAGGGCAAGGGGGCACCCTGGGGCATATACTGCAAGTCCAGGGAGAGAGGTGGAACCCTGGGTAGCTTGCTAGGTTCAGAGGCCCCTAGGTGGAGGGCCAGGGGGATCCCTGGGTTCTCTACTGCAAGTCCAGGGAGAGTTGTGGACCCCTGGGTAGCTTGCTGGGTCTTAGGCCCCTAGTTGGAGGGCCAGTGGGCAGCCTGGGGCCTATATTTCAAGTCCAGGGAGAAAGATGGACCCCTGGGTAGCCTGCTGGGGTCAGAGGCCCCTAGGTGGAGGGCAAGGAGGCACCCTGGGGCCTCCACTGCAAGTTCAGGGAGAGAGGTGGACCCCTGGGTAGCTTGCTGGGGTCAGAGGCAACTAGGTGGAGGGCCAGGGGCACCCTGGGGAAAATCCTGAAAGTCCAGGGAGAGAGGTGGACCCCTGGGGAGCTTGCTTGTGTCAGAGGCCCCTAGGTGGAGGGCCAGGGGGCACCCTGGGGCCTATACTGCAAGTCCATGGAGAGATGTGGACCCCTGAGTAGCTTGCTGGCGTCAGAGGCCCCTAGGTGCAGGGCAAGGGGGCACCCTGGGGCCTCTACTGCAAGTCCAGGGAGAGAGGTAGACCCTTGGGTAGCTTGCTGGGGTCAGAGGCCCCTGGGTGGAGGGCAAGGGGGCACCCTGGGGCCTATACTGCAAGTCCAGGAAGAGAAGTGGACCCCTGGGTAGCTTCCTGGGGTAAGAGGCCCCTAGGTGGAGGGTAAGGGGGCACCTTGGGGACTCTACTGCAAGTCCAGGGAGAGAGGTGGACCCCTGGGTAGCTTGCTGGGGACTAAAGCCCCTAGGTGGAGGGCCAGGGGCTACCCTAGGGCCTCTACTGCAATTCCAGGAAGAGTTTTGGACCCCTTGGTAGATTGCTGTTGTCAGAGGACCCTAGGTGGAGGGCCAGGGGGCACCCTTGGGCCTCTACCGCAAGTCTAGGGAGAGATGTGGACCCCTGGGTGGCTTGCTGGGGTCAGAGGCCCCTAAGTGGAGGGCCAGCGGGCACCCTGGGGCCTCCTCTGCAAGTCCAGGGAGAGAGGTGGACCCCTGGGTAGCTTGCTGGGGTAAGAAGAACCTAGGTGGAGGGTCAGGGGGCACCCTAGGGCCTATACTGCCAGTCCAGGGAGAGAGGTGGACCTCTGGGTAGCTTGCTGGGGTCTTAGGCCCCTAGGTGGATTGCCAGGGGGCACCCTGGGGCCTATACTGCAAGTGCAGGGAGAGAGGTGGACCCCTGGGTAGCTTGCTGGGGTCAGAGGCCCCTGGGTGGAGGGCAAGGGGGCACCCTGGGGCCTATACTGCAAGTCCAGGAAGAGAGGTGGACCCCTGCGTAGCTTCCTGGGGTAAGAGGCACCTAAGTGGAGGGCTAGGGGGCACTCTGGGGCCTATACTGCAAGTCCAGGGAGAGGTGTGGATCCCTGGACAGCTTGATGTGGTCTGAAGCCATTAGGTGAAGGGCAAGGGGGTACCCTAGGGCCTTTACCGCAAGTCCAGGGAGAAAGGTGGACCCCTGTGTAGCTTTCTGGGGTCAGAGGCCCTTAGGTGGAGGGCCAGGGGCACCCTGGGGCCTCAACTGAAAGTCCAGGGAGAGAGGTGGACCCCTGGGTAGTTTGCTGGGGTCAGAAGGCCCTAGGGGGAGGGCCAGGGGGCACCCTGGGGCCTATACTGCCAGTCCAGTGAGATAATTGGACTCCTGGGTAGCTTGTTGGGGTCAGAGGCCCTTAGGTGGAGGGCCAGGGGGCACCCTGGGGCCTCTGCTGAAAGTCCAGGGAGAGTTGTGGACCCCTGGGTAGCTTGCTGGGGTAAGAAGCCCCTAGGTGGAGGGCCAGGGGGCACCCTGGGGCCTCTAATACAAGTCCAGGAAGAGAGGTGGACTACTGGGTAGCTTGCTGATGTCAGAGGGCCCTAGAAGGAGGGCCAAGGGGCTTCCTGGGGCCTCTACTGCAAGTCCAGGGAGAGTTGTGGACCCCCAGGTAGCTTGCTGAGTTCAGAGGCCCCTAGGTGGAGGGCCAAGGAGCACCTTGGGGCCTCTACTTCAAGTCCAGGGAGAGAGGTGGACCCATTGGTAGCTTGCTAGGGTCAGAGGCCAAAAGGTGGAGGGCCAAGGGGCACCCTGGGGCCTCTACTACAAGTACAGGAAGAGAGGTGGACTCCTGGGTAGCTTTCAGGGGTCAGAGGTCCCTAGGTGGAGGGCCAGGGGGCACCCTGGGGCCTATACTGCAAGTCCAGGGAGAGAGGTGGACTCTTGGGTAGCTTCCTGAGGTCAGAGGCCCCTAGGTGGAGGGCCACGGGGCACCCTGGGACTTATCCTGCAGATCCAGGGTGAGAGGTGGACTCCTGGGTAGCTTTCAGGGGTCAGAGGCCCCTAGGTGGAGGGCCAGGAGGTACCCTATGGCCCCTACTGCAAGTCCAGGTAGATAGTTTGACCCCTGGGTAGCTTGCTGGGGTCAGAGGCAACTAGGTGGAGGGCCAGGAGGCACCCTGAGGCCTATCCTGCAAGTCCAAGGAGAGAGGTGGACCCCTGGGTAGTTTTCTTGGCTGAGAGTGGCCTAGGTGGAGGGCCAAGGGGCACCCTGGGAAATCTACTGCAAGTCCAGGGAGAGTTGTGGACCCTTGGGTAACTTGTGGGGGTCCGAGGTCCCTGGGTGGAGGGCAAGGGGGCACCCTGGGGCCTCTACTGCAAGTCCAGGGAGAGATACGGACCCCAAGGTAGCTTGCTGGGGTCAGAAGCCCATAGGTGGTGGGCCAGGGGGCACCCTGGGGCCAATTCTGCAAGTCCAGGGAGAGAGGTTGACCCCTGGGTAGCTTCCTGGGGTCAGTGGCCCCTAGGTGGAGGGCCAGGTTGCCCCCTGCAGGCTATCCTGCAAGTCCAGGGAGAAAGGTGGACCCCTAGGTAGCTTCCTGGGGTAAGAGGCCCCTAGGTGGAGGGTAAGCGGGCACCTTGGGGCCTATACTGCAAGTCCAGGGAGAGAGGTGGACCCCTGGAAAGCTTGCTGGGGCCCTAGGCCCCTAGGTGAAGATCCAGGGGGCACCCTGGGGCATATACTGCAAGTCCAGGGAGAGAGGAGGAAACCTGGGTAGCTTGCTAGGGTCAGAGGCCCCTAGGTGGAGGGCCAGTGGGCACCCTGGGGCCTCTACTGCAAGTCCAGGGAGAGTTGTGGACCCCTGGGTAGCTTGCTAGGGTCTTAGGCCCCCAGGTGGAGGGCCAGTGGGCATCCTGGGGCCTATACTACATGTCCAGGGAGAAAGGTGGACCCCTGGGTAGCTTTCTGGGGTCAGAGGCAACTAGGTGGAAGGCCAGGAGGCACCCGGGGGCCTATCCTGCAAGTCCAGGGAGAGAGGTGGACCCCTGGGTAGATTGCTTGGCTGAGAATGTCCTAGGTGGAGGGCCAAGGGGCACCCTGGGAACTCTACTGCAAGTCCAGGGAGAGTTGTGGACCCTTGGGTAACTTGTGGGGGTCAGAGGCCCCTGCGTGGAGGGCAAGGGGGCACCCTGGGGCCTCTACTACAAGTCCAGAAAGAGAGGTGGACTACTGGGTAGCTTGCTGGGGTCAGAAGCCAAAAGGTGGAAGGCCAAGGGGCACCCTGGGGCCTCTACTACAAGTCCAGGAAGAGAGGTGGACTCCTGGGTAGCTTTCAGGGGTCAGAGGTCCCTAGGTGGAGGGCCACGGGGCACCCTAGGGCCCCTACTGCAAGTCCAGGTAGATAGTTGGACCCCTGGGTAGCTTGCTGGGGTCAGAAGCAACTAGGTGGAGGGCCAGGAGGCACCCTGAGGCCTATCCTGCAAGTCCAAGGATAGAGGTGGACCCCTGGGTAGTTTGCTTGGCTGAGAGTGGCCAAGGTGGAGGGCCAAGGGGCACCCTGGGGCCTCTACTGCAAGTCCAGGTAAAGTTGTGGACCCCATGGGTAGCTTGCTGGGGTCAGAGGCCCATGGGTGGAGGGCAAGGGGGCACGCTGGGGCCTATACTGCAAGTCCAGGGAGAGAGGTGGACCCCTGGGTAGCTTGCTGGGGAATAAAGCCCCTAGGTGGAGGGCCAGGGGTACCCTAGGGCCTCTACTGCAAGTCCAAGGAGAGAGGTGGACCCCTGGGTAGCTAGCTGGGGTCAGAGGCCCATAGGTGGAGGGCAAGCGGGCACCCTGGGGCCTCTACTGCAAGTCCAGGAAGAGAGGTGGACTCCTGGGTCGCTTTCAGGTTTCAGAGGCCCCTGGGTGGAGGGCCAGGGGGCACCCTGGGGCCTCTACTGCAAGTCCAGGGAGAGAGGTGGACCCTTGGGTAGCTTGATGGGGTCAGAGGCCCCTAGGTGGAGGGCCAAAGGGCAACCAGGGGCCTCTACTGCAAGTCCAGGGAGAAAGGTGGACCCCTTGGTAGTTTGCTTGGCTGAGAGTGGCCTTGGTGGAGGGCCAAGGGGCACCCTGGGGCCTCTACTGAAAGTCAAGGGAGAGTTGTGGACCCTTGGGTAACTTGCAGGGGTCAGAGGCCCCTGGGTGGAGGGCAAGGGGGCACCCTGGGGCCTCTACTGCAGGTCCAGGGAGAGATGTGGACCCCTGAGTAGCTTGCTGTGGTCAGAAGCCCATAGGTGGAGGGCCAGGGGCACTCTTGGGCCTTCACTGCAAGTCCAGGGAGAGAGGTGAACCCCTGGGTAGCTTGCTGGGATCAGAGGCCCCTAGGTGGAGGGCCAGGAGGTACCCTAGGGCCCCTACTGCAAGTCCAGGTAGAGAGTTGGACCCCTGGGTAGCTTGCTGAGGTCAGAGACAACTAGGTGGAGGGCCAGGGGGCACCCTGGAGCCTATCTTGCAAGTCCAGGGAGAGAGGTGGACCCCTGGGGAGCTTTCTTGTGTCAGCCGCCCCTAGGTGGAGGGCCTGGGGGCACCCTGGGGCCTCTACTGCCAGTCCAGGGAGAGAGGTGGACCCCCTGGGTAGCTTGCTGGGGTCTTAGGACCCTAGGTGGAGGGCAAGGGGGCACCCTGGGGCCTAAACTGCCAGTCCAAGGAGATAATTGGACCACTTTGTAGCTTGCTGGGGTCGTAGGCCCCTAGGTGGAGGGCCAGGGGGCACCCTGGGGCCTCTACTGCAAGTCCAGGGAGAGAGGTGGACCCCTGGGTAGCTTGCTGGGGTCCTAGGCCCCTAAGTGGAGGGCCAGGGGGCACCTTGGGGCCTCTACTATACGTCCAGGAAGAGAGGTGGACTCCTGGGTAGCTTGCTGGAGTCAGAGGCCCCTAGGAGGAGGGCCAAGGGGCTTCCTGGGGCCTCTACTGCAAGTCCAGGGAGAGAGGTGGACCCCCAGTTTGCTGAGGTCAGAGGCCCCTAGGTGGAGGGCCAATGAGCACCTTGGGGCCTCTACTGCAAGTCCAGGGAGAGAGGTGGACCCCTGGGTAGCTTGCTGGGGTCAGAAGCCCATAGTCAGTGGGCCAGGGGGCTTCCTGGGGCCTATACTGCAAGTCCAGGAAGAGAGGTGAACTCCTGGGTAGCTTCCTGAGGTCAGAGGCCCCTAGGGGGAGGGCCACCGGGCACCCTGGGGCCTATCCTGCAGATCCAGGGAGAGAGGTGGTCCCTTGGGTAGCTTGCTGGGATTAGAGGCCCCTAGGTGGAGGGCCAAAGGGCAACCAGGGGCCTCTACTGCAAGTCCAGGGAGAAAGGTGGACCCCTAAGTAGCTTGCTGGGATCAGAGGCCCCTAGGTGGAAGGCCAGGAGGTACCGTAGGCCCCCTACTGCAAGTCCAGGTAGATAGTTGGACCCCTGGGTAGTTTGCTTGGCTAAGAGTCGCCTAGGTGGAGGGCCAAGTGGCACCCTGGGGCCTCTACTGCAAGTCCAGAGAGAGTTGTGGACCCTTGGGTAACTTGCGGGGGTCAGAGGCCCCTGGGTGGAGGGTAAGGGGGCACCCTGGGGCCTCTACTGCAAGTCTAGGGAGAGATGTGGACCCCTGGGTAGCTTGCTGGGGTCAGAAGTCCATATGTGGTGGGCCAGGGGGCACCCTGTGGCCTATTCTGCAAGTCCAGGGAGAGAGGTGGACCCCTGGGTAGCTTCCTGGGGTCAGTGGCCCCTAGTTGGAGGGCCAGGTTGCCCCCTGCAGCCTATACTGTAAGTCCAGGGAGAGAGGTGGACCCCTGGGTACCTTGCTAGGGTCAGAGGCCCCTAGGTGGAGGACCAGGGGGAACCCTGGGGCCTCTACTGCAAGTCCAGGGAGAGAGGTGGACCCCTGGAAAGCTTGCTGGGGCCCAAGGCCCCTAGGTGGAGGGCCAGGGGGCACCCTGTGGCCTATACTTCAAGTCAAGCGAGAGAGGTGGACCCCTGGGTAGCTTGCTGGGATCTTAGGCACTTAGGTAGAGGGCCAGTGGGCACTCCGGGGCCTATACTGCAAGTCCAGGGAGAGAGGTGGAACCCTGGGTAGCTTGCTAGGGTCAGAGGCCCCTTTGTGGAGGGCCAGGAGGTACCCTAGGGCCTCTACTGCAAGTCCAGGGATAGAGGTTGACCCCTGGGGAGCTTTCTTGTGTCAGCCGCCCCTTGGTGGAGGGCCTGGGGGCACACTGGGGCCTCTACTGCCAGTCCAGGGAGAGAGGTGGACCCCCTGGGTAGCTTGCTGGGGTCTTAGGCCCCTAGGTTAAGGGCCAGGGGGCACCCCAGGGCCTATACTGCAAGTCCATGGAGAGAAGTGGACCCCTGGGTAGCTTGCTGGTGTCAGAGGCCCCTAGGTGCAGGGCAAGGGGGCACCCTGGGGCCTCTACTGCAAGTCCAGGGA
Organism: Danio rerio; assembly: GCF_049306965.1. Lineage (NCBI taxonomy): Eukaryota > Metazoa > Chordata > Actinopteri > Cypriniformes > Danionidae > Danio > Danio rerio. The sequence continues at coordinate 20,082,759 of NC_133199.1, read as the reverse complement.
GAGATGTGGACCCCTGGGTAGCTTGCTGGGGTCAAAGGCCCCTAGGTGTAGGGCCAGGAGGCATCCTTGGGCCTCTACTGCAAGTCCAGGGAGAGTTGTGGACACATTGGTAGCTTGCTGGAGTCAAAGGCGAAAAGATGGAGGGCCAGGGGGCACCCTGGGGCCTCTACTGTAAGTCCAGGAAGAGAGGTGGACTCCTGGGTAGCTTTCAGGGGTCAGAAGCCCCTAGGTGGAGGGCCAGGGGGCACCCTGGGGCCTATACTGTAAGTCCAGGGAGAGAGGTGAACTCCTGGGTAGCTTCCTGAGGTCAGAGGCCCCTAGGTGGAGGGCCACGGGGCACACTGGGGCCTATCCTGCATTTCCAGAAAGAGAGTTGGACCCCTGAGTAGCTTGCTGGGGTACGAAGCCCCTAGGTGGAGGGCCAGGGGAACCCTGGGGCCTCTACTGCCAGTCCAGGAAGAGAGGTGGACCCCTGGGTAGCTTGCTAGGGTCAGAGGCCCCTAGGTGGAGGACCAGGGGGAACCCTGGGGCCTCTACTGCAAGTCCAGGGAGAGAGGTTGACCCCTGGAAAGCTTGCTGGGGCCCAAGGCCCCTAGGTGGAGGGCCAGGGGGCACCCTGTAGCCTATACTTCAAGTCAAGCGAGAGAGGTGGACCCCTGGGTAGCTTGCTGGGATCTTAGGCACTTAGGTGGAGGGCCAGTGGGCACTCTGGGGCCTATTCTGCAAGTGCAGGGAGAGAGGTGGAACCCTGGGTAGCTTGCTAGGGTCAGAGGCCCCTTTGTGGAGGGCGAGGAGGTACCCTAGGGCCTCTACTGCAAGTCCATGGAGAGAAGTGGACCCCTGGGTAGCTTGCTGGGGTCAGAGGCCCCTAGGTGCAGGGCAAGGGGGCACCCTGGGGCCTCTACTGCAAGTCCAGGGAGAGTTGTGGACCACTGGGTAGCTTGATGGGGTCAGAGGCCCCTGGGTGGAGGGCAAGGGGGCACCCTGGGGCCTATACTGCAAGTCCAGGGAGAGATGTGGACCCCTGGGTAGCTTGCTGGGGTCAGAGGCCCCTAGCTGGAGGGCCAGGGGGCACCCTCTGGCCTATACTGCAAGTCCAAGGAGAGATGTGGACCCCTATGTAGCTTGCTGGGGTCAGAGGCCCCTAGGTGGAGGGCCAGGGGGTACCCTAGGGCCTCTACTGCAAGTCCAGTGAGAGAGGTGGACCCCAGGGGTAGCTAGCTGGGGACAGAGGTCCTTAGGTGGAGGGCCAGGGGGCACCCTGGGGCCTCTAGTGCAAGTGCAGGGATAGTTGTGGACCACTTGGTAGATTTCTAGGGTCTGAGGACCCTAGGTGGACGGCCAGGGGGCACCCTTAGGCCTCTACTGCAAGTCTAGGGAAAGAGGTGGACCCCTGGGTAGCTTGCTGGGGTCAGAGGCCCCTTGGTGGAGGGCCAGCGGGCACCCTGGGGCCTCTACTGCTAGTCCAGGGAGAGAGATGGGCCCCTGGGTAGCTTGACGGGGTCGGAGGCGCCTAGGTGGAGGGCAAGGGGGCTACCTAGGGCCTCTACTGCAAGTCCATTGAGAGAGGTGGACCCCTGGGTAGCTTGCTGGGGTCAGAGGCCCCTAGGTGGAGGGTTAGGGGGCACCCTGGGGCCTCTACTGCAAGTCCAGGGAGAGTTGTGGACCCCTGGGTAGCTTGCTGGGGTCTTAGGCCCCTAGGTGGAGGGCCAGTGGGCACCCTGGGCCTATACTTCAAGTCCAGGGAGAGTTGTGGACCCTTGGGTAGCTTGCTGGGGTCTTAGACCCCTAGGTGTAGGGCCAGTAGGCACATTGGGGCCTATACTTCAAGTCCAAGGAGAAAGGTGGACCCTTGGGGAGCTTTCTGGGGTCAGTGGCCCCTAGGTGGAGGGCAAGGGGGCACACTGGGGCCTCTACTGCAAGTCCAGGGAGAGTTGTAGACCCCTGGGTAGCTTGCTGGGGTCAGAGGCCCCTAGGTGGAGGGTTAGGGGGCACCCTGGGGCCTCTACTGCAAGTCCAGGGAGAGAGGTGGAATTCTGGGTAGCTTGCTGGGGTCCTTGGCCCCTAGATGGAGGGCCAGGGGGCACCGTGGGGCCTATTCTTCAAGTCAAGGGAGAGAGGTGGAACCCTGGGTAGCTTGCTGGGATCTTAGGCCCCTAGGTGAAGGGCCAGGGGGCACCCTGGGGCCTATACTGCAAGTCCAGGGAGAGAGGTGGACCCCTGGGTAGTTTGCTTGGCTGAGAGTGGCCTAGGTGGAGGGCCAAGGGGCACCCTGGGGCCTCTACTGCAAGTCCAGGGAGAGTTGTGGACCCCTGTGTAGCTTGCTGGGGTCAGAGGCCCCTAGGTGGAGGGCCAATGGGCACCCTGGTGCCTATATTTTAAGTCCAGGGAGAGAGGTGGACCCCTGGGTAGCTTGCTGGGGTCAGAGGCCTCTAGGTGGAGGGCAAAGGGGCACCCCGGGTCCTCTACTGCAAGTCCAGGGAGAGTTGTGGACCCCTGGGTAGCTTGCTGGGGTCAGAGGCAACAAGGTGGAGGGCCAGGGGGCACCCTGGGGCCTATCCTGCAAGTCCAGGGAGAAAGGTGGACCCCTGGGGAGCTTTCTTGTGTCAGAGGCCCCTAGGTGGAGGGCCAGGGGGCACTCTAGGGCCTATACTTCAAGTCAAGGGAGAGAGGTGGACTCCTGGGTAGCTTGCTGGGGTCTTAGGCACTTAGGTGGAGGGCCAGGGGGTACCCTAGGGCCCCTACTGCTAGTCCAGGTAGAGAGTTGGACCCCTGGGTAGCTTGCTGGGGTCAGAGGCAACTAGGTGGAGGGCCAGGGGGCACCCTGGAGCCTATCCTGCAAGTCCAGGGAGAGAGGTGGACCCCTGGGTAGTTTGCTTGGCTGAGAGTGGTCTTGGTGGAGGGCCAAGGGGCACCCTGGGGCCTCTAATGCAAGTCCAGGGAGAGTTGTGGACCCTTGGGTAACTTGCTGTGGTCAGAAGCCCATAGGTGGAGGGCCAGGGGCACCCTGGGGCCTCTAATGCACATCTAGGGAAAGAGGCGGACCCCTGGGTAGCTTGCTGGGGTACGAAGCCCCTAGGTGGAGGGCCAGGGGAACCCTGGGGCCTCTACTGCCAGTCCAGGAAGAGAGGTGGACTCCTGGGTAGCTTTCAGGGGTCAGAGGCCTTTAGGTGGAGGGCAACGGGGCACACTGGGGCCTATACTGCGAGTCCAGGGAGAGAGGTGGACCCCCTGGTAGCTTGCTGGGGTACGAAGCCCCTAGGTGGAGGGCCAGGGGCACCCTGGGGCCTCTACTGCAAGTCCAGGGAGAAAGGTGGACCCCTGTGTAGCTTGCAGGGATCAGAGGACCCTAGATGGAGGGCCAGGAGGTACCCTAGGGCCCCTACTGCAAGTCCAGGTAGAGAGTTGGACCCCTGGGTAGCTTGCTGGGGTCAGAGGCAACTAGGTGGAGGGCCAGGGGGTACCCTGGGGCCTATCCTGCAAGTCCAGGGAGAGAGGTGGACCCCTGGGTAGTTTGCTTGGCTGAGAGTGGCCTAGGTGGAGGGCCAGGGGGACCCTGGGGCCTCTACTGCAAGTCCAGGGAGAGTTGTGGACCCTTGGGTAACTTGCGGGGGTCAGAGGCCCCTGGGTGGAGGGCAAGGGGGCACCATGGGGCCTCTACTGCAAGTCCAGGGAGAGATGTGGAACCCTGGGTAGCTTGCTGGGGTCAGAAGCCCATGGGTGGTGGGCCAGGGGGCACCCTGGGGCCTCTACTGCAAGTCTAGGAAGAGAGGTGGACTCCTGGGTAGCTTTCAGGGGTCAGAGGCCCCTAGGTGGAGGGCCAGGGTGCACCCTGGGGCCTATACTGCAAGTCCAGGGAGAGAGGTGGACTCCTGGGTAGCTTCCTGAGGTCAGAGGCCCCTAGGTGGAAGGCCACGGGGCACCCTGGGGCCTATCCTGCAGATCCAGGGAGAGAGGTGGACACCTGGGTAGGTTGCTGGGGTCTTAGGCCCCTAGGTGGAGGGCCAGGGGGTACCCTAGTGCCTCTACTGCAAGTCCAGGGAGAGATGTGGACCCCTGGGTAGCTTGCTGGGGTCAAAGGCCCCTAGGTGTGGGCCAGGAGGCATCCTTGGGCCTCTACTGCAAGTCCAGGGAGGGTTGTGGACACATTGGTAGCTTGCTGGAGTCAGAGGAGTAAAGGTGGTGTGCCAGGGGGCACCCTGGGGCCTCTACTGCAAGTCCAGGAAGAGAGGTGGACTCCTGGGTAGCTTTCAGGGGTCAGAGGCCCCTAGGTGGAGGGCCAGGGGGCACCCTGGGGCCTATACTGAAAGTCCAGGGAGAGAGGTGAACTCCTGGGTAGCTTCCTGAGGTCAGAGGCCCCTAGGTGGAGGGCCACCGGGCACACTGGGGCCTATCCTGCAGATCCAGAAAGAGAGGTGGACCCCTGGGTAGCTTGCTGGGGTACGAAGCCCCTAGTTGGAGGGCCAGGGGTACCCTGGGGCCTCTACTGCAAGTCCAGGAAGAGAAGTTTACTCCTGGGTAGCTTTCAGGGGTCAGAGGCCCCTAGGTGGAGGGCCAGGGGGCACCCTGGGGCCTATACTGCAAGTCCAGGGAGAGAGGTGGACCCCTGGGTTGCTTGCTGGGGTACGAAGCCCCTAGGAGGAGGGCCAAGGGCACCCTGGGGCCTCTGCTGCAAGTCCAGGGAGAGAGGTGGACCCTTGGATAGCTTGCTGGGGTCAGAGGACACTAGGTGGAGGGCCAGGAGGTACCCTAGGGCCCCTACTGCAAGTCCAGGTAGTGAGTTGGACCCCTGGTTAGCTTGCTGGGGTCAGAGGCAACTAGGTGGAGGGCCAGGGGGTACCCTGGGGCCTATCCTGCAAGTCCAGGGAGAGAGGTGGACCCCTGGGTAGTTTGCTTGGCTGAGAGTGGCCTAGGTGGAGGGCCAAGGGGGACCCTGGGCCCTCTACTGCAAGTCCAGGGAGAATTGTGGACCCTTGGGTAACTTGCGGGGGTCCGAGGCCCCTGGGTGGAGGGCAAGGGGGCAACCAGGGGCCTCTACTGCAAGGCCAGGGAGAGATGTGGACCCCTGGGTAGCTTTCTGGGGTCATAAGCCCATAGGTGGCGGGCCAGGGGGCACCCTGGGGCCTATTCTGCAAGTCCAGGAAGAGAGTTGGACACCTGGGTTGCTTCCTGGGGTCAGTGGCACCTAGGTGGAGGGTAAGGGGGCACCTTGGGGCCTATACTGCCAGTCTAGGGAGAGAGGTGGACCCCTGGGTAGCTTGCTGGGGTCAGAGGCCATTAGGTGGAGGGCCAGGGGGCACCCTGGGGCCTCTACTGCAAGTCCAGGGAGAGACGTGGACCCCTGGAAAGCTTGCTGGGGCCCTAGGCCCCTAGGTGGAGGGCCAGGGTTCACCCTGGGGCCTATACTTCAAGTCAAGGGAGAGAGGTGGACCCCTGGGTAGCTTGCTGGGGTCAGAGGCCCCTGGGTGGAGGGCAAGGGGGCACCCTGGGGCCTATACTGCAAGTCCAGGGAGAGTGGTGGACACCTGGGTAGGTTGCTGGGGTCTTAGGCCCCTAGGTGGAGGGCCAGGGGGCACCCTGGGGCCTATACTGCAAGTCCAAGGAGAGTTGTGGACCACTGGGTAGCTTGCTGGGGTCTTAGGCACTTAGTTGGAGGGCCTGGGGGTACCCTGGGGCCTATACTGCAAGTCCAGGGAGAGAGGTGGACCCCTGGGGAGCTTTCTTGTGTCAGTCGCCCCTAGGTGGAGGGCCTGGGGGCACCCTGGGGCCTCTACTGCCAGTCCAGGGAGAGAGGTGGACCCCCTGGGTAGATTGCTGGGGTCTTAGGCCCCTAGGTGGAGGGCCAGGGGGCACCCTAGGGCCTATACTGCAAGTCCATGGAGAGATGTGGACCCCTGGGTAGCTTGCTGGGGTCAGAGGCCACTGGGAGGAGGGCAAGGGGGAACCCTGCTTCCTATACTGCAAGTTCAGGGAGAGAGGTGGACCCCTGGGTAGCTTTCTGGGGTCTTAGGCCCATAGGTGGAGGGCCAGGGGGCACCCTGGGGCCTATACTGCAAGTCCAAGGAGAGATGTGGACCCCTATGTAGCTTGCTGGGGTCAGAGGCCCCTAGGTGGAAGGCCAGGGGGCACCCTGGGGCCTCTGCTGCAAGTCCAGGGAAAGTTGTGGACCCCTGGGTAGCTTGCTGGGGTCAGAGGCCCATGGGTGGAGGGCAAGGGGGCACGCATGGGCCTATACTGCAAGTCCAGGGAGAGAGGTGGACCCCTGGGTAACTTGCTGGGGAATAAAGCCCCAAGGTGGAGGGCCAGGGGGTACTCTAGGGCCTCTACTGCAAGTCCAGGGAGAGAGGTGGACCCCTGGGTAGCTAGCTGGGGTCAGAGGCCCTTAGGTGGAAGGCCAGGGGGCACCTTGGGGCCTCTAATGCAAGTCCAGGGATAGTTGTGGACCCCTTGGTAGATTCCTAGGGTCTGAGGACCCTAGTTGGAGGGCCAGGGGGCACCCTGGGGCCTCTACTGCAAAACCAGGGAGAGACGTGGACCCCTGGAAAGCTTGCTGGGGCCATAGGCCCCTAGGTGGAGGGCCAGGGTGCACCCTGGGGCCTCAACTTCAAGTCAAGGGAGAGAGGTGGACCCCTGGGTAGCTTGCTGGGGTCAGAGGCCCCTGGGTGGAGGGCAAGGGGGCACCCTGGGGCCTCTACTGCAAGTCTAGGGAGAGTTGTGGACCCCTGGGTAGCTTGCTGGAGTCAGAGGCCCCTAGGTGGAGGGCCAGCGGGCACCCTTGGGCCTGTACTGCAAGTCCAGGGAGAGAGGTGGACCCCTGGGTATCTTGCTGGGGTCATAGGCCCCTAGGTGGAATGCCAGGGGGAACCCTGGGGCCTCTACTGCAAGTCCAGGGAGAGTTGTGGACCCCTTGGTAGCTTGCTGGAGTCACAGGCCCCTAGGGGGAGGGCCAGGGGGCACCCTGAGGCCTATACTGCCAGTCCAGGGAGAGAAGTGGTCCCCTGGGTATTTGCTGGGGTCATAGGCCCCTAGGTGGAGGGCCAGGGGGCACCCTGGGGCCTCTATTGCAAGTCCAGGGAGAGAGGTGGACCCTTGGGTATTTTCCTGGGGTAAGAGGCCCATAGGTGGAGGGCAAGGGGGTACTCTAGGGCCTTTACTGCAAGTCCAGGGAGAGGGGTGGATCCTTGGGTAGCTTTCTGGGGTCAGAGGCCCTTAGGTGGAGGGCCAGGGGGCACCCTGGGGGCTCTACTGAAAGTCCAGGGAGAGTTGTGGACCCCTGGGTAGCTTGCTGGGGTCAGAAGCCCATACGTGGAGGGCCAGGGGGCACCCTGGGGCCTATACTGCCAGTCCAGGGAGATAATTGGACCCCTGGGTAGCTTGCTGGGGTCAGAGGCCCCTAGGTGGAGGGCAAGGAGGCACCCTGGGGCCTCCACTGCAAGTTCAGGGAGAGAGGTGGACCCCTGGGTAGCTTGCTGGGGTCAGAGGCAACTAGGTGGAGGGCCAGGGGCACCCTGGGGAAAATCCTGAAAGTCCAGGGAGAGAAGTGGACCCCTGGGGAGCTTGCTTGTGTCAGAGGCCCCTAGGTGGAGGGCCATGGGGCACCCTGGGGCCTATACTGCAAGTCCATGGAGAGATGTGGACCCCTGAGTAGCTTGCTGGCGTCAGAGGCCCCTACGTGCAGGGCAAGGGGGCACACTGGGGCCTCTACTGCCAGTCCAGGGAGAGAGGTAGACCCTTGGGTAGCTTGCTGGGGTCAGAGGCCCCTGGGTGGAGGGCAAGGGGGCACCCTGGGGCCTATACTGCAAGTCCAGGAAGAGAAGTCGACCCCTGGGTAGCTTCCTGGGGTAAGATGCCCCTAGGTGGAGGGTAAGGGGGCACCTTGGGGCCTATACTGCAAGTCCAGGGAGAGAGGTGGACCCCAGGGTAGCTTTGTGGGGTCAGCGCCCCTAGCTGGAGGGCCAGGGGGTACCCTAGGGCCTCTACTGCAAGTCCAGGGAGAGAGGTGGACCCCTGGGTAGATTGCTGGGGTCAGAGGACCCTAGGTGGAGGGCCAGGGGGCACCCTTGGGCCTCTACTGCAAGTCTAGGGAGAGATGTGGACCCCCGGGTAGCTTGCTGGGGTCAGAGGCCCCTAGGTGGAGGGCAAGCGGGCACCCTGGGGCCTCTATTGCAAGTCCAGGGAGAGAGATGGACCCCTGGGTAGCTTGCTGGCGTCAGAGGCTCCTTGGTGGAGGGCAAGGGGGCTTCTTGGGTTCTCTACTGCAAGTCCAGGGAGAGAGGTTGACCCCTTGGTAGCTTGCTGGGAACTAAAGCATCTAGGTTGAAGGGCCAGGGGCTACCCTAGGGCCTCTACTGCAATTCCATATAGAGTTTTGGACCCCTTGGTAGATTGCTGTTGTCAAAGGACCCTAGGTGGAGGGCAAGGAGGCACCCTGGGGCCTCCACTGCAAGTTCAGGGAGAGAGGTGAACCCCTGGGTAGCTTGCTGGGGTCAGAGGCAACTAGGTCGAGGGCCAGGGGCACCCTGGGGAAAATCCTGAAAGTCCAGGGAGAGAGGTGGACCCCTGGGGAGCTTGCTTGTGTCTGAGGCCCCTAGGTGGAGGGCCAGGGGGCACCCTGGGGCCTATACTGCAAGTCCATGGAGAGATGTGGTCCCCTGAGTAGCTTGCTGGCGTCAGAGGCCCCTAGGTGCAGGGCAAGGGGGCACCCTGGGGCCTCTACTGCAAGTCCAGGGAGAGAGGTAGACCCTTGGGAAGCTTGCTCGGGTCAGAGGCCCCTGGGTGGAGGGCAAGGGGGCACCCTATGGCCTATACTGCAAGTCCAGGAAGAGAGGTGGACCCCTGGGTAGCTTCCTTGGGTAAGAGGCCCCTAGGTGGAGGGTAAGGGGGCACCTTGGGGCCTATACTGCAAGTCCATGGAGAGATTTGGACCCCTGGGTAGCTTGCTGGGGTCAGAGGCCCCTAGGTGCAGGGCAAGGGGGCACCCTGGGGCCTCTACTGCAAGTCCAGGGAGAGACATGAACCCCTGGGTAGCTTGCTGGGGTCCTAGGCCCCTAGATGGAGGGCCAGGGGGCACCCTGGGGCCTATACTTCAAGTCAAGGGAAAGAGATGGACCCCTGGGTAGCTTGCTGGGGTATTAGGCAATTAGGTGGAGGGCCAGGGGGCACCCTGGGGCCTATACTGCAAATTCAGGGAGAGAGGTGGAACCCTGGGTAGCTTGCTAGGGTCAGAGGCCCCTAGGTGGAGGGCCAGGTGGAGCCCTGGGGCCTCTACCTGCAAGTCCAGGGAGAGTTGTGGACCCCTGGGTAGCTTGCTGGGGTCTTAGGCTCCTAGGTGGAGGGCCAGTGGGCAGCCTGGGGCCTATACTTCAAGTCCAGGGAGAAAGGTGGACCCCTGGGTAGCTTGCTGGGGTCAGGGGCCCTTAGGTGGAGGGCAAGGGGGCACCCTGGGGCCTCCACTGAGTGTTCAGGGAGAGTTTTGGACCTCTGGGTAGCTTGCTGGGGTCTTAGGCCCCTAGGTGGAGGGCCAGGAGGTACCCTAGGGCCTGTACTGCAAGTCTAGGGAGAGAGGTGGACCCCTGGGTAGCTTGCTGGGGTCAGTGGCCTCTTGGTGGAGGGCCAGTGGGCACCCTGGGGCCTCTACAGCAAGTCCAGGGAAAGAGGTGGACCCCTGGGTACCTTGCTGGGATCAGAGGCCCCTAGGTGGAGGGCCAGGGGGCACCCTGGGGCCTTTACTGCAAGTCCACGGAGAGTTGTGGACCCCTGGGTAGCTTGCTGGGTTCTTAGGCCCCTTGGTGGAGGGCCAGTGGGCAACTTGTGGCCTATACTTCAAGTCCAGGGAGAAAGGTGGACCCCTGGGTAGCTTTCCGTGGTCAGTGGCCCCTAGGTGGAGGGCAAGGGGGCACCCTGGGGCCTCTACTGCAAGTCCAGGGAGAGAGGTGGACCTCTGGGTAGCTTGCTGGAGTCCTTGGCCCGTAGGTGGAGGGCCAGGGGGCACCCTGGGGCCTATACTGCCAGTCCAGGGAGAGAGGTGGACCCCTGGGTAGCTTGCTGGGGTTAGTGGCCCCTTGGTGGAGGGCCAGCGGGCACCCTGGGGCCTCTACAGCAAGTCCAGGGAGAGAGGTGGACCCCTGGGTACCTTGCTGGGATCAGAGGCCCCTAGGTGGAGGGCCAGGGGGCACCCTGGGGCCTTTACTGCAAGTCCAGGGAGAGTTGTGGACCCCTGGGTAGCTTGCTGGGGTCTTAGGCCCCTAGGTGGAGGGCCAGTGGGCAACTTGTGGCCTATACTTCAAGTCCAGGGAGAAAGGTGGATCCCTGGGTAGCTTTCTGGGGTCAGTGGCCCCTAGGTGGAGGGCAAGGGGGCACCCTGGGGCCTCTACTGCAAGTCCAGGGAGAGTTGTGGACCCCTGGGTAGCTTGCTGGGATCAGAGGCCCCTAGGTGGAGGGTTAGGGGGCACCCTGGGACCTCTACTGCAAGTCAAGGGAGAGAGGTGGACCCCTGGGTAGCTTGCTGGGGTCGTAGGCACCTAGGTGGAATGCCAGGGGGCACCCTTGGGCCTCTACTGCAAGTCAAGGGAGAGTTGTGGACCCCTTGGTAGCTTGCTGGGGTCAGAAGCCCCTATGTGGAGAGCCAGTGGGCACCCTGGGGCCTATACTGCCAGTCCAGGGAGAGAGGTGGACCCCTGGGTAGCTTGCTGGGGTTAGTGGCCCCTTGGTGGAGGGCCAGCGGGCACCCTGGGGCCTCTACAGCAAGTCCAGGGAGAGAGGTGGACCCCTGGGTACCTTGCTGGGATCAGAGGCCCCTAATTGGAGGGCCAGGGGGCACCCTGGGGCCTTTACTGCAAGTCCAGGGAGAGTTGTGGACCCCTGGGTAGCTTGCTGGGGTCTTAGGCCCCTAGGTGGAGGGCCAGTGGGCAACTTGTGGCCTATACTTCAAGTCCATGGAGAAAGGTGGACCCCTGGGTAGCTTTCTGGGCTCAGTGGCCCCTAGGTGGAGGGCAAGGGGGCACCCTGGGGCCTCTACTGCAAGTCCAGGGAGAGTTGTGGACCCCTGGGTAGCTTGCTGGGATCAGAGGCCCCTAGGTGGAGGGTTAGGGGGCACCCTGGGGCCTCTACTGCAAGTCTAGGGAGAGAGGTGGACCTCTGGGTAACTTGCTGGAGTCCTTGGACCCTAGGTGGAGGGCCAGGGGGCACCCTGGGGGCTATTCTTCAAGTCAAGGGAGAGAGGTGGACCCCTGGGTAGCTTGCTGGGATCTTAGGCCCCTAGGTGGAGGGCCAGGGGGCACCCTGGGGCATATACTGCAAGTCCAGGGAGAGAGGTGGACCCCTGGGTAGCTTGCTTGGGTCAGAGGCCCCTAGGTTGAGGGCCAAGGGGCACCCTGGGGCCTCTACTGCAAGTCCAGGGAGAGTTGTGGACCCCTGGGTAGCTTGCTGGGGTCTTAGGCCCCTAGGTGGAGGGCCAGTGGGAACCCTGGTGCCTATACTTTAAGTCCAGGGAGAAAGGTGGACCCCTGGGTAGCTTGCTGGGGAATAAAGCCCCTAGGTGGAGGGCCAGGGGGTACCCTGGGGCCTCTACTGCAAGTCCAGGGAGAGTTGTGGACCCCTGGGTAGCTTGCTGGGGTCAGAGGCCCCTAGGTGGAGGGCCAAGAGGTACCCTAGGGCCTCTACTGAAAGTCCAGGGAGAGAGGTGTACCCCTGGGTAGCTTGCTGGGGTCAGAGGCAACAAGGTGGAGGGCCAGGGGTCACACTGGGGCCTATCCTGCAAGTCCAGGGAGAAAGGTGGACCCCTGGGGAGCTTTCTTGTGTCAGAAGCCCCTAGGTGGAGGGCCTGGGGGCACCCTGGGGCCTCTGCTGCCAGTCCAGGGAGAGAGGTGGACACCCTGGGTAGCTTGCTGGGGTTTTAGGCCCCTAGGTGGAGGGCCAGGGGGCACCCTAGGGCCTATACTGCAAGTCCATGGAGAGATGTGGACCCCTGGATAGCTTGCTGGGGTCAGAGGCCCCTAGATGCAGGGCAAGGGGGCACCCTGGGGCCTCTACTGCAAGTCCGGGGAGAGACATGAACCCCTGGGTAGCTTGCTGGGGTCCTAGGCACCTAGATGGAGGGCCAGGGGGCACCCTGGGGCCTATACTTCAAGTCAAGGGAGAGAGGTGGACCCCTGGGTAGCTTGCTGGGGTATTAGGCACTTAGGTGGAGGGCCAGGGGGCACCCTGGTGCCTATACTTTAAGTCCAGGGAGAAAGGTGGACCCCTGGGTAGCTTGCTGGGGAATAAAGCCCCTAGGTGGAGGGCCAGGGGGTACCCTGGGGCATCTACTGCAAGTCCAGGGAGAGTTGTGGACCCCTGGGTAGCTTGCTGGGGTCAGAGGCCCCTGGGTGGAGGGCAAGGGGGCACCCTGGGGCCTATACTGCAAGTCCAGGAAGAGAGGTGGACCCCTGGGGAGCTTTCTTGTGTCAGAAGCCCCTAGGTGGAGGGCCTGGGGGCACCCTGAGGCCTCTGCTGCCAGTCCAGGGAGAGAGTTGGACACCCTGGGTAGCTTGCTGGGGTTTAAGGCCCCTAGGAGGAGGGCCAGGGGGCACCCTAGGGCCTATACTGCAAGTCCAGGGAGAGACGTGAACCCCTGGGTAGCTTGCTGGGGTCCTTGGCCCCTAGATGGAGGGCCAGGGGGCACCCTGGGGCCTATACTTCAAGTCCAGGGAGAGTTGTGGACCCCTGGGTATTTTGCTGGGGTCAGAGGCCCCTGGGTGGAGGGCAAGGGGGCACCTTGGGGCATATACTGCAAGTCCAGGGAGAGAGGTGGAACCCTGGGTAGCTTGCTAGGTTCAGAGGCCCCTAGGTGGAGGGCCAGGGGGATCCCTGGGGCCTCTACTGCAAGTCCAGGGAGAGTTGTGGACCCCTGGGTAGCTTGCTGGGTCTTAGGCCCCTAGTTGGAGGGCCGTTGGCAGCCTGGGGCCTATACTTCAAGTCCAGGGAGAAAGATGGACCCCTGGGTAGCCTGCTGGGGTCAGAGGCCCCTAGGTGGAGGGCAAGGAGGCACCCTGGGGCCTCCACTGCAAGTTCAGGGAGAGAGGTGGACCCCTGGGTAGCTTGCTGGGGTCAGAGGCAACTAGGTGGAGGGCCAGGGGCACCCTGGGGAAAATCCTGAAAGTCCAGGGAGAGAGGTGGACCCCTGGGGAGCTTGCTTGTGTCAGAGGCCCCTAGGTGGAGGGCCAGGGGGCACCCTGGGGCCTATACTGCAAGTCCATGGAGAGATGTGGACCCCTGAGTAGCTTGCTGGCGTCAGAGGCCCCTAGGTGCAGGGCAAGGGGGCACCCTGGGGCCTCTACTGCAAGGTTAGGGAGAGAGGTAGACCCTTGGGTAGCTTGCTGGGGTCAGAGGCCCCTGGGTGGAGGGCAAGGGGGCACCCTGGGGCCTATACTGCAAGTCCAGGAAGAGAAGTGGACCCCTGGGTAGCTTCCTGGGGTAAGAGGCCCCTAGGTGGAGGGTAAGGGGGCACCTTGGGGCCTATACTGCAAGTCCAGGGAGAGAGGTGGACCCCTGGGTAGCTTTGTGGGGTCAGCGCCCCAAGCTGGAGGGCCAGGGGGTACCCTAGGGCCTCTACTGCAAGTCCAGGGAGAGAGGTGGACCCCTGGGTAGATTGCTGGGGTCAGAGGACCCTAGGTGGAGGGCCAGGGGGCACCCTTTGGCCTCTACTGCAAGTCTAGGGAGAGATGTGGACCCCCGGGTAGCTTGCTGGGGTCAGAGGCCCCTAGGTGGAGGGCAAGCGGGCACCCTGGAGCCTCTATTGCAAGTCCAGGGAGAGAGATGGACCCCTGGGTAGCTTGCTGGCGTCAGAGGCTCCTTGGTGGAGGGCAATGGGGCTTCCTGGGTTCTCTACTGCAAGTCCAGGGAGAGAGGTGGACCCCTGGGTAGCTTGCAGGGTCAGAGGCCCCTAGCTGGAGGGCCAAGGGGCACCCTGGGGACTCTACTGCAAGTCCAGGGAGAGAGGTGGACCCCTGGGTAGCTTGCTGGGGACTAAAGCCCCTAGGTGGAGGGCCAGGGGCTACCCTAGGGCCTCTACTGCAATTCCAGGAAGAGTTTTGGACCCCTTGGTAGATTGCTGTTGTCAGAGGACCCTAGGTGGAGGGCCAGGGGGCACCCTTGGGCCTCTACCGCAAGTCTAGGGAGAGATGTGGACCCCTGGGTGGCTTGCTGGGGTCAGAGGCCCCTAAGTGGAGGGCCAGCGGGCACCCTGGGGCCTCCTCTGCAAGTCCAGGGAGAGAGGTGGACCCCTGGGTAGCTTGCTGGGGTAAGAAGAACCTAGGTGGAGGGTCAGGGGGCACCCTAGGGCCTATACTGCCAGTCCAGGGAGAGAGGTGGACCCCTGGTTAGCTTGCTGGGGTCTTAGGCCCCTAGGTGGATTGCCAGGGGGCACCCTGGGGCCTATACTGCAAGTGCAGGGAGAGAGGTGGACCCCTGGGTAGCTTGCTGGGGTCAGAGGCCCCTGGGTGGAGGGCAAGGGGGCACCCTGGGGCCTATACTGCAAGTCCAGGAAGAGAGGTGGACCCCTGCGTAGCTTCCTGGGGTAAGAGGCACCTAAGTGGAGGGCTAGGGGGCACTCTGGGGCCTATACTGCAAGTCCAGGGAGAGGTGTGGATCCCTGGACAGCTTGATGTGGTCTGAAGCCATTAGGTGAAGGGCAAGGGGGTACCCTAGGGCCTTTACCGCAAGTCCAGGGAGAAAGGTGGACCCCTGTGTAGCTTTCTGGGGTCAGAGGCCCTTAGGTGGAGGGCCAGGGGCACCCTGGGGCCTCAACTGAAAGTCCAGGGAGAGAGGTGGACCCCTGGGTAGTTTGCTGGGGTCAGAAGGCCCTAAGGGGAGGGCCAGGGGGCACCCTGGGGCCTATACTGCCAGTCCAGTGAGATAATTGGACTCCTGGGTAGCTTGTTGGGGTCAGAGGCCCTTAGGTGGAGGGCCAGGGGGCACCCTGGGGCCTCTGCTGAAAGTCCAGGGAGAGTTGTGGACCCCTGGGTAGCTTGCTGGGGTAAGAAGCCCCTAGGTGGAGGGCCAGGGGGCACCCTGGGGCCTCTAATACAAGTCCAGGAAGAGAGGTGGACTACTGGGTAGCTTGCTGGTGTCAGAGGGCCCTAGAAGGAGGGCCAAGGGGCTTCCTGGGGCCTCTACTGCAAGTCCAGGGAGAGTTGTGGACCCCCAGGTAGCTTGCTGAATTCAGAGGCCCCTAGGTGGAGGGCCAAGGAGCACCTTGGGGCCTCTACTTCAAGTCCAGGGAGAGAGGTGGACCCATTGGTAGCTTGCTAGGGTCAGAGGCCAAAAGGTGGAGGGCCAAGGGGCACCCTGGGGCCTCTACTACAAGTACAGGAAGAGAGGTGGACTCCTGGGTAGCTTTCAGGGGTCAGAGGTCCCTAGGTGGAGGGCCAGGGGGCACCCTGGGGCCTATACTGCAAGTCCAGGGAGAGAGGTGGACTCTTGGGTAGCTTCCTGAGGTCAGAGGCCCCTAGGTGGAGGGCCACGGGGCACCCTGGGACTTATCCTGCAGATCCAGGGTGAGAGGTGGACTCCTGGGTAGCTTTCAGGGGTCAGAGGCCCCTAGGTGGAGGGCCAGGAGGTACCCTATGGCCCCTACTGCAAGTCCAGGTAGATAGTTTGACCCCTGGGTAGCTTGCTGGGGTCAGAGGCAACTAGGTGGAGGGCCAGGAGGCACCCTGAGGCCTATCCTGCAAGTCCAAGGAGAGAGGTGGACCCCTGGGTAGTTTGCTTGGCTGAGAGTGGCCTAGGTGGAGGGCCAAGGGGCACCCTGGGAAATCTACTGCAAGTCCAGGGAGAGTTGTGGACCCTTGGGTAACTTGTGGGGGTCCGAGGTCCCTGGGTGGAGGGCAAGGGGGCACCCTGGGGCCTCTACTGCAAGTCCAGGGAGAGATACGGACCCCAAGGTAGCTTGCTGGGGTCAGAAGCCCATAGGTGGTGGGCCAGGGGGCACCCTGGGGCCAATTCTGCAAGTCCAGGGAGAGAGGTTGACCCCTGGGTAGCTTCCTGGGGTCAGTGGCCCCTAGGTGGAGGGCCAGGTTGCCCCCTGCAGGCTATCCTGCAAGTCCAGGGAGAAAGGTGGACCCCTAGGTAGCTTCCTGGGGTAAGAGGCCCCTAGGTGGAGGGTAAGCGGGCACCTTGGGGCCTATACTGCAAGTCCAGGGAGAGAGGTGGACCCCTGGAAAGCTTGCTGGGGCCCTAGGCCCCTAGGTGGAGATCCAGGGGGCACCCTGGGGCATATACTGCAAGTCCAGGGAGAGAGGAGGAAACCTGGGTAGCTTGCTAGGGTCAGAGGCCCCTAGGTGGAGGGCCAGTGGGCACCCTGGGGCCTCTACTGCAAGTCCAGGGAGAGTTGTGGACCCCTGGGTAGCTTGCTAGGGTCTTAGGCCCCCAGGTGGAGGGCCAGTGGGCATCCTGGGGCCTATACTACATGTCCAGGGAGAAAGGTGGACCCCTGGGTAGCTTTCTGGGGTCAGAGGCAACTAGGTGGAAGGCCAGGAGGCACCCGGGGGCCTATCCTGCAAGTCCAGGGAGAGAGGTGGACCCCTGGGTAGATTGCTTGGCTGAGAATGTCCTAGGTGGAGGGCCAAGGGGCACCCTGGGAACTCTACTGCAAGTCCAGGGAGAGTTGTGGACCCTTGGGTAACTTGTGGGGGTCAGAGGCCCCTGCGTGGAGGGCAAGGGGGCACCCTGGGGCCTCTACTACAAGTCCAGAAAGAGAGGTGGACTACTGGGTAGCTTGCTGGGGTCAGAAGCCAAAAGGTGGAAGGCCAAGGGGCACCCTGGGGCCTCTACTACAAGTCCAGGAAGAGAGGTGGACTCCTGGGTAGCTTTCAGGGGTCAGAGGTCCCTAGGTGGAGGGCCACGGGGCACCCTAGGGCCCCTACTGCAAGTCCAGGTAGATAGTTGGACCCCTGGGTAGCTTGCTGGGGTCAGAAGCAACTAGGTGGAGGGCCAGGAGGCACCCTGAGGCCTATCCTGCAAGTCCAAGGATAGAGGTGGACCCCTGGGTAGTTTGCTTGGCTGAGAGTGGCCAAGGTGGAGGGCCAAGGGGCACCCTGGGAACTCTACTGCAAGTCCAGGGAGAGTTGTGGACCCTTGGGTAACTTGTGGGGGTCAGAGGCCCCTGGGTGGAGGGCCAGGTTGCCCCCTGCAGGCTATCCTGCAAGTCCAGGGAGAAAGGTGGACCCCTGTGTAGCTTCCTGGGGTAAGAGGCCCCTAGGTGGAGAGTAAGGGGGCACCCTGGGGCCTTTACTGCAAGTCCAGGGAGAGAGGTGGACCCCTGGGTAGCTTGCTGGGGTAAGAAGCCCATAGGTGGAGGGCCAGGGGGTACCCTGGGGCCTCTTTTGCAAGTCCAGGGAGAGTTGTGGACCCCTGGGTAGCTTGCTGGGGTCAGAGGCCCTTAGGTGGAGGGCCAAGAGGTACCCTAGGGCCTCTACTGAAAGTCCAGGGAGAGAGGTGGACCCCTGGGTAGCTTGCTGGGGTCAGAGGCAACAAGGTGGAGGGCCAGGGGGCACACTGGGGCCTATCCTGCAAGTCCAGGGAGAAAGGTGGACCCCTGGGGAGCTTTCTTGTGTCAGAAGCCTCTAGGTGGAGGGCCTGGGGGCACGCTGGGGCCTCTGCTGCCAGTCCAGGGAGAGAGGTGGACACCCTGGGTAGCTTGCTGGGGTCAGAGGCAACTAGGTGGAGGGCCAGGGGGCACCCTGGGGCCTCTACTGCAAGTCCAGGAAGAGTTGTGGACCCCTGGGTAGCTTGCTGGAGTCAGAGGCCCCTAGGTGGAGGGTAAGGGGGCACCTTGGGGACTATACTGCAAGTCCAGGGAGAGAGGTGGACCCCTGGGGAGCTTGCTTGTGTCAGAGGCCCCTAGGTGGAGGGCCAGGGGGCACCCTGGGGCCTCTACTGCAAGTCCAGGGAGAGAGGTAGACCCTTGGGTAGCTTGCTGGGGTCAGAGGCCCCTGGGTGGAGGGCAAGGGGGCACCCTGGGGCCTATACTGCAAGTCCAGGAAGAGAAGTGGACCCCTGGGTAGCTTCCTGGGGTAAGAGGCCCCTAGGTGGAGGGTAAGGGGGCACCTTGGGGCCTATACTGCAAGTCCAGGGAGAGAGGTGGACCCCTGGGTAGCTTTGTGGGGTCAGCGCCCCAAGCTGGAGGGCCAGGGGGTACCCTAGGGCCTCTACTGCAAGTCCAGGGAGAGAGGTGGACCCCTGGGTAGATTGCTGGGGTCAGAGGACCCTAGGTGGAGGGCCAGGGGGCACCCTTTGGCCTCTACTGCAAGACTAGGGAGAGATGTGGACCCCCGGGTAGCTTGCTGGGGTCAGAGGCCCCTAGGTGGAGGGCAAGCGGGCACCCTGGGGCCTCTATTGCAAGTCCAGGGAGAGAGATGGACCCCTGGGTAGCTTGCTGGCGTCAGAGGCTCCTTGGTGGAGGGCAAGGGGGCTTCCTGGGTTCTCTACTGCAAGTCCAGGGAGAGAGGTGGACCCCTGGGTAGCTTGCAGGGTCAGAGGCCCCTAGCTGGAGGGCCAAGGGGCACCCTGGGGACTCTACTGCAAGTCCAGGGAGAGAGGTGGACCCCTGGGTAGCTTGCTGGGGACTAAAGCCCCTAGGTGGAGGGCCAGGGGCTACCCTAGGGCCTCTACTGCAATTCCAGGGAGAGTTGTGGACCCCTTGGTAGATTGCTGTTGTCAGAGGACCCTAGGTGGAGGGCCAGGGGGCACCCTTGGGCCTCTACCGCAAGTCTAGGGAGAGATGTGGACCCCTGGGTGGCTTGCTGGGGTCAGAGGCCCCTAAGTGGAGGGCCAGCGGGCACCCTGGGGCCTCCTCTGCAAGTCCAGGGAGAGAGGTGGACCCCTGGGTAGCTTGCTGGGGTAAGAAGAACCTAGGTGGAGGGTCAGGGGGCACCCTAGGGCCTATACTGCCAGTCCAGGGAGAGAGGTGGACCCCTGGGTAGCTTGCTGGGGTCTTAGGCCCCTAGGTGGATTGCCAGGGGGCACCCTGGGGCCTATACTGCAAGTGCAGGGAGAGAGGTGGACCCCTGGGTAGCTTGCTGGGGTCAGAGGCCCCTGGGTGGAGGGCAAGGGGGCACCCTGGGGCCTATACTGCAAGTCCAGGAAGAGAGGTGGACCCCTGGGTAGCTTCCTGGCGTAAGAGGCCCCTAGGTGGAGAGTAAGGGGGCACACTGGGGCCTCTACTGCAAGTCCAGGGAGAGAGGTGGACCCCTGGGTAGCTTGCTGGGGTAAGAAGCCCATAGGTGGAGGGCCAGGGAGTACCCTGGGGCCTCTTTTGCAAGTCCAGGGAGAGTTGTGGACCCCTGGGTAGCTTGCTGGGGTCAGAGGCCCTTAGGTGGAGGGCCAAGAGGTACCCTAGGGCCTCTACTGAAAGTCCAGGGAGAGAGGTGGACCCCTGGGTAGCTTGCTGGGGTCAGAGGCAACAAGGTGGAGGGCCAGGGGGCACACTGGGGCCTATCCTGCAAGTCCAGGGAGAAAGGTGGACCCCTGGGGAGCTTTCTTGTGTCAGAAGCCTCTAGGTGGAGGTCCTGGGGGCACGCTGGGGCCTCTGCTGCCAGTCCAGGGAGAGAGGTGGACACCCTGGGTAGCTTGCTGGGGTCAGAGGCAACTAGGTGGAGGGCCAGTGGGCAGCCTGGGGCCTATACTTCAAGTCCAGGGAGAAAGGTGGACCCCTGGGTAGCTTGCTGGGGTCAGGGGCCCTTAGGTGGAGGGCAAGGGGGCACCCTGGGGCCTCCACTGAGTGTTCAGGGAGAGTTTTGGACCTCTGGGTAGCTTGCTGGGGTCTTAGGCCCCTAGGTGGAGGGCCAGGAGGTACCCTAGGGCCTGTACTGCAAGTCTAGGGAGAGAGGTGGACCCCTGGGTACCTTGCTGGGATCAGAGGCCCCTAGGTGGAGGGCCAGGGGGCACCCTGGGGCCTTTACTGCAAGTCCAGGGAGAGTTGTGGACCCCTGGGTAGCTTGCTGGGTTCTTAGGCCCCTTGGTGGAGGGCCAGTGGGCAACTTGTGGCCTATACTTCAAGTCCAGGGAGAAAGGTGGACCCCTGGGTAGCTTTCCGTGGTCAGTGGCCCCTAGGTGGAGGGCAAGGGGGCACCCTGGGGCCTCTACTGCAAGTCCAGGGAGAGAGGTGGACCTCTGGGTAGCTTGCTGGAGTCCTTGGCCCGTAGGTGGAGGGCCAGGGGGCACCCTGGGGCCTATACTGCCAGTCCAGGGAGAGAGGTGGACCCCTGGGTAGCTTGCTGGGGTTAGTGGCCCCTTGGTGGAGGGCCAGCGGGCACCCTGGGGCCTCGACAGCAAGTCCAGGGAGAGAGGTGGACCCCTGGGTACCTTGCTGGGATCAGAGGCCCCTAGGTGGAGGGCCAGGGGGCACCCTGGGGCCTTTACTGCAAGTCCAGGGAGAGTTGTGGACCCCTGGGTAGCTTGCTGGGGTCTTAGGCCCCTAGGTGGAGGGCCAGTGGGCAACTTGTGGCCTATACTTCAAGTCCAGGGAGAAAGGTGGATCCCTGGGTAGCTTTCTGGGGTCAGTGGCCCCTAGGTGGAGGGCAAGGGGGCACCCTGGGGCCTCTACTGCAAGTCCAGGGAGAGTTGTGGACCCCTGGGTAGCTTGCTGGGATCAGAGGCCCCTAGGTGGAGGGTTAGGGGGCACCCTGGGGCCTCTACTGCAAGTCAAGGGAGAGAGGTGGACCCCTGGGTAGCTTGCTGGGGTCGTAGGCACCTAGGTGGAATGCCAGGGGGCACCCTTGGGCCTCTACTGCAAGTCAAGGGAGAGTTGTGGACCCCTTGGTAGCTTGCTGGGGTCAGAAGCCCCTATGTGGAGAGCCAGTGGGCACCCTGGGGCCTATACTGCCAGTCCAGGGAGAGAGGTGGACCCCTGGGTAGCTTGCTGGGGTTAGTGGCCCCTTGGTGGAGGGCCAGCGGGCACCCTGGGGCCTCTACAGCAAGTCCAGGGAGAGAGGTGGACCCCTGGGTACCTTGCTGGGATCAGAGGCCCCTAATTGGAGGGCCAGGGGGCACCCTGGGGCCTTTACTGCAAGTCCAGGGAGAGTTGTGGACCCCTGGGTAGCTTGCTGGGGTCTTAGGCCCCTAGGTGGAGGGCCAGTGGGCAACTTGTGGCCTATACTTCAAGTCCATGGAGAAAGGTGGACCCCTGGGTAGCTTTCTGGGGTCAGTGGCCCCTAGGTGGAGGGCAAGGGGGCACCCTGGGGCCTCTACTGCAAGTCCAGGGAGAGTTGTGGACCCCTGGGTAGCTTGCTGGGATCAGAGGCCCCTAGGTGGAGGGTTAGGGGGCACCCTGGGGCCTCTACTGCAAGTCTAGGGAGAGAGGTGGACCTCTGGGTAACTTGCTGGAGTCCTTGGACCCTAGGTGGAGGGCCAGGGGGCACCCTGGGGGCTATTCTTCAAGTCAAGGGAGAGAGGTGGACCCCTGGGTAGCTTGCTGGGATCTTAGGCCCCTAGGTGGAGGGCCAGGGGGCACCCTGGGGCATATACTGCAAGTCCAGGGAGAGAGGTGGACCCCTGGGTAGCTTGCTTGGGTCAGAGGCCCCTAGGTTGAGGGCCAAGGGGCACCCTGGGGCCTCTACTGCAAGTCCAGGGAGAGTTGTGGACCCCTGGGTAGCTTGCTGGGGTCTTAGGCCCCTAGGTGGAGGGCCAGTGGGAACCCTGGTGCCTATACTTTAAGTCCAGGGAGAAAGGTGGACCCCTGGGTAGCTTGCTGGGGAATAAAGCCCCTAGGTGGAGGGCCAGGGGGTACCCTGGGGCCTCTACTGCAAGTCCAGGGAGAGTTGTGGACCCCTGGGTAGCTTGCTGGGGTCAGAGGCCCCTAGGTGGAGGGCCAAGAGGTACCCTAGGGCCTCTACTGAAAGTCCAGGGAGAGAGGTGTACCCCTGGGTAGCTTGCTGGGGTCAGAGGCAACAAGGTGGAGGGCCAGGGGTCACACTGGGGCCTATCCTGCAAGTCCAGGGAGAAAGGTGGACCCCTGGGGAGCTTTCTTGTGTCAGAAGCCCCTAGGTGGAGGGCCTGGGGGCACCCTGGGGCCTCTGCTGCCAGTCCAGGGAGAGAGGTGGACACCCTGGGTAGCTTGCTGGGGTTTTAGGCCCCTAGGTGGAGGGCCAGGGGGCACCCTAGGGCCTATACTGCAAGTCCATGGAGAGATGTGGACCCCTGGATAGCTTGCTGGGGTCAGAGGCCCCTAGGTGCAGGGCAAGGGGGCACCCTGGGGCCTCTACTGCAAGTCCGGGGAGAGACATGAACCCCTGGGTAGCTTGCTGGGGTCCTAGGCCCCTAGATGGAGGGCCAGGGGGCACCCTGGGGCCTATACTTCAAGTCAAGGGAGAGAGGTGGACCCCTGGGTAGCTTGCTGGGGTATTAGGCACTTAGGTGGAGGGCCAGGGGGCACCCTGGTGCCTATACTTTAAGTCCAGGGAGAAAGGTGGACCCCTGGGTAGCTTGCTGGGGAATAAAGCCCCTAGGTGGAGGGCCAGGGGGTACCCTGGGGCATCTACTGCAAGTCCAGGGAGAGTTGTGGACCCCTGGGTAGCTTGCTGGGGTCAGAGGCCCCTGGGTGGAGGGCAAGGGGGCACCCTGGGGCCTATACTGCAAGTCCAGGAAGAGAGGTGGACCCCTGGGGAGCTTTCTTGTGTCAGAAGCCCCTAGGTGGAGGGCCTGGGGGCACCCTGAGGCCTCTGCTGCCAGTCCAGGGAGAGAGTTGGACACCCTGGGTAGCTTGCTGGGGTTTAAGGCCCCTAGGAGGAGGGCCAGGGGGCACCCTAGGGCCTATACTGCAAGTCCAGGGAGAGACGTGAACCCCTGGGTAGCTTGCTGGGGTCCTTGGCCCCTAGATGGAGGGCCAGGGGGCACCCTGGGGCCTATACTTCAAGTCCAGGGAGAGTTGTGGACCCCTGGGTATTTTGCTGGGGTCAGAGGCCCCTGGGTGGAGGGCAAGGGGGCACCCTGGGGCATATACTGCAAGTCCAGGGAGAGAGGTGGAACCCTGGGTAGCTTGCTAGGTTCAGAGGCCCCTAGGTGGAGGGCCAGGGGGATCCCTGGGGCCTCTACTGCAAGTCCAGGGAGAGTTGTGGACCCCTGGGTAGCTTGCTGGGTCTTAGGCCCCTAGTTGGAGGGCCAGTGGGCAGCCTGGGGCCTATATTTCAAGTCCAGGGAGAAAGATGGACCCCTGGGTAGCCTGCTGGGGTCAGAGGCCCCTAGGTGGAGGGCAAGGAGGCACCCTGGGGCCTCCACTGCAAGTTCAGGGAGAGAGGTGGACCCCTGGGTAGCTTGCTGGGGTCAGAGGCAACTAGGTGGAGGGCCAGGGGCACCCTGGGGAAAATCCTGAAAGTCCAGGGAGAGAGGTGGACCCCTGGGGAGCTTGCTTGTGTCAGAGGCCCCTAGGTGGAGGGCCAGGGGGCACCCTGGGGCCTATACTGCAAGTCCATGGAGAGATGTGGACCCCTGAGTAGCTTGCTGGCGTCAGAGGCCCCTAGGTGCAGGGCAAGGGGGCACCCTGGGGCCTCTACTGCAAGTCCAGGGAGAGAGGTAGACCCTTGGGTAGCTTGCTGGGGTCAGAGGCCCCTGGGTGGAGGGCAAGGGGGCACCCTGGGGCCTATACTGCAAGTCCAGGAAGAGAAGTGGACCCCTGGGTAGCTTCCTGGGGTAAGAGGCCCCTAGGTGGAGGGTAAGGGGGCACCTTGGGGACTCTACTGCAAGTCCAGGGAGAGAGGTGGACCCCTGGGTAGCTTGCTGGGGACTAAAGCCCCTAGGTGGAGGGCCAGGGGCTACCCTAGGGCCTCTACTGCAATTCCAGGAAGAGTTTTGGACCCCTTGGTAGATTGCTGTTGTCAGAGGACCCTAGGTGGAGGGCCAGGGGGCACCCTTGGGCCTCTACCGCAAGTCTAGGGAGAGATGTGGACCCCTGGGTGGCTTGCTGGGGTCAGAGGCCCCTAAGTGGAGGGCCAGCGGGCACCCTGGGGCCTCCTCTGCAAGTCCAGGGAGAGAGGTGGACCCCTGGGTAGCTTGCTGGGGTAAGAAGAACCTAGGTGGAGGGTCAGGGGGCACCCTAGGGCCTATACTGCCAGTCCAGGGAGAGAGGTGGACCCCTGGGTAGCTTGCTGGGGTCTTAGGCCCCTAGGTGGATTGCCAGGGGGCACCCTGGGGCCTATACTGCAAGTGCAGGGAGAGAGGTGGACCCCTGGGTAGCTTGCTGGGGTCAGAGGCCCCTGGGTGGAGGGCAAGGGGGCACCCTGGGGCCTATACTGCAAGTCCAGGAAGAGAGGTGGACCCCTGCGTAGCTTCCTGGGGTAAGAGGCACCTAAGTGGAGGGCTAGGGGGCACTCTGGGGCCTATACTGCAAGTCCAGGGAGAGGTGTGGATCCCTGGACAGCTTGATGTGGTCTGAAGCCATTAGGTGAAGGGCAAGGGGGTACCCTAGGGCCTTTACCGCAAGTCCAGGGAGAAAGGTGGACCCCTGTGTAGCTTTCTGGGGTCAGAGGCCCTTAGGTGGAGGGCCAGGGGCACCCTGGGGCCTCAACTGAAAGTCCAGGGAGAGAGGTGGACCCCTGGGTAGTTTGCTGGGGTCAGAAGGCCCTAGGGGGAGGGCCAGGGGGCACCCTGGGGCCTATACTGCCAGTCCAGTGAGATAATTGGACTCCTGGGTAGCTTGTTGGGGTCAGAGGCCCTTAGGTGGAGGGCCAGGGGGCACCCTGGGGCCTCTGCTGAAAGTCCAGGGAGAGTTGTGGACCCCTGGGTAGCTTGCTGGGGTAAGAAGCCCCTAGGTGGAGGGCCAGGGGGCACCCTGGGGCCTCTAATACAAGTCCAGGAAGAGAGGTGGACTACTGGGTAGCTTGCTGATGTCAGAGGGCCCTAGAAGGAGGGCCAAGGGGCTTCCTGGGGCCTCTACTGCAAGTCCAGGGAGAGTTGTGGACCCCCAGGTAGCTTGCTGAGTTCAGAGGCCCCTAGGTGGAGGGCCAAGGAGCACCTTGGGGCCTCTACTTCAAGTCCAGGGAGAGAGGTGGACCCATTGGTAGCTTGCTAGGGTCAGAGGCCAAAAGGTGGAGGGCCAAGGGGCACCCTGGGGCCTCTACTACAAGTACAGGAAGAGAGGTGGACTCCTGGGTAGCTTTCAGGGGTCAGAGGTCCCTAGGTGGAGGGCCAGGGGGCACCCTGGGGCCTATACTGCAAGTCCAGGGAGAGAGGTGGACTCTTGGGTAGCTTCCTGAGGTCAGAGGCCCCTAGGTGGAGGGCCACGGGGCACCCTGGGACTTATCCTGCAGATCCAGGGTGAGAGGTGGACTCCTGGGTAGCTTTCAGGGGTCAGAGGCCCCTAGGTGGAGGGCCAGGAGGTACCCTATGGCCCCTACTGCAAGTCCAGGTAGATAGTTTGACCCCTGGGTAGCTTGCTGGGGTCAGAGGCAACTAGGTGGAGGGCCAGGAGGCACCCTGAGGCCTATCCTGCAAGTCCAAGGAGAGAGGTGGACCCCTGGGTAGTTTTCTTGGCTGAGAGTGGCCTAGGTGGAGGGCCAAGGGGCACCCTGGGAAATCTACTGCAAGTCCAGGGAGAGTTGTGGACCCTTGGGTAACTTGTGGGGGTCCGAGGTCCCTGGGTGGAGGGCAAGGGGGCACCCTGGGGCCTCTACTGCAAGTCCAGGGAGAGATACGGACCCCAAGGTAGCTTGCTGGGGTCAGAAGCCCATAGGTGGTGGGCCAGGGGGCACCCTGGGGCCAATTCTGCAAGTCCAGGGAGAGAGGTTGACCCCTGGGTAGCTTCCTGGGGTCAGTGGCCCCTAGGTGGAGGGCCAGGTTGCCCCCTGCAGGCTATCCTGCAAGTCCAGGGAGAAAGGTGGACCCCTAGGTAGCTTCCTGGGGTAAGAGGCCCCTAGGTGGAGGGTAAGCGGGCACCTTGGGGCCTATACTGCAAGTCCAGGGAGAGAGGTGGACCCCTGGAAAGCTTGCTGGGGCCCTAGGCCCCTAGGTGAAGATCCAGGGGGCACCCTGGGGCATATACTGCAAGTCCAGGGAGAGAGGAGGAAACCTGGGTAGCTTGCTAGGGTCAGAGGCCCCTAGGTGGAGGGCCAGTGGGCACCCTGGGGCCTCTACTGCAAGTCCAGGGAGAGTTGTGGACCCCTGGGTAGCTTGCTAGGGTCTTAGGCCCCCAGGTGGAGGGACAGTGGGCATCCTGGGGCCTATACTACATGTCCAGGGAGAAAGGTGGACCCCTGGGTAGCTTTCTGGGGTCAGAGGCAACTAGGTGGAAGGCCAGGAGGCACCCGGGGGCCTATCCTGCAAGTCCAGGGAGAGAGGTGGACCCCTGGGTAGATTGCTTGGCTGAGAATGTCCTAGGTGGAGGGCCAAGGGGCACCCTGGGAACTCTACTGCAAGTCCAGGGAGAGTTGTGGACCCTTGGGTAACTTGTGGGGGTCAGAGGCCCCTGCGTGGAGGGCAAGGGGGCACCCTGGGGCCTCTACTACAAGTCCAGAAAGAGAGGTGGACTACTGGGTAGCTTGCTGGGGTCAGAAGCCAAAAGGTGGAAGGCCAAGGGGCACCCTGGGGCCTCTACTACAAGTCCAGGAAGAGAGGTGGACTCCTGGGTAGCTTTCAGGGGTCAGAGGTCCCTAGGTGGAGGGCCACGGGGCACCCTAGGGCCCCTACTGCAAGTCCAGGTAGATAGTTGGACCCCTGGGTAGCTTGCTGGGGTCAGAAGCAACTAGGTGGAGGGCCAGGAGGCACCCTGAGGCCTATCCTGCAAGTCCAAGGATAGAGGTGGACCCCTGGGTAGTTTGCTTGGCTGAGAGTGGCCAAGGTGGAGGGCCAAGGGGCACCCTGGGAACTCTACTGCAAGTCCAGGGAGAGTTGTGGACCCTTGGGTAACTTGTGGGGGTCAGAGGCCCCTGGGTGGAGAGTAAGGGGGCACCCTGGGGCCTTTACTGCAAGTCCAGGGAGAAAGGTGGACCCCTGTGTAGCTTCCTGGGGTAAGAGGCCCCTAGGTGGAGAGTAAGGGGGCACCCTGGGGCCTTTACTGCAAGTCCAGGGAGAGAGGTGGACCCCTGGGTAGCTTGCTGGGGTAAGAAGCCCATAGGTGGAGGGCCAGGGGGTACCCTGGGGCCTCTTTTGCAAGTCCAGGGAGAGTTGTGGACCCCTGGGTAGCTTGCTGGGGTCAGAGGCCCTTAGGTGGAGGGCCAAGAGGTACCCTAGGGCCTCTACTGAAAGTCCAGGGAGAGAGGTGGACCCCTGGGTAGCTTGCTGGGGTCAGAGGCAACAAGGTGGAGGGCCAGGGGGCACACTGGGGCCTATCCTGCAAGTCCAGGGAGAAAGGTGGACCCCTGGGGAGCTTTCTTGTGTCAGAAGCCTCTAGGTGGAGGGCCTGGGGGCACGCTGGGGCCTCTGCTGCCAGTCCAGGGAGAGAGGTGGACACCCTGGGTAGCTTGCTGGGGTCAGAGGCAACTAGGTGGAGGGCCAGGGGGCACCCTGGGGCCTCTACTGCAAGTCCAGGAAGAGTTGTGGACCCCTGGGTAGCTTGCTGGAGTCAGAGGCCCCTAGGTGGAGGGTAAGGGGGCACCTTGGGGACTATACTGCAAGTCCAGGGAGAGAGGTAGACCCTTGGGTAGCTTGCTGGGGTCAGAGGCCCCTGGGTGGAGGGCAAGGGGGCACCCTGGGGCCTATACTGCAAGTCCAGGAAGAGAAGTGGACCCCTGGGTAGCTTCCTGGGGTAAGAGGCCCCTAGGTGGAGGGTAAGGGGGCACCTTGGGGCCTATACTGCAAGTCCAGGGAGAGGAGTGGACCCCTGGGTAGCTTTGTGGGGTCAGCGCCCCAAGCTGGAGGGCCAGGGGGTACCCTAGGGCCTCTACTGCAAGTCCAGGGAGAGAGGTGGACCCCTGGGTAGATTGCTGGGGTCAGAGGACCCTAGGTGGAGGGCCAGGGGGCACCCTTTGGCCTCTACTGCAAGTCTAGGGAGAGATGTGGACCCCCGGGTAGCTTGCTGGGGTCAGAGGCCCCTAGGTGGAGGGCAAGCGGGCACCCTGGGGCCTCTATTGCAAGTCCAGGGAGAGAGATGGACCCCTGGGTAGCTTGCTGGCGTCAGAGGCTCCTTGGTGGAGGGCAAGGGGGCTTCCTGGGTTCTCTACTGCAAGTCCAGGGAGAGAGGTGGACCCCTGGGTAGCTTGCAGGGTCAGAGGCCCCTAGCTGGAGGGCCAAGGGGCACCCTGGGGACTCTACTGCAAGTCCAGGGAGAGAGGTGGACCCCTGGGTAGCTTGCTGGGGACTAAAGCCCCTAGGTGGAGGGCCAGGGGCTACCCTAGGGCCTCTACTGCAATTCCAGGGAGAGTTGTGGACCCCTTGGTAGATTGCTGTTGTCAGAGGACCCTAGGTGGAGGGCCAGGGGGCACCCTTGGGCCTCTACCGCAAGTCTAGGGAGAGATGTGGACCCCAGGGTGGCTTGCTGGGGTCAGAGGCCCCTAAGTGGAGGGCCAGCGGGCACCCTGGGGCCTCCTCTGCAAGTCCAGGGAGAGAGGTGGACCCCTGGGTAGCTTGCTGGGGTAAGAAGAACCTAGGTGGAGGGTCAGGGGGCACCCTAGGGCCTATACTGTCAGTCCAGGGAGAGAGGTGGACCCCTGGGTAGCTTGCTGGGGTCTTAGGCCCCTAGGTGGATTGCCAGGGGGCACCCTGGGGCCTATACTGCAAGTGCAGGGAGAGAGGTGGACCCCTGGGTAGCTTGCTGGGGTCAGAGGCCCCTGGGTGGAGGGCAAGGGGGCACCCTGGGGCCTATACTGCAAGTCCAGGAAGAGAGGTGGACCCCTGGGTAGCTTCCTGGCGTAAGAGGCCCCTAGGTGGAGAGTAAGGGGGCACACTGGGGCCTCTACTGCAAGTCCAGGGAGAGAGGTGGACCCCTGGGTAGCTTGCTGGGGTAAGAAGCCCATAGGTGGAGGGCCAGGGAGTACCCTGGGGCCTCTTTTGCAAGTCCAGGGAGAGTTGTGGACCCCTGGGTAGCTTGCTGGGGTCAGAGGCCCTTAGGTGGAGGGCCAAGAGGTACCCTAGGGCCTCTACTGAAAGTCCAGGGAGAGAGGTGGACCCCTGGGTAGCTTGCTGGGGTCAGAGGCAACAAGGTGGAGGGCCAGGGGGCACACTGGGGCCTATCCTGCAAGTCCAGGGAGAAAGGTGGACCCCTGGGGAGCTTTCTTGTGTCAGAAGCCTCTAGGTGGAGGTCCTGGGGGCACGCTGGGGCCTCTGCTGCCAGTCCAGGGAGAGAGGTGGACACCCTGGGTAGCTTGCTGGGGTCAGAGGCAACTAGGTTGAGGGCCAGGGGGCACCCTGGGGCCTCTACTGCAAGTCCAGGAAGAGTTGTGGACCCCTGGGTAGCTTGCTGGAGTCAGAGGCCCCTGGGTGGAGGGCAAGGGGGCACCCTGGGGCCCATACTGCAAGTCCAGGAAGAGAGGTGGACCCCTGGGTAGCTTCCTGGGGTAAGAGGCCCCTAGGTGGAGGGTAAGGGGGCACCTTGGGGACTATACTGCAAGTCCAGGGAGAGAGGTGGACCAATAGGGTAGCTTTGTGTGGTCAGCGCCACTAGCTGGAGGGCCAGGGGGTACCCTAGGGCCTCTACTGCAAGTCCAAGGAGAGAGGTGGACCCCTGGGTAGATTGCTGGGGTCAGAGGACCTTAGGTGGACGGCCAGGGGGCACCCTTGGGCCTCTACTGCAAGTCTAGGGAGAGATGTGGACCCCTGGGTAGCTTCCTGGGGTAAGAGGCCCCTAGGTGGAGGGTAAGCGGGCACCTTGGGGCCTATACTGCAAGTCCACGGAGAGAGGTGGACCCCTGGAAAGCTTGCTGGGGCCCTAGGCCCCTAGGTGGAGATCCAGGGGGCACCCTGGGGCATATACTGCAAGTCCAGGGAGAGAGGAGGAAACCTGGGTAGCTTGCTAGGGTCAGAGGCTCCTAGGTGGAGGGCCAGCGGGCACCCTGGGGCCTCTATTGCAAGTCCAGGGAGAGAGATGGGCCCCTGGGTAGCTTGCTGGCGTCAGAGGCACCTTGGTGGAAGGCCAGGGGGCTTCCTGGGTTCTCTACTGCAAGTCCAGGGAAAGAGGTGGACCCCTGGGTAGCTTGCTGGGGACTAAAGCCCCTAGGTGGAGGGCCAGGGGCTACCCTAGGGCCTCTACTGCAATTCCAGGGAGAGTTGTGGACCCCTTGGTAGATTGCTGTTGTCAGAGGACCCTAGCTGGAGGGCCAGGGGGCTCCCTGGGGACTCTACTGCAAGTCCAGGGAGAGAGGTGGACCCCTGGGTAGCTTGCTGGGTACTAAAGCCCCTAGGTGGAGGGCCAGGGGCTACCCTAGGGCCTCTACTGCAATTCCAGGGAGAGTTGTGGACCCCTTGGTAGATTGCTGTTTTCAGAGGACCCTAGGTGGAGGGCCAGGGGGCACCCTTGGGGCTCTACTGCAAGTCTAGGGAGAGATGTGGACCCCTGGGTAGCTTGCTGGGGTCAGAGGCCCCTAAGTGGAGGGCCAGCGGTCACCCTAGGGCCTCTTCTGCAAGTCCAGAGAGAGAGGTGGACCCCTGGGTGGCTTGCTGGGGTAAGAAGAACCTAGGTGGAGGGTCAGGGGGCACCCTGGGGCCTATACTGCCAGTCCAGGGAGAGAGGTGGACCCCTGGGTAGCTTGCTGGGGTCTAAGGCCCCTAGGTGGAGTGCCAGGGGGCACCCTGGGGCCTATACTGCAAGTGCAGGGAGAGAGGTGGACCCCTGGGTAGTTTGCTTGGCTGAGAGTGGCCTAGTTGGAGGGCCAGGGGGCACCCTGGGGCCTATACTTCATGTCAAGGGAGAGAGGTGGACCCCTGGGTAGCTTGCTGGGGTCTTGGGCATTTAGGTGGAGGGCCTGGGGGCACCCTGGGGCCTATACTGCAAGTCCAAGGAGAGATGTGGACCCCTGGGGAGCTTTCTTGTGTCAGCCGCCCCTATGTGGAGGGCCTGGGGGCACCCTGGGGCCTCTACTGCCAGTCCAGGGCGAGAGGTGGACCCCTGGGTAGTTTGCTGGGGTCAGAGGCCCCTGGGTGGAGGGCAAGGGGGCACCCTGGTTCCTATACTGCAAGTTCAAGGAGAGATGTGGACCCCTATGTAGCTTGCTGTGGTCAGAGGCCCCTAGGTGGAGGGCCAGGGGGCACCCTGGGGCCTCTACTGCAAGTCCAGGTAAAGTTGTGGACCCCATGGGTAGCTTGCTGGGGTCAGAGGCCCATGGGTGGAGGGCAAGGGGGCACGCTGGGGCCTATACTGCAAGTCCAGGGAGAGAGGTGGACCCCTGGGTAGCTTGCTGGGGAATAAAGCCCCTAGGTGGAGGGCCAGGGGTACCCTAGGGCCTCTACTGCAAGTCCAAGGAGAGAGGTGGACCCCTGGGTAGCTAGCTGGGGTCAGAGGCCCTTAGGTGAAGGGCCAGGGGGCACCCTGGGGCCTCTAGTGCAAGTCCAGGGAAAGTTGTGGACCCCTTGGTAGATTCCTAGGGTCCTCAGACCCTAGGTGGAGGGCCAGGGGGCACCCTGGGGCCTCTAGTGCAAGTCTAGGGAGAGTTGTGGACCCCTGGGTAGATTGCTGGGGTCAGAGGCCCCTAGGTGGAGGGCAAGGGGGCTTCCTGGGGCCTCTACTGCAAGTCCATTGAGAGAGGTGGACCCCTGGGTAGCTTGCTGGGGTCGTAGGCCCCTAGGTGGAATGTCAGGGGGCACCTTGGGGCCTCTACTGCAAGTCCAGGGAGAGTTGTGGACCCCAGGGTAGCTTGCTGGGGTCAGAGGCCCCTAGGGGGAGGGCCAGGTGGCACCCTGGGGCCTATACTGCCAGTCCAGGGAGAGAGGTGGACCCCTGGGTAGCTTGCTGGTGACATAAGCCCCTAGGTGGAGTTCCAGGGGGCACCCTGGGGCCTCTATTGCAAGTCCAGGAAGAGAGGTGGACCCCTGCGTAGCTTCCTGGGGTAAGAGGCACCTAAGTGGAGGGCTAGGGGGCACTCTGGGGCCTATACTGCAAGTCCAGGGAGAGGTGTGGATCCCTGGACAGCTTGATGTGGTCTGAAGCCATTAGGTGAAGGGCAAGGGGGTACCCTAGGGCCTTTACCGCAAGTCCAGGGAGAAAGGTGGACCCCTGTGTAGCTTTCTGGGGTCAGAGGCCCTTAGGTGGAGGGCCAGGGGCACCCTGGGGCCTCAACTGAAAGTCCAGGGAGAGAGGTGGACCCCTGGGTAGTTTGCTGGGGTCAGAAGGCCCTAGGGGGAGGGCCAGGTGGCACCCTGGGGCCTATACTGCCAGTCCAGTGAGATAATTGGACTCCTGGGTAGCTTGTTGGGGTCAGAGGCCCTTAGGTGGAGGGCCAGGGGGCACCCTGGGGCCTCTGCTGAAAGTCCAGGGAGAGTTGTGGACCCCTGGGTAGCTTGCTGGGGTAAAAAGCCCCTAGGTGGAGGGCCAGGGGGCACCCTGGGGCCTCTAATACAAGTCCAGGAAGAGAGGTGGACTACTGGGTAGCTTGCTGGTGTCAGAGGGCCCTAGAAGGAGGGCCAAGGGGCTTCCTGGGGCCTCTACTGCAAGTCCAGGGAGAGTTGTGGACCCCCAGGTAGCTTGCTGAGTTCAGAGGCCCCTAGGTGGAGGGCCAAGGAGCACCTTGGGGCCTCTACTTCAAGTCCAGGGAGAGAGGTGGACCCATTGGTAGCTTGCTAGGGTCAGAGGCCAAAAGGTGGAGGGCCAAGGGGCACCCTGGGGCCTCTACTACAAGTACAGGAAGAGAGGTGGACTCCTGGGTAGCTTTCAGGGGTCAGAGGTCCCTAGGTGGAGGGCCAGGGGGCACCCTGGGGCCTATACTGCAAGTCCAGGGAGAGAGGTGGACCCCTGGGTAGTTTGCTTGGCTGAGAGTGGCCTAGGTGGAGGGCCAAGGGGCACCCTGGGAAATCTACTGCAAGTCCAGGGAGAGTTGTGGACCCTTGGGTAACTTGTGGGGGTCCGAGGTCCCTGGGTGGAGGGCAAGGGGGCACCCTGGGGCCAATTCTGCAAGTCCAGGGAGAGAGGTTGACCCCTGGGTAGCTTCCTGGGGTCAGTGGCCCCTAGGTGGAGGGCCAGGTTGCCCCCTGCAGGCTATCCTGCAAGTCCAGGGAGAAAGGTGGACCCCTGGGTAGCTTCCTGGGGTAAGAGGCCCCTAGGTGGAGGGTAAGCGGGCACCTTGGGGCATATACTGCAAGTCCAGGGAGAGAGGTGGACCCCTGGAAAGCTTGCTGGGGCCCTAGGCCCCTAGGTGGAGATCCAGGGGGCACCCTGGGGCATATACTGCAAGTCCAGGGAGAGAGGAGGAAACCTGGGTAGCTTGCTAGGGTCAGAGGCCCCTAGGTGGAGGGCCAGTGGGCACCCTGGGGCCTCTACTGCAAGTCCAGGGAGAGTTGTGGACCCCTGGGTAGCTTGCTAGGGTCTTAGGCCCCCAGGTGGAGGGCCAGTGGGCATCCTGGGGCCTATACTACATGTCCAGGGAGAAAGGTGGACCCCTGGGTAGCTTTCTGGGGTCAGAGGCAACTAGGTGGAAGGCCAGGAGGCACCCGGGGGCCTATCCTGCAAGTCCAGGGAGAGAGGTGGACCCCTGGGTAGATTGCTTGGCTGAGAATGTCCTAGGTGGAGGGCCAAGGGGCACCCTGGGAACTCTACTGCAAGTCCAGGGAGAGTTGTGGACCCTTGGGTAACTTGTGGGGGTCAGAGGCCCCTGCGTGGAGGGCAAGGGGGCACCCTGGGGCCTCTACTACAAGTCCAGAAAGAGAGGTGGACTACTGGGTAGCTTGCTGGTGTCAGAGGCCCCTAGAAAGAGGGCCAAGGGGCTTCCTGGGGCCTCTACTGCAAGTCCAGGGAGAGTTGTGGACCCCCAGGTAGCTTGCTGAGGTCAGAGGTCCCTAGCTGGAGGGCCAAGGAGCACCTTGGGGCCTCTACTGTAAGTCCAGGGAGAGAGGTGGACCCCTGGGTAGCTTGCTGGTGTCAGAACCCCATAGTTGGTGGGCCAGGGAGCTTCCTGGGGCCTATCCTATAAGTCCAGGGCGAGAGGTGGACCCCGGGGTAGCTTTCTGGGGTCAGAGGCACGTAGGTGGAGAGCCAGAGGGCACCCTGGGGAATATACTTCAAGTCCAGGGAGAGACGTGGACCCCTGGGTAGCTTGCTGAGGTCTGAAACCCATAGGTGGAGGGCCAGGGGGTACCCTAGAGCCTCTACTGCAAGTCCAGGTAGAGAGGTGGACGCCTGGGTAGCTTGCTGAGGTAATAGGCCCCTAGGTGGAGGGCCAGGAGGCACCCTGGGGCCTCTACTGCAAGTCCAGGGAGAGTTGTGGACCCATTGGTAGCTTGCTGGGGTCAGAAGCCAAAAGGTGGAAGGCCAAGGGGCACCCTGGGGCCTCTACTACAAGTCCAGGAAGAGAGGTGGACTCCTGGGTAGCTTTCAGGGGTCAGAGGTCCCTATGTGGAGGGCCAGGGGGCACCCTAGGGCCCCTACTGCAAGTCCAGGTAGATAGTTGGACCCCTGGGTAGCTTGCTGGGGTCAGAAGCAACTAGGTGGAGGGCCAGGAGGCACCCTGAGGCCTATCCTGCAAGTCCAAGGATAGAGGTGGACCCCTGGGTAGTTTGCTTGGCTGAGAGTGGCCAAGGTGGAGGGCCAAGGGGCACCCTGGGAACTCTACTGCAAGTCCAGGGAGAGTTGTGGACCCTTGGGTAACTTGTGGGGGTCAGAGGCCCCTGGGTGGAGGGCCAGGTTGCCCCCTGCAGGCTATCCTGCAAGTCCAGGGAGAAATGTGGACCCCTGGGTAGCTTCCTGGGGTAAGAGGCCCCTAGGTGGAGAGTAAGGGGGCACCCTGGGGCCTTTACTGCAAGTCCAGGGAGAGAGGTGGACCCCTGGGTAGCTTGCTGGGGTAAGAAGCCCATAGGTGGAGGGCCAGGGGGTACCCTGGGGCCTCTTTTGCAAGTCCAGGGAGAGTTGTGGACCCCTGGGTAGCTTGCTGGGGTCAGAGGCCCTTGGGTGGAGGGCCAAGAGGTACCCTAGGGCCTCTACTGAAAGTCCAGGGAGAGAGGTGGACCCCTGGGTAGCTTGCTGGGGTCAGAGGCAACAAGGTGGAGGGCCAGCGGGCACACTGGGCCCTATCCTGCAAGTCCAGGGAGAAAGGTGGACCCCTGGGGAGCTTTCTTGTGTCAGAAGCCTCTAGGTGGAGGGCCTGGGGGCACGCTGGGGCCTCTGCTGCCAGTCCAGGGAGAGA
Organism: Danio rerio; assembly: GCF_049306965.1. Taxonomy (NCBI): domain Eukaryota; kingdom Metazoa; phylum Chordata; class Actinopteri; order Cypriniformes; family Danionidae; genus Danio; species Danio rerio. The sequence continues at coordinate 20,047,534 of NC_133199.1, read as the reverse complement.
GGTGGACACCCTGGGTAGCTTGCTGGGGTCAGAGGCAACTAGGTGGAGGGCCAGGGGGCACCCTGGGGCCTCTACTGCAAGTCCAGGAAGAGTTGTGGACCCCTGGGTAGCTTGCTGGAGTCAGAGGCCCCTAGGTGGAGGGTAAGGGGGCACCTTGGGGACTATACTGCAAGTCCAGGGAGAGAGGTGGACCCCTGGGTAGCTTTGTGTGGTCAGCTCCACTAGCTGGAGGGCCAGGGGGAACCCTAGGGCCTCTACTGCAAGTCCAGGGAGAGAGGTGGACCCCTGGGTAGATTGCTGGGGTCAGAGGACCTTAGGTGTACGGCCAGGGGGCACCCTTGGGCCTCTACTGCAAGTCTAGGGAGAGATGTGGACCCCTGGGTAGCTTGCTGGCGTCAGAGGCACCTTGGTGGAAGGCCAGGGGGCTTCCTGGGTTCTCTACTGCAAGTCCAGGGAAAGAGGTGGACCCCTGGGTAGCTTGCTGGGGACTAAAGCCCCTAGGTGGAGGGCCAGGGGCTACCCTAGGGCCTCTACTGCAATTCCAGGGAGAGTTGTGGACCCCTTGGTAGATTGCTGTTGTCAGAGGACCCTAGCTGGAGGGCCAGGGGGCTCCCTGGGGACTCTACTGCAAGTCCAGGGAGAGAGGTGGACCCCTGGGTAGCTTGCTGGGGACTAAAGCCCCTAGGTGGAGGGCCAGGGGCTACCCTAGGGCCTCTACTGCAATTCCAGGGAGAGTTGTGGACCCCTTGGTAGATTGCTGTTGTCAGAGGACCCTAGGTGGAGGGCCAGCGGTCACCCTAGGGCCTCTTCTGCAAGTCCAGAGAGAGAGGTGGACCCCTGGGTAGCTTGCTGTGGTCCTCAGACCCTAGGTGGAGGGCCAGGGGGCACCCTTGGGCCTCTACTGCAAGTCTTGGGAGAGTTGTGGACCCCTGGGTAGCTTGCTGGGGTCAGAGGCCCCTAGGTGGAGGGCAAGGGGTTTTCCTGGGGCCTCTACTGCAAGTCCATTGAGAGAGGTGGACCCCTGGGTAGCTTGCTGGGGTCGTAGGCCCCAAGGTGGAATGTCAGGGGGCACCTTGGGGCCTCTACTGCAAGTCCAGGGAGAGTTGTGGACCCCACGGTAGCTTGCTGGGGTCAGAGGCCCCTAGGGGGAGGGCCAGGTGGCACCCTGGGGCCTATACTGCCAGTCCAGGGAGAGAGGTGGACCCCTGGGTAGCTTGCTGGGGACATAAGCCCCTAGGGGGAGGGCCAGGTGGCACCCTGGGGCCTCTATTGCAAGTCCAGGAAGAGAGGTGGACCCCTGCGTAGCTTCCTGGGGTAAGAGGCACCTAAGTGGAGGGCTAGGGGGCACTCTGGGGCCTATACTGCAAGTCCAGGGAGAGGTGTGGATCCCTGGACAGCTTGATGTGGTCTGAAACCATTAGGTGAAGGGCAAGGGGGTACCCTAGGGCCTTTAACGCAAGTCCAGGGAGAAAGGTGGACCCCTGTGTAGCTTTCTGGGGTCAGAGGCCCTTAGGTGGAGGGCCAGGGGCACCCTGGGGCCTCAACTGAAAGTCCAGGGAGAGTTGTGGACCCCTGGGTAGTTTGCTGGGGTCAGAAGGCCCTAGGGGGAGGGCCAGGGGGCACCCTGGGGCCTATACTGCCAGTCCAGTGAGATAATTGGACTCCTGGGTAGCTTGTTGGGGTCAGAGGCCCTTAGGTGGAGGGCCAGGGGGCACCCTGGGGCCTCTACTACAAGTCCAGGAAGAGAGGTGGACTACTGGGTAGCTTGCTGGTGTCAGAGGGCCCTAGAAGGAGGGCCAAGGGGCTTCCTGGGGCCTCTACTGCAAGTTCAGGGAGAGTTGTGGACCCCCAGGTAGCTTGCTGAGTTCAGAGGCCCCTAGGTGGAGGGCCAAGGAGCACCTTGGGGCCTCTACTTCAAGTCCAGGGAGAGAGGTGGACCCCTGGGTAGCTTGCTGGGGTCAGAGGCCAAAAGGTGGAGGGCCAAGGGGCACCCTGGGGCCTCTACTACAAGTCCAGGAAGGGAGGTGGACTCCTGGGTAGCTTTCAGGGGTCAGAGGTCCCTAGGTGGAGGGCCAGGGGGCACCCTGGGGCCTATACTGCAAGTCCAGGGAGAGAGGTGGACTCCTGGGTAGCTTCCTGAGGTCAGAGGCCCCTAGGTGGAGGGCCACGGGGCACCCTGGGACTTATCCTGCAGATCCAGGGTGAGAGGTGGACTCCTGGGTAGCTTTCAGGGGTCAGAGGCCCCTAGGTGGAGGGCCAGGAGGTACCCTAGGGCCCCTACTGCAAGTCCAGGTAGATAGTTGGACCTCTGGGTAGCTTGCTGGGGTCAGAGGCAACTAGGTGGAGGGCCAAGGGGTACCCTGGGGCCTATCCTGCAAGTCCAGGGAGAGGTGGACCCCTGGGTAGTTTGCTTGGCTGAGAGTGGCCTAGGTGGAGGGCCAAGGGGGACCCTGGGGCCTCTACTGCAAGTCCAGGAAGAGTTGTGGACCCTTGGGTAACTTGCGGGGGTCAGAGGCCCCTGGGTGGAGGGCAAGGGGGCACCCTGGGGCCTCTACTGCAAGTCCAGGGAGAGATGTGGACCCCTGGGTAGCTTGCTGGGGTCAGAAGCCCATAGGTGGCGGGCCAGGGGGCACCCTGGGGCCTATTCTGCAAGTCCAGGGAGAGAGTTGGACACCTGGGTAGCTTCCTGGGGTCAGTGGCACCTAGGTGGAGGGTAAGGGGGCACCTTGGGGCCTATACTGCAAGTCTAGGGAGAGAGATGGACCCCTGGGTAGCTTGCTGGGGTCAGAGGCCAGTAGGTGGAGGGCCAGGGGGCACCCTGGGGCCTTTACTGCAAGTCCAGTGAGAGACGTGGACCCCTGGAAAGCTTGCTGGGGCCCTAGGCCCCTTGGTGGAGGGCCAGGGTGCACCCTCGGGCCTATACTTCAAGTCAAGGGAGAGCGGTGGACCCCTGGGTAGCTTGCAGGGGTCAGAGGCCCCTGGGTGGAGGGCCAGGGGGTACCTTAGGGCCTCTACTGCAAGTCCAGGGAGAGAGGTGGACCCATGGGTAGCTTGCTGGGGTCAGAGTTGAAAAGGTGGAGGGCCAGGGGGCACCCTGGGGCCTATACTGAAAGTCCAGGGAAAGAGGTGAACTCCTGGGTAGCTTCTTGAGGTCAGAGGCCCCTAGGTGGAGGGCCACGGGGCACACTGGGGCCTATCCTGCAGATCCAGAAAGAGAGGTGGACCCCTGGGTAGCTTGCTGGGGTACGAAGCCCCTAGGTGGAGGGCCAGGGGAACCCTGGGGCCTCTACTGCAAGTCCAGGAAGAGAGGTGGACTCCTGGGTAGCTTTCAGGGGTCAGAGGCCCCTAGGTGGAGGGCCAGGGGGCACCCTGGGGCCTATACTGCAAGTCCAGGGAGAGAGGTGGACCCCTGGGTTGCTTGCTGGTGTACGAAGCCCCTAGGAGGAGGGCCAGGGGCACCCAGGAGCCTCTGCTGCAAGTCCAGGGAGAGAGTTGGACCCTTGGGTAGCTTGCTGGGGTCAGAGGCCCCTAGGTGGTGGGCCAAAGGGCAACCAGGGGCCTCTACTGCAAGTCCAGGGAGAAAGGTGGACCCCTGTGTAGCTTGCTGGGATCAGAGGACCCTAGGTGGAGGGCCAGGAGGTACCCTAGGACCCCTACTGCAAGTCCAGGTAGAGAGTTGGACCCCTGGGTAGCTTGCTGGGGTCAGAGGCAACTAGGTGGAGGGCCAGGGGGTACCCTGGGGCCTATCCTGCAAGTCCAGGGAGAGAGGTGGACCCCTGGGTAGTTTGCTTGGCTAAGAGTGGCCTAGGTGAAGGGGCCAAGGGGGACCCTGGGGCCTCTACTGCAAGTCCAGGGAGAGTTGTGGACCCTTGGGAAACTTGCTGGGGTCAGAGGCCCCTGGGTGGAGGGCAAGGGGGCACCCTGGGGCCTCTACTGCAAGGCCAGGGAGAGATATGGACCCCTGGGTAGCTTGCTGGGGTCAGAAGCCCATAGGTGGCAGGCCAGGGGGCACCCTGGGGCCTATTCTGCAAGTCCAGGGAGAGACGTGGACCCCTGGAAAGCTTGCTGGGGCCCTAGGCCCCTAGGTGGAGGGCCAGGGTGCACCATGGGGCCTACACTTCAAGTCAAGGGAGAGAGGTGGACCCCTGGGTAGCTTGCTGGGGTCAGTGGCACCTAGGTGGAGTGTAAGGGGGCACCTTGGGGCCTATACTGCAAGTCCAGGGAGAGAGGTAGACCCCTGGGTAGCTTGCTGGGGTCAGAGGCCAGTAGGTGGAGGGCCAGAGGGCATCCTGGGTTCTCTACTGCAAGTCCAGGGAGAGTTGTGAACCCCTGGGTAGCTTGCCTGGGTCCTAGGCCCCTAGATGGAGGGCCAGGGGGCACCCTGGGGCCTATACTTCAATTCAAGGGAGAGAGGTGGACCCCTGAGTAGCTTGCTGGGGTACGAAGCCCCTAGGTGGAGGGCCAGGGGCACCCTGGGGCCTCTACTTCAAGTCCAGGAAGAGAGGTGGACTCCTGGGTAGCTTGATGGGGTCAGAGGCCCCTAGGTGGAGGGCCAGGGGGCACCCTGGGGCCTATACTGCAAGTCCAGGGAGAGAGGTGGACCCCTGGGTTGCTTCCTGGTGTACGAAGCCCCTAGGAGGAGGGCCAGGGGCACCCAGGAGCCTCTGCTGCAAGTCCAGGGAGAGAGTTGGACCCTTGGGTAGCTTGCTGGGGTCAGAGGCCCCTAGGTGGTGGGCCAAAGGGCAACCAGGGGCCTCTACTGCAAGTCCAGGGAGAAAGGTGGACCCCTGTGTAGCTTGCTGGGATCAGAGGACCCTAGGTGGAGGGCCAGGAGGTACCCTAGGACCCCTACTGCAAGTCCAGGTAGAGAGTTGGACCCCTGGGTAGCTTGCTGGGGTCAGAGGCAACTAGGTGGAGGGCCAGGGGGTACCCTGGGGCCTATCCTGCAAGTCCAGGGAGAGAGGTGGACCCCTGGGTAGTTTGCTTGGCTAAGAGTGGCCTAGGTGAAGGGGCCAAGGGGGACCCTGGGGCCTCTACTGCAAGTCCAGGGAGAGTTGTGGACCCTTGGGAAACTTGCTGGGGTCAGAGGCCCCTGGGTGGAGGGCAAGGGGGCACCCTGGGGCCTCTACTGCAAGGCCAGGGAGAGATATGGACCCCTGGGTAGCTTGCTGGGGTCAGAAGCCCATAGGTGGCGGGCCAGGGGGCACCCTGGGGCCTATTCTGCAAGTCCAGGGAGAGACGTGGACCCCTGGAAAGCTTGCTGGGGCCCTAGGCCCCTAGGTGGAGGGCCAGGGTGCACCATGGGGCCTACACTTCAAGTCAAGGGAGAGAGGTGGACCCCTGGGTAGCTTGCTGGGGTCAGTGGCACCTAGGTGGAGTGTAAGGGGGCACCTTGGGGCCTATACTGCAAGTCCAGGGAGAGAGGTAGACCCCTGGGTAGCTTGCTGGGGTCAGAGGCCAGTAGGTGGAGGGCCAGAGGGCATCCTGGGGCCTCTACTGCAAGTCCAGTGAGAGTTGTGAACCCCTGGGTAGCTTGCTGGGGTCCTAGGCCCCTAGATGGAGGGCCAGGGGGCACCCTGGGGCCTATACTTCAATTCAAGGGAGAGAGGTGGACCCCTGAGTAGCTTGCTGGGGTACGAAGCCCCTAGGTGGAGGGCCAGGGGCACCCTGGGGCCTCTACTTCAAGTCCAGGAAGAGAGGTGGACTCCTGGGTAGCTTGATGGGGTCAGAGGCCCCTAGATGGAGGGTAAGGTGGCACCTTGGGGCCTATACTGCAAATCCAGGGAGAGAGGTGGATCCCTGGGTAGCTTGCTAGGGTCAAAGGATCCTAGGTGGAGGGCCAGGGGGAACCCTGGGGCCTCTACTGCAAGTCTAGGGAGAGAGGTGGACCCCTGGGTAGCTTGCTGGGGGCAGAGGCCAGTAGGTGGAGGGCCAGGGGGCACCCTGGGGCCTCTACTGCAAGTCCAGGGAGAGACGTGGACCCCTGGAAAGCTTGCTGGGGCCCTAGGCCCCAAGGTGGAGGGCCAGGGGGCACCCTGGGGCCTATACTTCAAGTCAAGGGAGAGAATTGGACCCCTCGGTAGCTTGCTGGGGTCTTAGGCACTTAGGTGCAGGGCCTGGGGGCACCTTGGGGCCTATACTGCAAGTCCAGGGAGAAAGGTGGAACCCTGGGTAGCTTGTTAGGATCAGAGGCCCCTAGGTGGAGGGCCAGGGGGCACCCTGGGGCCTCTACTGCAAATCCAGGGAGAGTTGTGGACCCCTGGGTAGCTTGCTGGGGTAAGAGGCCCCTAAGTGGAGGGCCAGGGGGCACCCTGGGGCCTGAGAGAACATTTTGTCCTCTTTCAAGTGTGCTTGCATGAGAAGCAGAAGCGCCTGTGGTTTTGTGTGTGTGTGTGTGTGCATCGGAGGTCTGAGGTCAACGTCTGGTTTCAGTCTTGCAGACTGCTCCCACACTGGAAAGTCCCGCTCTATACATTTCCTCTTTATGTTGCTTGTATGACATGCCCATATTAAGAGTGTCTTCCTTCTTTTGTATAACTTTTAAAGGTCACCCCACTATGTATATATATCCCTGCTCATCCTTATGTATCAGGCTTGCAGAATAAACCATTCTAACTACAGTTTGGTCTCTTCTCATGTCTCCGGGTCGACCTGATGAACTTTGCTGAATCTGGTGCCTAATTTAGGGGAATCTTACAGACTTGGGGGCTCGTCCGGGATACATCTGATCAGGTAAGAGAATTTTTATTCACACTGCCTGCTCCGGTGTATCTCAGGAAATCGTAAGACTTGTGTTTCTGTACCTGATTAAATTTGGGTTGCACAAGCAAGTGAGGTCTGTGTTGTTGACACAGAATATCTTGTCAAGTTTACTCGGAACAGTAAATTGCACAGAAGGATTTGTGTTGTCGTACCCAATTAAATTTGGGTTCCACAAATCAGGGGATTTTATTAAAAAGATAATAACGTATTACGCACCAGCTTCAGCATAATGGGACAAGGTTATCCAAAACCAGAACCCAGTGAGAGTCCAAAGCAATGGATGGATAGATGTGGGTGGGGATTTTACACTGAACCCTGGCTGTCCAATTTAGCTGGGTGGACAGAGGGACAATCTCAATGGAGAGACTTTCCTAGGGAAGGAACATTTGACCCAGGTTTCCTTCAGTTAGCTTACAAATTGATATGGGGATCCAGAATGTAATGACCAATATATGATGAATGGATATGACACATGGTATAAAATGAGTTCTATATGGAGGGATAAAAAAGGCATTTTTACACCCAAAACTGTTTTGAAATCTGTCCCCAAACCCAAAAGCCGAAGTAATACTGCCCTTACGGCAGATAAGAGGGGCTCTCTTGCAGCTGCCAAAACCACAATGACGTCACCACCCCGTTATACGGGGCCTCCGCAATCTATTTCATGCTCTGTCAGTGTTCCTCCTACAGTGCTTTCTATTTACCCGTCACTGACAGAAATGATTAAAACTAAGCCAGACTCCCCTGACGGCACTGAGGGCGCTGCCTCAGCCTCCAATGTGGCTGCGGTATGGGTTGCTAAACCACGACTGATCTTAATGGAATAATGCTAGATGGCAAAGGCCGTTTATGCCTGCCATCATCCTGTGCACCTTTTCTCGTCCGCGAGTATCACGGTGTTACACACCGCGGCCGAAGAGGGGTAATAGACACAATGAGTTCCTTTTTGTGCATTAATAATTTACAACATCATGTTAATAAAACCTTAGATAGATGTCTGATATGCGCTCAAAACAATATCACTAAACCTCAAGCTCAACATCAACAATTGCCCCTTCCTGAAACACCTTTTCAGGAATGGCAGGTAGATTTCACACATCTGCCAAAGAGGGGTCCTAATAAATATTTACTGGTTTTTGTGGACAAATTTTCAAAATGGGTTGAAGCCTTCCCATGCAGTAAGGAGCCTTCCCATGCAGTAAGGAAGATGCTAATACAGTTGTCAGATGTTTGACAAGAGAAATCATTCCAAGATACGGTATACCATGTGCCATAGACTCAGATAAGGGAACCTCATTTACTGCGAAAGTAATACAAAATCTAGCTAAAGAACTCCAAATTAATTGGCAGCTACATATTTTCTACCATCCACAATCATCTGGTATAGTAGAACGAACTAATAGGACTATTAAGGACAAATTAAGAAAGGCTATGCAACATGCAGGGCACTCAAATTGGCTCGCCTTGCTACCTGTCGTTCTGGCAGACATGAGGATGTCTCCTCACAAAAGCCTTCACGGTTTATCTCCTTATGAGACTGTGATGGGACGACCTTTTCCTTCGCCATGGAGGCAAAAGGGTACCACGCTGGGTGATGGTTCTTTGGACATTCATATGAGTGAATATGCACAACAGTTACTAACAACATTGCATGCATACTGGACTAACATACATTCTGGTTCAGCCCCGATGCCGGTAGACCCAACACACCCCTTTAAGGCCGGTGACAGAGTAATGATAAGACAATTCAATAAAATGAGCACAGAACTGGGGGACCCCAAATATGGCCCCCCAACGGATGTCGTGGCTGTAACCAGAACCGCCGTCTTAACCTCTTCCTCCCCACAGTGGATCCATGCAACCAGAATAAAAAGAGCTCCTGTAGAATAATATTTTGTACAATGATAATCTGTCTGCAGACTCTCTGTTTTACAGATACTTCGGGGGCCCCCACATCAGCTAGCACCTCCACGCAGCATAACTACTAGAAGGATCAGCATGAAGTGGCTATGGACATTGGGACTGTTTCTCTTTCTTGTTGCTCAAGCTAATGCAGCCAGGCTGAAACGCTGGACACATGATCATGAATTCGGATGGGCAGAGGATGGGGCTGACAATCCTATTGGAACTAATATGTGGTATCAATATGTGAAAGTTTTAGCAAGGTCATATAATGTATCTGGTTGTTATGTATGTTCTGTTATGCCTCATTCAGCCAAACAAACCCCTCTTTATGCCAAACCCATGAATAAGACCTCTGCTAAATGTTCTGCCAGTTTTGCAGGATCAGGGTACCAGGACCCATATATAATTGTCGATGACTACGATCCATACCGGATTGGCATTAGAAATGGTACATGTGGTGCTCTATTTTGGGTAAAATTTGGCCATGCTAAACCCGCACCTATTAGCCACAAGGTTTTTATTAACCACTCTATTACACACCCTATGTGCTATAACCAGACCAAGGGCTCTCATTTCATGGGAAGCACTGTTAACTGTCAACAAATTGCCTCCTCGGGAGAGGGGGCCCCAGTCGACATCTCAGGACCTTCAAACGGCACTTATGTGGTCCAGGGTGGGTGGTGGTTGTGTGGGAACAACGCCTACATGTCATTACCGGCCAACTGGACGGGGCAGTGTGCCCCTGTGCATGTGACTGATCACACTTTTATTGTGACAGCCCAGATCCTGTCAGCGCAGCAAAGAGTTAAACGCAGTGTCCCTGAAATGAAGCCCCATGACTCTGTATGGGGCAATGACGTGCCCGAGGATTTCAAGTTATGGACCACTGGTAACAAAATGGTATTGGCTCTATTTCCACAAATAGGTGTGGGAAAAGCTCTACTAAGAATCGAGACCCTGGACTATCGCATGGGCCTATTTCTGAATGCCTCAAAAATAATTAATGAGGCCCAGAATAAGGAGCTGGGTAATCTACGTACCATGGTTTTGCAAAATAGAATGGCTCTAGATCTCTTAACAGCATCCCAGGGGGGGGGGGGTATGTAAATGAGTACTGCTATGTCTACTCTCCAAGGGTTAAAAATTGCCATGACTTCAGATTATGTTCCCGACACAACTTGGGGTTGGATGATGGGTCTGTTCGGCTGGGTGACTCCTTTACTCACTATGATGATTCCTGTATGTATTATTTTCCTTCTTATTTGTTGTTGTGGTCCTTTTCTCTTGCAATGTTTAATGACTCGAATTTATGCTACCATGGACAGTATGATGGGTCAACGATATGATAGAATCCCTCTGCGTTAGGCCTTTGGCCTAAAAAAGGGGACTGAGAGAACAATTTGTCCTCTTTCAAGTGTGCTTGCATGAGAAGCAGAAGCGCCTGTGGTTTTGTGTGTGTGTGTGTGCATCGGAGGTCTGAGGTCAACGTCTGGTTTCAGTCTTGCAGACTGCTCCCACACTGGAAAGTCCCGCTCTATACATTTCCTCTTTATGTTGCTTGTATGACATGCCCATATTAAGAGTGTCTTCCTTCTTTTGTATAACTTTTAAAGGTCAGCCCACTATGTATATATATCCCTGCTCATCCTTATGTATCAGGCTTGCAGAATAAACCATTCTAACTACAGTTTGGTCTCTTCTCATGTCTCCGGGTCGACCTGATGAACTTTGCTGAATCTGGTGCCTAATTTAGGGGAATCTTACAGGGCCTATACTGCAAGTCAAGGGAGAGAGTTGGACCCCTGGGTAGCTTGATGAGGTCTGAAGCCCTTAGGTGGAGGGCCAGGGGGCACCCTGGGGCCTCTACTGAAAGACCAGGGAGTGTTGTGGACCCCTGGGTAGCTTGCTGGGGTCAGAAGCCCCTAGGTGGAGGGCCAGTGGGCAACCTGGGGCCTATACTGCCAGTCCAGGGAGATAACTGGACCCCTGGGTAGCTTGCTGGGGTCTTAGGCCCCTAGGTGGAGGGCCAGGGGGCACCCTGGAGCCTCTACTGCAAGTCCAGGGAGAGAGGTGGACCCTTGGGTAGCTTGCTGGGGTCCTAGGCCCCTAGGTGGAGGGCCAGGGGGCACCCTGGGGCCTCTACTACAAGTCCAGGAAGAGAGGTGGACTCCTGGGTAGGTTGCTGGGGTCAGAGGCCCATATAAGGAGGGCCAAGGGGCTTCCTGGGGCCTCTACTGCAAGTCCAAGGAGAGAGGTGGACCCCCAGGTAGCTTGCTGAGGTCAGAGGCCCCTAGGTGGAGGGCCAAGGAGCACCTTGGGGCCTCTACTGCAAGTCCAGGGAGAGAGGTGGACCCCTGGGTAGTTTGCTGGTGTCAGAATTCCATAGTCGGTTGGCCAGGGGGCTTCCTGGGGCCTATACTGCAAGTCTAGGGCGAGAGGTGGACCCCTGGGTAGCTTTCTGGGGTCAGAGGCCCCTAAGTGGAGGGCCAGGGGGCACCCTGGGGCCTATACTGCAAGTCCAGGGAGAGAGGTGGACCCCTGGGTAGCTTGCTGAGGTCTGAAGCCCTTAGGTGGAGGGCCAGGGGGTACCCTATGGCCTCTACTGCAAGACCAGGGAGAGAGGTGGACCCCTGGGTAGCTTGCTGGGGTCAAAGGCCACTAGGTGGAGGGCCAGGAGGCACCCTGGGGCCTCTACTGCAAGTCCAGGGAGAGTTGTGGACCCATTGGTAGCTTGCTGGGGTCAAAGGCCACTAGGTGGAGGGCCAGGAGGCACCCTGGGGCCTCTACTGCAAGTCCAGGAAGAGAGGTGGACTCCTGGGTAGCTTTCAGGGGTCAGAAGCCCCTAGGTGGAAGGCCAGGGTGCACCCTGGGGCCTCTACTGCAAGTCCAGGGAGAGAGGTGGACCCCTGGGTAGCTTGCTGGGGTCAGAGGCCCCTAGGTGGATGGCCAAAGGGCAACCAAGGGCCTCTACTGCAAGTCCGGGGAGAAAGGTGGACCCCTGGGTAGCTTGCTGGGGTCAGATGCAACTAGGTGGAGGGCCAGGGGGCACGCTGGGGCCTATCCTGCAAGTCCAGGGAGAGAGGTGGACCCCTGGGTAGTTTGCTGGGGTCAGAGGCCCTATGTCGAGGGCAAGGGGGCACCCTGGGGCCTCTACTGCAAGTCCAGGGCGAGTTGTGGACCCCTGGGTAGCTTGCTGGGGTCTAAGGCCCCTAGGTGGAGGGCCAGTGGGCACCCTGGGGCATATCCTGAAAGTCCAGGGAGAGAGGTGGACCACAAGGGAGCTTTATTGTGTCAGCCGCCCCTAGGTGGAGGGCCTGGGGGCACCCTGGAGCCTCTTCTGCCAGTCCAGGGAGAGAGGTGGACCCCCTGGGTAGCTAGCTGGGGTCTTGGGCCCCTAGGTGGAGGGCCAAGGGGCACCCTAGGGCCTATACTGCAATTCCATGGAGAGATGTGGACCCCTGGGTAGCTTGCTGGGGTCAGAGGCCCCTAGGTGCAGGGCAAGGGGGCACCCTGGGGCCTCTCCTGCAAATCCAGGGAGAGTTGTGGACCCCTGGGTAGCTTGCTGGGGTCTTAGGCCCTTAGGTGGAGAGCCAGGGGGCACCCTGGGGCCTATACTGAAAGTCCAGGGAGCAAGGTGGACCCCTGGGTAGCTTGCTGAGGTCTTAGGCCCTTAGGTGGAGAGCCAGGGGGCACCCTGGGGCCTATACTGCAAGTCCAAGGAGAGATGTGGACCCCTAAGCAGCTTGCTGAGGTAAGAGGCCCCTAAGTGAAAGGCCAGCGGGCACCCAGGGGCCTCTACTGCAAGTCCAGAGAAAGTTGTGGACCCCTGGGTAGCTTGGTGGGGTCAGAGGCCCATGGGTGGAGGGCAAGGGGGCACGCTGGGGCCTATACTGCAAGTCCAGGGAGAGAGGTGGACCCCTGTGTAGCTTGCTGGGGAATAAAGCCCTAGGTGGAGGGCCAAGGGGTACCCTAGGGCCTCTACTGCAAGTCCAGTGAGAGAGGTGGACCCCTGGGTAGCTAGCTGGGGTCAGAGGCCCTTAGGTGGAGGGCCAGGGGGCACCCTGGGGCCTCTAGTGCAAGTCCAGGGATAGTTGTGGACCCCTTGGTAGATTCCTAGGGTCTGAGGACCCTAGGTGTAGGGCCAGGGGGCACCCTTGGGCCTCTACTGCAAGTCTAGGGAGAGTTGTGGGCCCCTGGGGAGAGAGATGGGCCCCTGGGTAGCTTACTGGGGTCATAGGCCCCTTGGTGGAGGGCCAGCGGGCACCCTGGGGCCTCTACTGCAAGTCCAGGGAGAGAGGTGGGCCCCTGGGGAGAGAGATGGGCCCCTGGGTAGCTTACTGGGGTCAGAGGCCCCTAGGTGGATGGCAAGGGGGCACCCTGGGGCCTCAACTGCAAGTCCATTGAGAGAGGTGGACCCCTGGGTAGCTTGCTGGGGTCGTAGGCCCCTAGGTGAAATGCCAGGGGGCACCCTGCGGCCTCTACTGCAAGTCCATTGAGAGTTTTGGACCCCTTGGTAGCTTACTGGGGTCAGAGGCCCCTAGGTGGAGGGCCTGGGGGAACCCTGGGGCCTATACTGCCAGTCCAGGGAGAAAGGTGGACCCCTGGGTAGCTTGCTGGGGTCTTAGGCCCCTATGTGGAGTCTCAAGGGGCACACCAGGGCCTCTATTGCAAGTCTAAGGAGAGAGGTGGATGCCTGGGTAGCTTCCTGGGGTAAGAGGCCCCTAGGTGGAGGGCCAGGGGGCACCCTGGGGCCTATACAGCAAGTCCAGGGAGAGAGGTGGATCCCTGGGTAGCTTGATGGGGTCTGAAGCCCATAGGTGGAGGGCAAGGGGGTACCCTAGGGCCTCTACCGCAAGTCCAGGAAGAGAGGTGGACCCCTGTGTAGCATGCTGGTTTGTGAGGCCCTTAGGTGGAGGGCCAGGGGGCACCCTGGGGCCTCTACTGAAAGTCCAGGGAGAGTTGTGGACCCCTGGCTAGCTTGCTGGGGTCAGAAGCCCCTAGGTGGAGGGTCACGGGGCACCCTGGGGCCTCTACTGCTAGTCAAGGGAGAGAGGTGGACCCCTGGGTAGCTTGCTGGGATCTTAGGCCCCTAGGTGGAGTACCAGGGGGCACCCTGGGGCCTATACTGCAAGTCCAGGGAGAGATGTGGACCCCCGGGTAGCTTGCTGGGGTCAGAGGCCCCTAGGTGGAGGGCCAGGGGGCACCATGTGGCCTCTACTGCAAGTCCAGGAAGAGTAGTGGACCCCTGGGTAGCTTGCTGGGGTCTTAGGCCCCTAGGTGGAGGGCCAGTGGGCACCCTGGGGCCTATACTTCAAGTCCAGGGAGAAAGGTGGACCCCTGGGTAGCTTTCTGGGGTCAGAGGCCCCTAGGTGGAGGGCAAGGGGGCACCCTGTGGCATCTAGTGCAAGTCCAGGGAGAGTTGTGGACCACTGGGTAGCTTTCTGGGGTCTTAGGCCCCTAGGTGGAGGGCCAGTGGGCACCCTGGGGCCTATACTTCAAGACCAGGGAGAAAGGTGGACCCCTGGGTAGCTTTCTGGGGTCAGAGGCCCCTAGGTGGAGGGCAAGGGGGCACCCTGTGGCATCTAGTGCAAGTCCAGGGAGAGTTGTGGACCCCTGGGTAGCTTGCTGGGGTCAGAGGCCCCTAGGTGTAGGGCCAGGAGGTATCCTAGGGCCTCTACTGCAAGTCCATGGAAAGAGGTGGACCCCTGGGTAGCTTGCTGGGGTCAGAAGCCCCTAGTTGGAGGGCCATGGGGCACCCTGGTGCCTCTACTGCAAATCCAGGGAGAGTTGTGGACCCCTGGGTAGCTTGCGGGGGTCTTAGGCCCCTAGGTGGAGGGCCAATTGGCACCCTGGGGCCTATACTGCAAGTCCAGGGAGAGAGGTGAACCCCCTGGGTAGCTTGCTGCGGTCTTAGGCAACTAGGTGGAGGGCCAGGGGGCGCCCTGAGGCCTATACTGCAAGTTCAAGGAGAGTTGTGGACCCCTATATAGTTTGCTAGGGTCAGAGGCGCCTAGGTGGAAGGCCAGGGGGCACCATGGGGCCTCTACTGCAAGTCCAGGGAGAGTTGCGGACCCCTGGGTAGCTTGCTGAGGTCAGAGGCCAGTAGTTGGAGGGCAAGCGGGCACCCTGGGGCCTATACTGCAAGTTCAGGGAGAGAGGTGGACCCCTGGGTAGCTTGCTGGGAACTAAAGCTCCTAGGTAGAGGGCCAGGGGGTACCCTGGGGCATCTACTACAAGTCCAGGGAGAGAGGTGGACCCCTGGTTAGCTTGCTGGGGTTAGAGGCCCCTAGGTGGAGGGCCAGGGGGCACCCTGGGGCCTATACTGCAAGTCCAGGGAGAGAGGTGGACCCCTGGGTAGCTTGCTGGTGTAAGAGGCCCCCAGGTGGAAAGCCAGAGGGGCACCCTTGGGCCTATAATGCAAGTCCAGGGAGAGAGGTGGACCCCAGGGTAGCTTTCTGGGGTCAGCGCCCCTTGCTGGAGGGCCAGGGGTGCCCTGGGGCCTATACTGCAAGTCCATGGAGAGAGGTGGACCACTGGGTAACTTGCTGGAGACTAAAGCCCCTAGGTGGAGGGCCAGGGGGTACCCTAGGGCCTCTACTGTAAGTCCAGGGAGGGACATGTACCCCTGGGTAGCTAGCTGGGTCAAAGGCCCTTAGGTGGAGTGTGAGGAGGTATCCTAGGGCCCCTACTGCAAGACTTGGAACAGAGTTGGACGCCTGGGTAGCTTGCTGGGGTCAGAGGAAACTAGGTGGAGGGCCAGGGGGCACCCTGGGGCCTATCCTACAAGTCCAGGGAGAGAGGTGGACCCCTGGGTAGTTTGCTTGGCTGAGAGGCCCCTAGGTGGAGGGCCAAGGGGCACCCTGGGGCCTCTACTGCAAGTCAAGGGAGAGTTGTGGACCCTTGGGTAACTTGCTGGGGTCAGAGGCCCCAAGGTGAAGGGCAAGGGGGCACCCTGGGGCCTCTACTGCAAGTCCAAGGAGAGAGGTGGACCCCTGGGTAGCTTGCTTGGTTCAGAGGCCCATAGGTGGAGGGCCAGGGGGCACCCTGGGGCCTCTACCGCAAGTCCAGGAAGAGAGGTGGACTCCTGGGTAGCTATCAGGAGTCATAGGCCCCTAGGTGGAGGGCCAAGGGGCACCCTGGGGACTATACTGCAAGTCCAGGGAGAGAGGTGGACCCCTGGATAGCTTGCTGGTGTACGAAGCCCCTAGGTGGAAAGCCAGGGGCACCCTGGGGCCTCTACTGCAAGTCAAGGGAGAGATGTGGACCCCTGGGTAGCTTGCTAGGGTCAGAGGCCATTAGGTGGTGGGCCAGGGGGCACCCTGGGGCCTCTACTGCAAGTCCAGGGAGAGTTGTGGACCCTTGGGTAACTTGTGGGGTTCAGAGGCCCCTGGTTGGAGGGCAAGGGGGCACCCTGGGGCCACTACTGCAAGTCCAGGGATAGAGGTGGACCCCTGGGTAGCTTGCAGGGGTCAGAAACCCATAGGTGGAGGGTCAGGGGTTACCCTGGGGCCACTACTGCAAGTCCAGGGAGAGAGGTGGACCCCTGGGTAGCTTGCTGGGTTCAGAAGCCCACAGGTGGTGGGCCAGGGGGCACCCTGTGGCCTATTCTGTAACTCCAGGGAGAGAGCTGGACCCCTGGGTAGCTTCCTGGGGTAAGAGGCCCATAGGTGGAGAGAAAGGGGGCACCCTGGGGACTCTACTGCGAATCCAGGGAGAGACGTGGACCCCTGGGTAGCTTGCTGGGGTTAGAGGCCCCTAGATGGAGGGCCAGGGGGAATCCTGGGGTCTCGAATGCAAGTCTAGGTAGATAGGTGTACCCCTGGGTAGCTTGTTGGTGTCAGAGGCTCCTAGTTGGAGGGCCAGGGAGCACCCTGGGGACTCTACTGCAAGTCCAGGAAGAGAGGTGGACTCCTGACTGGCTTGCTGGGGTCAGAATCCCATAGGTGGAGGGCCAGGGGGCTTCCTGGGGCCTCCACTGCAAGTCCAAGGAGAGATGTGGACCCCTGGGTAGCTTGCTGTGGTCAGAAGCCCATAGGTGGAGGGCCAGGGGCACCCTTGGGCCTTCACTGCAAGTCCAGGGAGAGAGGTGGACCCCTGGGTAGCTTGCTGGGATCAGAGGCCCCTAGGTGGAGGGCCAGGGGGTACCCTAGGGCCCCTACTGCAAGTCCAGGTAGAGAGTTGGACCCCTGGGTAGCTTGCTGGGGTCAGAGGCAACTAGGTGGAGGGCCATGGGGCACCCTGGAGCCTATCCTGCAAGTCCAGGGAGAGAGGTAGACCCCTGGGTTGTTTGCTTGGCTGAGAGTGGCCTTGTTGGAGGGCCAAGGGGCACCCTGGGGCCTCTACTGCAAGTCCAGGGAGAGTTGTGGACCCTTTGGTAACTTGCAGGGGTCAGAAGCCCCTGGGTGGAGGGCAAGGGGGCACCCTGCTTCCTATACTGCAAGTTCAGGGAGAGAGGTGGACCCCTGGGTAGCTTTCTGGGGTCTTAGGCCCCTAGGTGGAGGGCCATGGGGCACCATGGGGCCTATACTGCAAGTCCAAGGAGAGATGTGGACCCCTATGTAGCTTGTTGGGGTCAGAGGCCCCTAGGTGGAGGGCCAGGGGGCTCCCTGGGGCCTCTGCTGCAAGTCCAGGGAAAGTTGTGGACCCCTGGGTAGCTTGCTGGGGTCAGAGGCCCATGGGTGGAGGGCAACGGGGCACGCTGGGGCCTATACTGCAAGTCCAGGGAGAGAGGTGGACCCCTTGGTAACTTGCTGGGGAATAAAGCCCCTAGGTGGAGGGCAAGGGGGTACCCTAGGGCCTCTACTGCAAGTCCAGGGAGAGAGGTGGACCCCTGGGTAGCTAGCTGGGGTCAGAGGCCCTTAGGTGGAAGGCCAGGGGGCACCTTGGGGCCTCTAATGCAAGTCCAGGGATAGTTGTGGACCCCTTGGTAGATTCCTAGGGTCTGAGGACCCTAGGTGGAGGGCCAAGGGGCACCCTTGGGCCTCTACTGCAAGTCTAGGGAGAGTTGTGGACCCCTGGGTAGCTTGCTGGAGTCAGAGGCCCCTAGGTGGAGGGCCAGCGGGCACCCTGGGGCCTCTACTGCAAGTCCAGGGAGAGAGGTGGGCCCCGGGGGTAGCTTTCTGGGGTCAGAGGCCCCTAGGTGGAGGGCAAGGGGGCACCCTGGGGCCTCTATTGCAAGTCCAGGGAGAGAGGTGGACCCTTGGGTAGCTTCCAGGGGTAAGAGGCCCATAGGTGGAGGGCAAGAGGGCACCCTGGGGCCTCTAGTGCAAGTCCAGGGATAGTTGTGGACCCCTTGGTAGATTTTTAGGGTCTGAGGACCCTAGGGGGAGGGCCAGGGGGCACCCTGGGGCCTTTACTGCCAGTCCAGGGAGATAATTGGACCCCTGGGTAGCTTACTGGGGTCGTAGGCCCCTAAGTGGATGGCCAAAGGGCAACCAAGGGCCTCTACTGCAAGTCCGGGGAGAAAGGTGGACCCCTGGGTAGCTTGCTGGGATCAGAGGCCCCTAGGTGGAGGGCCAGGAGGTACCCTAGATCCCCTACTGCAAGTCCAGGTAGAGAGTTGGACCCCTGGGTAGCTTGCTGGGGTCAGATGCAACTAGGTGGAGGGCCAGGGGGCACGCTGGGGCCTATCCTGCAAGTCCAGGGAGAGAGGTGGACCCCTGGGTAGTTTGCTTGGCTGAGAGTGTCCTAGGTGGAGGGCCAAGGGGCACCCTGGGGCCTCAACTGCAAGTCCAAGGAGAGTTTTGAACCCTTGGGTAACTTGCGGGGGTCAGAGGCCCCTGGGTGGAGGGCAAGGGGGCACCCTGGGGCCTCTACTGCAAGTCCAGGGAGAGATGTGGACCCCTGGGTAGCTTGCTGGGGTCAGAAGCCCATATGTGGTGGGCCAGGGGCACCCTGGAGCCTATTCTGCAAGTCCAGGGGGAGAGCTGGACCCCTGGGTAGCTTCCTGGGGTCAGTGGCCCCTAGGTGGAGGGTAAGGGGGCACCTTGGGGCCTATACTGCAAGTCCAGGGAGAGAGGTGGACCCCTGGGTAGCTTGCTAGGGTCAGAGGCCTCTAGGTGGAAGGCCAGGGGGAACCCTGGGGCCTCTACTGCAAGTCCAAGGAGAGACAATGACCCCTGGAAAGCTTGCTGGGGCCCTAGGCCCCTAGGTGGAGGGCCAGGGGGCACCCTGGGATCTATACTTCAAGTCAAGGGAGAGAGGTGGACCCCTGGATAGCTTGCTGGGGTCTTAGGCACTTAGGTGGAGGGCCTGGGGGTACCCTAGGGCCTCTACTGCAAGTCCAGGGAGAGAGGTGGAACCCTGGGTAGCTTTCTAGGGTCAGAGGCCCCTAGGTGAAGAGCCAGGAGGATCCCTGGGGCTTCTACTGCAAGTCCAGGGAGATTTGTGGACCCCTGGGATGCTTGCTGGGGTCTTAGGCCCCTAGGTGGAGGGCCAGTGGGCAGCCTGGGGCCTATACTTCAAGTCCAGGGAGAAAGGTGGACCCCTGGGTAGCTTGCTGGGGTCAGAGGCCCTATGTCGAGGGCAAGGGGGCACCCTGGGGCCTATACTGCAAGTCCAGGGAGAGAGGTGGACCCCTGGGTAGCTTGCTGGGGTCAGAGGCCCCTAGGTGGAGGGCCAGGGGGCACCCTGGGGCCTCTACTGCAAGTTCAGGGCGAGTTGTGGACCCCTGGGTAGCTTGCTGGGGTCTAAGGCCCCTAGGTGGAGGGCCAGTGGGCAGCCTGGGGCCTATACTTCAAGTCCAGGGAGAAAGGTGGACCCCTGGGTAGCTTGCTGGGGTCAGAGGCCCTATGTCGAGGGCAAGGGGGCACCCTGGGGCCTATACTGCAAGTCCAGGGAGAGAGGTGGACCCCTGGGTAGCTTGCTGGGGTCAGAGGCCCTATGTCGAGGGCAAGGGGGCACCCTGGGGCCTATACTGCAAGTCCAGGGAGAGAGGTGGACCCCTGGATAGCTTGCTGGGGTCTTAGGCACTTAGGTGGAGGGCCTGGGGGTACCCTAGGGCCTATACTGCAAGTCCAAGGAGAGATGTGGACCCCTATGCAGCTTGCTGAGGTCAGAGGCCCCTAAGTGGAAGGCCAGCGGGCACCCTGGGGCCTCTACTGCAAGTCCAGGGAAAGTTGTGGACCCCTGGGTAGCATGGTGGGGTCAGAGGCCCATGGGTGGAGGGCAAGGGGGCACGCTGGGGCCTATACTGCAAGTCCAGGGAGAGAGGTGGACCCCTGTGTAGCTTGCTGGGGAATAAAGCCCCTAGGTGGAGGGCCAAGGGTTACCCTAGGGCCTCTACTGCAAGTCCAGGGAGAGAGGTGGACCCCTGGGTAGCTAGCTGGGGTCAGAGGCCCTTAGGTGGAGAGCCAGGGGGCACCCTGGGGCCTCTAGTGCAAGTCCAGGGATAGTTGTGGACCCCTTGGTAGATTCCTAGGGTCTGAGGACCCTAGGTGTAGGGCCAGGGGTCACCCTTGGGCCTCTACTGCAAGTCTAGGGAGAGTTGTGGGCCCCTGGGGAGAGAGATGGGCCCCTGGGTAGCTTACTGGGGTCATAGGCCCCTTGGTGGAGGGCCAGCGGGCACCCTGGGGCCTCTACTGCAAGTCCAGGGAGAGAGGTGGGCCCCTGGGGAGAGAGATGGGCCCCTGGGTAGCTTACTGGGGTCAGAGGCCCCTAGGTGGATGGCAAGGGGGCACCCTGGGGCCTCTACTGCAAGTCCATTGAGAGAGGTGGACCCCTGGGTAGCTTGCTGGGGTCGTAGGCCCCTAGGTGAAATGCCAGGGGGCACCCTGCGGCCTCTACTGCAAGTCCAGGGAGAGTTGTGGACCCCTTGGTAGCTTACTGGGGTCAGAGGCCCCTAGGTGGAGGGCCTGGGGGCACCCTGGGGCCTATACTGCCAGTCCAGGGAGAGAGGTGGACCCCTGGGTAGCTTGCTGGGGTCTTAGGCCCCTAGGTGGAGTGCCAAGGGGCACACCGGGGCCTCTATTGCAAGTCTAAGGAGAGAGGTGGACGCCTGGGTAGCTTCCGGGGGTAAGAGGCCCCTAGGTGGAGGGCCAGGGGGCACCCTGGGGCCTATACATCAAGTCCAGGGAGAGAGGTGGATCCCTGGGTAGCTTGATGGGGTCTGAAGCCCATAGGTGGAGGGCAAGGGGGTACCCTAGGGCCTCTACCGCAAGTCCAGGGAGAGAGGTGGACCCCTGTGTAGCATGCTGGTTTGTGAGGCCCTTAGGTGGAGGGCCAGGGGGCACCATGTGGCCTCTACTGCAAGTCCAGGGAGAGTAGTGGACCCCTGGGTAGCTTGCTGGGGTCTTAGGCCCCTAGGTGGAGGGCCAGTGGGCACCCTGGGGCCTATACTTCAAGTCCAGGGAGAAAGGTGGACCCCTGGGTAGCTTTCTGGGGTCAGAGGCCCCTAGGTGGAGGGCAAGGGGGCACCCTGTAGCATCTAGTGCAAGTCCAGGGAGAGATGTGGACCACTGGGTAGCTTTCTGGGGTCTTAGGCCCCTAGGTGGAGGGCCAGTGGGCACCCTGGGGCCTATACTTCAAGACCAAGGAGAAAGGTGGACCCCTGGGTAGCTTTCTGGGGTCAGAGGCCCCTAGGTGCAGGGCAAGGGGGCACCCTGTGGCATCTAGTGCAAGTCCAGGGAGAGTTGTGGACCCCTGGGTAGCTTGCTGGGGTCAGAGGCCCCTAGGTGTAGGGCCAGGAGGTATCCTAGGGCCTCTACTGCAAGTCCATGGAAAGAGGTGGACCCCTGGGTAGCTTGCTGGGGTCAAAAGCCCCTAGTTGGAGGGCCATGGGGCACCCTGGTGCCTCTACTGCAAGTCCAGGGAGAGTTGTGGACCCCTGGGTAGCTTGCGGGGGTCTTAGGCCTCTAGGTGGAGGGCCAGTTGGCACCCTGGGGCCTATACTGCAAGTCCAGGGAGAGAGGTGAACCATCTGGGTAGCTTGCTGCGGTCTTAGGCAACTAGGTGGAGGGCCAGGGGGCGCCCTGAGGCCTATACTGCAAGTTCAAGGAGAGTTGTGGACCCCTATATAGTTTGCTAGGGTCAGAGGCGCCTAGGTGGAAGGCCAGGGGGCACCATGGGGCCTCTACTGCAAGTCCAGGGAGAGTTGCGGACCCCTGGGTAGCTTGCTGAGGTCAAAGGCCAGTAGTTGGAGGGCAAGCGGGCACCCTGGGGCCTATACTGCAAGTTCAGGGAGAGAGGTGGACCCCTGGGTAGCTTGCTGGGAACTAAAGCTCCTAGGTAGAGGGCCAGGGGGTACCCTGGGGCATCTACTACAAGTCCAGGGAGAGAGGTGGACCCCTGGTTAGCTTGCTGGGGTTAGAGGCCCCTAGGTGGAGGGCCAGGGGGCACCCTGGGGCCTATACTGCAAGTCCAGGGAGAGAGGTGGACCCCTGGGTAGCTTGCTGGTGTAAGAGGCCCCCAGGTGGAGGGCCAGAGGGGCACCCTTGGGCCTATAATGCAAGTCCAGGGAGAGAGGTGGACCCCAGGGTAGCTTTCTGGGGTCAGCGCCCCTTGCTGGAGGGCCAGGGGTGCCTTTTGGCCTATACTGCAAGTCCATGGAGAGAGGTGGACAACTCGGTAACTTGCTGGAGACTAAAGCCCCTAGGTGGAGGGCCAGGGGGTACCCTAGGGCCTCTACTGTAAGTCCAGGGAGAGTTGTTGACCCTTGGGTAACTTGCTGGGGTCAGAGGCCCCAAGGTGGAGGGCAAGGGGGCACCCTGGGGCCTCTACTGCAAGTCCAAGGAGAGAGGTGGACCCCTGGGTAGTTTGCTTGGTCAAAGGCCCTTAGGTGGAGTGTGAGGAGGTATCCTAGGGCCCCTACTGCAAGACTAGGAAGAGAGTTGGACGCCTGGGTAGCTTGCTGGGGTCAGAGGAAACTAGGTGGAGGGCCAGGGGGCACCCTGGGGCCTATCCTACAAGTCCAGGGAGAGAGGTGGACCCCTGGGTAGTTTGCTTGGCTGAGAGGCCCCTAGGTAGAGGGCCAAGGGGCACCCTGGGGCCTCTACTGCAAGTCAAGGGAGAGTTGTTGACCCTTGGGTAACTTGCTGGGGTCAGAGGCCCCAAGGTGGAGGGCAAGGGGGCACCCTGGGGCCTCTACTGCAAGTCCAAGGAGAGAGGTGGACCCCTGGGTAGCTTGCTTGGTTCAGAGGCCCATAGGTGGAGGGCCAGGGGGCACCCTGGGGCCTCTACCGTAAGTCCAGGAAGAGAGGTGGACTCCTGGGTAGCTATCAGGGGTCATAGGCCCCTAGGTGGAGGGCCAGGGGGCACCCTGTGGACTATACTGCAAGTCCAGGGAGAGAGGTGGACCCCTGGATAGCTTGCTGGTGTACGAAGCCCCTAGGTGGAAGGCCAGGGGCACCCTGGGGCCTCTACTGCAAGTCCAGGGAGAGATGTGGACCCCTGGGTAGCTTGCTAGGGTCAGAGACCATTAGGTGGTGGGCCAGGGGGCACCCTGGGGCCTCTACTGCAAGTCCAGGGAGAGTTGTGGAACCTTGGGTAACTTGTGGGGTTCAGAGGCCCCTGGTTGGAGGGCAAGGGGGCACCCTGGGGCCACTACTGCAAGTCCAGGGATAGAGGTGGACCCCTGGGTAGCTTGCAGGGGTCAGAAACCCATAGGTGGAGGGACAGGGGTTACCCTGGGGCCTCTACTGCAAGTCCAGGGATAGAGGTGGACCCCTGGGTAGCTTGCAGGGGTCAGAAACCCATAGGTGGAGGGACAGGGGTTACCCTGGGGCCTCTACTGCATGTCCAGGGAGAGAGCTGGACCCCTGGGTAGCTTCCTGGGGTAAGAGGCCCATAGGTGGAGAGAAAGGGGGCACCCTGGGGACTCTACTGCGAATCCAGGGAGAGACGTGGACCCCTGGGTAGCTTGCTGGGGTTAGAGGCCCCTAGATGGAGGGCCAGGGGGAATCCTGGGGTCTCGAATGCAAGTCTAGGTAGATAGGTGTACCCCTGGGTAGCTTGTTGGTGTCAGAGGCCCCTATTTGGAGGGCCAGGGGGCACCCTGGGGACTCTACTGCAAGTCCAGGAAGAGAGGTGGACTCCTGACTGGCTTGCTGGGGTCTGAGTCCCATAGGTGGAGGGCCAGGGGGCTTCCTGGGGCCTCCACTGCAAGTCCAAGGAGAGATGTGGACCCCTGGGTAGCTTGCTGTGGTCAGAAGCCCATAGGTGGAGGGCCAGGGGCACCCTTGGGCCTTCACTGCATGTCCAGGTAGAGAGTTGGACCCCTGGGTTGTTTGCTTGGCTGAGAGTGGCCTTGGTGGAGGGCCAAGGGGCACCCTGGGGCCTCTACTGCAAGTCCAGGGAGAGTTGTGGACCCTTTGGTAACTTGCAGGGGTCAGAAGCCCCTGGGTGGAGGGCAAGGGGGCACCCTGCTTCCTATACTGCAAGTTCAGGGAGAGAGGTGGACCCCTGGGTAGCTTTCTGGGGTCTTAGGCCCCTAGGTGGGGGGCCATGGGGCACCATGGGGCCTATACTGCAAGTCCAAGGAGAGATGTGGACCCCTATGTAGCTTGCTGGGGTCAGAGGCCCCTAGGTGGAGGGCCAGGGGGCTCCCTGGGGCCTCTGCTGCAAGTCCAGGGAAAGTTGTGGACCCCTGGGTAGCTTGCTGGGGTCAGAGGCCCATGGGTGGAGGGCAACAGGGCACGCTGGGTCCTATACTGCAAGTCCAGGGAGAGAGGTGGACCCCTTGGTAACTTGCTGGGGAATAAAGCCCCTAGGTGGCGGGCAAGGGGGTACCCTAGGGCCTCTACTGCAAGTCCGGGGAGAGAGGTGGACCCCTGGGTAGCTAGCTGGGGTCAGAGGCCCTTAGGTGGAAGGCCAGGGGGCACCTTGGGGCCTCTAATTCAAGTCCAGGGATAGTTGTGGACCCCTTGGTAGATTCCTAGGGTCTGAGGACCCTAGGTGGAGGGCCAGGGGGCACCCATGGGCCTCTACTGCAAGTCTAGGGAGAGTTGTGGACCCCTGGGTAGCTTGCTGGAGTCAGAGGCCCCTAGGTGGAGGGCCAGCGGGCTCCCGGGGGCCTCTACTGCAACTCCAGGGAGAGAGGTGGGCCCCAGGGGTAGCTTTCTGGGGTCAGAGGCCCCTAGGTGGAGGGCAAGGGGGCACCCTGGGGCCTCTATTGCAAGTCCAGGGAGAGAGGTGGACCCTTGGGTAGCTTCCAGGGGTAAGAGGCCCATAGGTGGAGGGCAAGAGGGCACCCTGGGGCCTCTAGTGCAAGTCCAGGGATAGTTGTGGACCCCTTGGTAGATTTTTAGGGTCTGAGGACCCTAGGGGGAGGGCCAGGGGGCACCCTGGGGCCTTTACTGCCAGTCCAGGGAGATAATTGGACCCCTGGGTAGCTTGCTGGGGTCGTAGGCCCCTAGGTGGAGGGCCAGGGGGCACCCTGGGGCCTCTACTGCAAGTCCAGGGAGAGAGGTGGACCCCTGGGTAGCTTGCTGGGGTCCTAGGCCCCAAAGAGGAGGGCCAGGGGGCACCTTGGGGCATCTACTACAAGTCCAGGAAGAGAGGTGGACTCCTGGGTAGCTTGCTGGGGTCAGAGGCCCCTAGAAGGAGGGCCAAGGGGCTTCCTGGGGCCTCTACTGCAAGTCCAGGGTGAGAGGTGGACCTCTGGGTAGCTCTCTGGGGTCAGAGGCACCTAGGTGGAGGGCCAGAGGGCACCCTGGGGCCTATACTGCAAGTCCAGGGAGATAGGTGGACCCCTGGTTTGCTTGGTAGGGTCACAGGCCCCTAGGTGGAGGGCCAGGGGGCACCCTGGGGCCTCTACTGCAAGTCCAGGGAGAGTTGTGGACCCCTGGGTAGCTTGCTTGGGTCTTAGGCACTTATTTGGAGGGCCTGGGCGCACCCTGGGGCCTATAATGCAAGTACAGGGAGAGAGGAGGACCCCTGGGGAGCTTTCTTGTGTCAGCCACCCCTAGGTGGAGGACCTGGGGGCACACTGGGGCCTCTACTGCCAGTCCAGGGAGAGAGGTGGACCCCCTGGGTAGCTTGCTGGGGTCTTAGGCCCCTAGGTGGAGGGCCATTGGGCACCCTGGGCCTATACTTCAAGTCCAGGGAGAGTTGTGGACCCCTGGGTAGCTTGCTGGGGTCTTAGGCCCCTAGGTGGAGGGCCAGTGGGCACCCTGGGGCCTATATTTCAAGTCCAAGTAGAGAGTTGGACCCCTGGGTAGCTTGCTGGGGTCAGAGGCAACTAGGTGGAGGGCCAGGGGGTACCCTGGGGCCTATACTGCAAGTCCAAGGAGAGATGTGGACCCCTATGTAGCTTGCTAGGGTCACAGGCCCCTAGGTGGAGGGCCAGGGGGCACCCTGGGGCCTTTACTGCAAGTCCAGGGAGAGTTGTGGACCCCTGGGTAGCTTGCTGGGGTCAGAGGCCCCTGGGTGGAGGGCAAGGGGGCACCCTTCTTCCTATACTGCAAGTTCAGGGAGAGAGGTGGACCCCTGGGTAGCTTTCTGGGGTCTTAGGCCCCTAGGTGGAGGGCCAGGGGGCACCCTGGGGCCTATACTGCAGGTCCAAGGAGAGATGTGGACCCCTATGTAGCTTGCTGGGGTCAGAGGCCCCTAGGTGGAGGGCCAGGGGGCACCCTGGGGCCTCTGCTGCAAGTCCAGGGAAAGTTGTGGACCCCTGGGTAGCTTGCTGGGGTCAGAGGCCCATGGGTGGAGGGCAAAGGGGCACGCTGGGGCCTATACTGCAAGTCCAGGGAGAGAGGTGGACCCCTGGGTAACTTGCTGGGGAATAAAGCCCCTAGGTGGAGGGCCAGGGGGTACCCTAGGGCCTCTACTGCAAGTCCAGGGAGAGAGGTGGACCCCTGGGTAGCTAGCTGGGGTCAGAGGCCCTTAGGTGGAAGGCCAGGGGGCACCTTGGGGCCTCTAATGCAAGTCCAGGGATAGTTGTGGACCCCTTGGTAGATTCCTAGGGTCTGAGGACCCTAGGTGGAGGGCCAGGGGGCACCCTTGGGCCTCTACTGCAAGTCTAGGGAGAGTTGTGGACCCCTGGGTAGCTTGCTGGAGTCAGAGGCCCCTAGGTGGAGGGCCAGCGGGCACACTGGGTTCTCTACTGCAAGTCCAGGGAGAGAGGTGGGCCCCGGGCGTAGCTTGCTGGGGTCAGAGGCCCCTAGGTGGAGGGC
This sequence comes from Danio rerio, assembly GCF_049306965.1. Lineage (NCBI taxonomy): Eukaryota > Metazoa > Chordata > Actinopteri > Cypriniformes > Danionidae > Danio > Danio rerio. Next base: position 20,020,760 of record NC_133199.1, on the reverse strand, counting down.
AAGGGGGCTTCCTGGGGCCTCTACTGCAAGTCCATTGAGAGAGGTGGACCCCTGGGTAGCTTGCTGGGGTCGTAGGCCCCTAGGTGGAATGCCAGGGGGAACCTTTGGGCCTCTACTGCAAGTCCAGGGAGAGTTGTGGACCCCTTGGTAGCTTGCTGGGGTCAGAGGCCCCTAGGGGGAGGGCCAGGGGGCACCCTGAGACCTATACTGCCAGTCCAGGGAGAGAGGTGGTCCCCTGGGTAGCTTGCTGGGGTCATAGGCCCCTAGGTGGAGTGCCAGGGGGCACCCTGGGGCCTCTATTGCAAGTCCAGGGAGAGAGGTGGACCCCTGGGTAGCTTCCTGGGGTAAGAGGCCCATAGGTGGAGGGCAAGGGGGCACCCTGGGGCCTCTACTGCAAGTCCAGGGATAGTTGTGGACCCCTTGGTAGATTCCTAGGGTCTGAGGACCCTAGGTGGAGGGCCAGGGGGCACCCTGGGGCCTATACTGCCAGTCCAGGGAGATAATTGGACCCCTGGGTAGCTTTCTGGGGTCGTAGGCCCCTAGGTGGAGGGCCAGGGGGCACCCTGGGGCCTATACTGCAAGTCCAGGGAGAGAGGTGGACCCCTGGCTAGCTTGCTGGGGTCCTAGGCCCCTAAGTGGAGGGCCAGGGGGCACCTTGGGGCCTCTACTACAAGTCCAGGAAGAGAGGTGGACTCCTGGGTAGCTTGCTGGGGTCAGATTCCCCTAGAAGGAGGGCCATGGGGCTTCCTGGGGCCTCTACTGCAAGTCAAGGGAGAGAGGTGGACCCCCAGTTTGCTGAGGTCAGAGGCCCCTAGGTGGAGGGCCAAGGAGCACCTTGGGGCCTCTACTGCAAGTCCAGGGAGAGAGGTGGACCCCAGGGTAGCTTGCTGGGGTCAGAAGCCCATAGTCGGTGGGCCAGGGGGCTTCCTGGGGCCTATACTGCAAGTCCAGGGCGAGAGGTGGACCTCTGGGTAGCTTTCTGGGGTCAGAGGCACCTAGGTGGAGGGCCAGAGGGCACCCTGGGGCCTATACTGCAAGTCCAGGGAGATAGGTGGACCCCTGGTTTGCTTGCTGAGGTCTGAAGCCCATATGTGGAGGGCCAGGGGTACCCTAGGGCCTCTACTGCAAGTCCAGGGAGAGAGGTGGACCCCTGAGTAGCTTTCTGGGGTCAAAGGCCCCTAGGTGGAGGGCCAGGAGGCACCCTGGGGCCTCTACTGCAAGTCCAGGGAGAGTTGTGGACCCATTGGTAGCTTGCTGGGGTCAGAGGCCAAAAGGTGGAGGGCCAGGGGGCACCCTGGGGCCTCTACTGCAAGTCCAGGAAGAGAGGTGGACTCCTGGGTAGCTTTCAGGGGGTCAGAGGCCCCTAGGTGGAGGGCCAGGGGGCACCCTGGGGCCTATACTGCAAGTCCAGGGAGAGAGGTGGACTCCTGGGTAGCTTCCTGAGGTCAGAGGCCCCTAGGTGGAGGGCCACAGGGCACCCTGGGGCCTATCCTGCAGATCCAGGGAGAGAGGTGGACCCTTGGGTAGCTTGCTGGGGTTAGAGGCCCCTAGGTGGAGGGCCAAAGGGCAACCAGGGGCCTCTACTGCAAGTCCAGGGAGAAAGGTGGACCCCTAAGTAGCTTGCTGGGATCAGAGGCCACTAGGTGAAAGGCCAGGAGGTACCCTAGGGCCCCTACTGCAAGTCCAGGTAGATAGTTGGACCCCTGGGTAGTTTGCTTGGCTGAGAGTGGCCTAGGTGGAGGGCCAAGTGGCACCCTGGGGCCTCTACTGCAAGTCCAGGGAGAGATGTGGACCCCTGGGTAGCTTGCTGGGGTCAGAAGCCCATAGGCGGTGGGCCAGGGGGCACCCTGGGGCCTATTCTGCAAGTCCAGGGAGAGAGTTGGACACCTGGGTAGCTTCCTGGGGTCAGTGGCAACTAGGTGGAGGGTAAGGGGGCACCTTGGGGCCTATACTGCAAGTCTAGGGAGAGAGGTGGACCCCTGGGTAGCTTGCTGGGGTCAGAGGCCCCTAGGTGGAGGGCCTGGGTGCACCCTGGGGCCTCTACTGCAAGTCCAGGGAGAGAGGTAGACCCTTGGGTAGCTTGCTGGGGTTAGAGGCCCCTAAGTGGAGGGCCAAAGGGAAACCAGGGGCCACTACTGCAAGTCCAGGGAGAAAGGTGGACCCCTAAGTAGCTTACTGTTATCAGAGTTCCCTAGGTGGAGGGCCAGGAGGTACCCTAGGGCCCCTACTGCAATTCCAGGTAGATAGTTGGACCCCTGGGTAGTTTGCTTGGCTGAGAGTGGCCTAGGTGGAGGGCCAAGTGGCACCCTGGGGCCTCGACTGCAAGTCCAGGTAGAGTTGTGGACCCTTGGGTAACTTGCGGGGGTCAGAGGCCCCTGGGTGGAGGGCAAGGGGGCACCCTGGGGCCTCTACTGCAAGTCCAGGGGGAGATGTGGACCCCTGGGTAGCTTGCTGGGGTCAGAAGCCCATAGGTGGTGGGCAAGGGGGCACCCTGGGGCCTATTCTGCAAGTCCAGGGAGAGAGTTGGACACCTGGGTAGCTTCCTGGGGTCAGTGGCACCTAGGTGGAGGGTAAGGGGGCACATTGGGGCCTATACTGCAAGTCTAGGGAGAGAGGTGGACCCCTGGGTAGCTTGCTGGGGTCAGAGGCCAGTAGGTGGAGGGCCAGGGGGCACCCTGGGGCCTCTACTGCAAGTCCAGGGAGTGACGTGGACCCCTGGAAGCTTGCTGGGGCCCTAGGCCCCTAGATGGAGGGCCAGGGTGCACCCTGGGGCCTATACTTCAAAACAAGGGAGAGAGGTGGACCCCTGGGTAGCTTGCTGGAGTCAGAGGCCCCTGGGTGGAGGGCCAGGGGGCACCCTGGGGCCTATACTGCAAGTCCAGGGAGAGTTGTGGACCCCTGGGTAGCTTGCTGGGGTCAGAGGCCCCTGGGTGGAGGGCAAGGGGGCACCCTTCTTCCTATACTGCAAGTTCAGGGATAGAGGTGGACCCCTGGGTAGCTTGCTGGGGTCAGAAGCCCATAGTCTGTGGGCCAGGGGGCTTCCTGGGGCCTATACTGCAAATCCAGGGCGAGAGGTGGACCCCTGGTTTGCTTGCTGAGGTCTGAAGCCCATATGTGCAGGGCCAGGGGTACCCTAGGGCCTCTACTGTAAGTCCAGGGAGAGAGGTGGACCCCAGGGTAGCTTTCTGGGGTCAAAGGCCCCAAGGTGGAGGGCCAGGAGGCACCCTGGGGCCTCTACTGCAAGTCCAGGGAGAGTTGTGGACCCATTGGTAGCTTGCTGGGGTCAGAGGCCAAAAGGTGGAGGGCCAGGGGGCACCCTGGGGCCTCAACTGCAAGTCCAGGAAGAGAGGTGGACTCGTGGGTAGCTTTCAGGGGTCAGAGGCCCCTAGGTGGAGGGCCAGGGGGCACCCTGGGGCCTATCCTGCAGATCCAGGGAGAGAGGTGGACCCCTAAGTAGCTTGCTGGGATCAGAGGCCGCTAGGTGAAAGGCCAGGAGGTACCCTAGGGCCCCTACTGCAAGTCCAGGTAGATAGTTGGACCCCTGGGTAGTTTGCTTGGCTGAGAGTGGCCTAGGTGGAGGGCCAAGTGGCACCCTGGGGCCTCTACTGCAAGTCCAGGGAGATATGTGGACCCCTGGGTAGCTTGCTGGGGTCAGAAGCCCATAGGTGGTGGGCCAGGGGGCACCCTGGGGCCTATTCTGCAAGTCCAGGGAGAGAGTTGGACACCTGGGTAGCTTCCTGGGGTCAGTGGCACCTAGGTGGAGGGTAAGGGGGCACCTTGGGGCATATACTGCAAGTCTAGGGAGAGAGGTGGACCCCTGGGTAGCTTGCTGTGGTCAGAAGCCCATAGGTGGAGGGCCAGGGGGCACCCTGGGGCCTCTACTGCAAGACCAAGAAGAGAGGTGGACCCCTGGGTAGCTTGCTAGGGTCAAAGGCCCCAAGGTGGAGGGCCAGGAGGCACCCTGGGCCCTCTACTGCAAGTCCAGGGAGAGTTGTGGATCCATTGGAAGCTTGCTGGCGTCAGAGGCCAAAAGGTGGAGGGCCAGGGGGCATCCTGGGGCCTCTACTGCAAGTCCAAGAAGAGAGGTGGACCCCTGGGTAGCTTGCTGGGGTCAAAGGCCCCAAGGTGGAGGGCCAGGAGGCACCCTGGGCCCTCTACTGCAAGTCCAGGGAGAGTTGTGGATACATTGGTAGCTTTCTGGGGTCAGAGGCCAAAATGTGGAAGGCCAGGGGGCACACTGGGGCCTCTACTGCAAAACCAAGAAGAGAGGTGGACTCCTGGGTAGCTTTCAGGGGTCAGAGGCCCCTAGGTGGAGGGCCAGGGGGCACCCTGGGGCCTAAACTGCAAGTCCAGGGAGAGAGGTGGACTCCTGGGTAGCTTCCTGAGGTCAGAGGCCCCTAGGTGGAGGTACACGGGGCACCCTGGGGCCTATCCTGCAGATCCAGGGAGAGAGGTGGACCCCTGGGTAGCTAGCTGGGGTCAGAGGCCCCTAGGTGGAGGGCCTGGGTGCACCCTGGGGCCTCTACTGCAAGTCCGGGGAGAAAGGTGGACCCCTAAGTAGCTTACTGTTATCAGAGTTCCCTAGGTGGAGGGCCAGGAGGTACCCTAGGGCCCCTACTGCAATTCCAGGTAGATAGTTGGACCCCTGGGTAGTTTGCTTGGCTGAGAGTGGCCTAGGTGGAGGGCCAAGTGGCACCCTGGGGCCTCGACTGCAAGTCCAGGGAGAGTTGTGGACCCTTGGGTAACTTGCGGGGGTCAAAGGCCCCTGGGTGGAGGGCAAGGGGGCACCCTGGGGCCTCTACTGCAAGTCTAGGGAGAGATGTGGACGCCTGGGTAGCTTGCTGGGGTCAGAAGTCCATAGGTGGTGGGCCAGGGGGCACCCTGGGGCCTATTCTGCAAGTCCAGGGAGAGAGGTGGACCCCTGGGTAGCTTCCTGGGGTCAGTGACCCCTAGGTGGAAGGCCAGGTTGCCCCCTGCAGCCTATACTGCAAGTCCAGGGAGAGAGGTGGAACCCTGGGTAGCTTTCTAGGGTCAGAGGCCACTAGGTGGAGGGCAAGGGGGTACCCTGGGGCCTCTACTGCAAGTCCAGGGAGAGTTGTGGACCCCTGGGTAACTTGCTGGGGTCAGAGGCCTCTATATGGAGGGCCAGGAGGTACCCGAGGGCCTCTACTGCAAGTCCAGGGAGAGAGGTGGACCCCTGGGGAGCTATCTTGTGTCAGCCGCCCCTAGGTGGAGGGCCTGGGGGCACCCTGGGGCCTCTACTGCAAGTCCAAGGAGAGTTGTGGACCCCTGGGTAGCTTGCTGGGGTCAGAGGCCCATGGGTGGAGGGCAAGGTGGCACGCTGGGGCCTATACTGCAAGTCCAGGAAGAGAGGTGGATCCCTGGGTAGCTTGCTGGGGAATAAAGCCCCAAGGTGGAGGGCCAGGGGGTACCCTAGCTCCTCTACTGCAAGTCCAGGGAGAGAGGTGGACGCCTGGATAGCTAGCTGGGGTCAGAGGCCCTTAGGTGGAGGGCCAGGGGGCACCCTCGGGCCTATACTGCAAGTCCAAGGAAAGATGTGGACCCCTATGTAGCTTGCTGGGGTCAGAGGCCCCTAGGTGGAGGGCCAGGGGGGACCCTGGGGCCTCTACTGCAAGTCCAGGGAGAGTTGTGGACCCCTGGGTAGTTTGTTGGGGTCTTAGGCCCCTAGGTGGAGGGCCAGTGGGCAACATGTGGCCTATACTTCAAGTCCAGGGAGAGTTCTGGACCCCTGGGTAGCTTGCTGGGGTCCTAGGCCCCTAGATGGAGGGCCAGTGGGCACCCTGTTGCCTATTCTTCAAGTCAAGGGAGAGAGGTGGTCCCCTGGGTAGCTTGCTGGGATCTTAGGCCCCTAGGTGGAGGGCCAGGGGGCACCCTGGGTCCTATACTGCAAGTCCAGGGAGAGAGGTGGACCCCTGGGTAGCTTGCTGGGGTCAGAGGCCCTTAGGTGGAGGGCCAAGGGGCACACTGGGGCCTCTACTGCAAGTCCAGGGAGAGTTGTGGACCCCTGTGTAGCTTGCTGGGGTCTTAGGCCCCTAGGTGGAAGGCCAATGGGCACCCTGGGTCCTCTACTGCAAGTCCAGGGAGTGTTGTGTACACCTGGGTAGCTTGCTGGGGTCAGAGGCCCCTAGGTGGAGGGCCAAGAGGTACGCTAGGGCCTCTACTGCAAGTCCAGGGAGAGAGGTGGACCCCTGGGTAGCTTGCTGGGGTCAGAGGCAACAAGGTGGAGGGCCAGGGGTCACCCTGGGGCCTATCCTGCAAGTCCAGGGAGAAAGGTGGACCCGTGGGGAGCTTTCTTTTGTCAGAGGCCACTAGGTGGAGGGACTGGGGGCACCCTGGGGCCTCTGCTGCCAGTGCAGGGAGAAAGGTGGACCCTCTGGGTAGCTTGCTGGGGTTTTAGGCCCCTAGGTGGAGGGCCAGGGGGCACCCTAGGGCCTATACTTCAAGTAAAGGGAGAGAGGTGGCCCCTGGGTAGTTTGCAGGGGTCAAAAACCCATAGGTGGAGGGTCAGTGGGCACCCTGGGGCCTCTACTGCAAGTCCAGGGAGAGAGGTGGACCCCTGGGTAGCTTGCTGGGGTCAGAAGCCCATAGGTGGTGGGCCAGGGGGCAACCCGTGGCCTATTTTGCAAGTCCAGGGATAGAGGTGGACCCCTGGGTGGCTTCCTGGGGTATGAGGCTCCTAGGTGGAGGGTAAGGGTGCACCTTGGGGCCTATACTGCAAGTCCAGGGAGAGAGGTGGACCCCTGGGTAGCTTGCTGGGGTCTTAGGCACTTAGGTGGAGGGCCAGTGGGTACCTTAGGGCCTCTTCTGCAAGTCCAGGGAGAGAGGTGGACCCTTGGGTAACTTGCTGGGGTCAGAGGCCCCTAGGTGGAGGGCCAGGGGGAACCCTTGGGCCTCTACTGCAAGTCTAGGGAAAGTTGTGGAACCCTGGGTAGCTTGCTGGGGTCAGAGGCCAGTAGGTGGAGGGCCAGGGGGCACCCTGGGGCCTCTACTGCAAGTCCAGGGAGAGACGTGGACCCCTGGGTAGCTTGCTGGGGTCCTAGGCGCCTAGGTGGTGGGCCAGGGGGCACCCTGGGGCCTATACTTCAAGTCAAGGGAGAGAGGTGGACCCCTGGGTAGCTTGCTGGGGTCTTAGGCACTTAGGTGGAGGGCCAGGGGGTACCCTAGGGCCTCTACTGCAAGTACAGGGAAAGAGGTGGACCCCTGGGTAGCTAGCTGGGGTAAGAGGCCCTTACGGTGAGGGCCAGGGGGCACGCTGGGGCCTCTAGTGCAAGTCCAGGGATAGTTTGTGGACCCCTTGGTTGATTCCTAGGGTCTGAGGACCCTAGGTGGAGGGCCAGGGGGCACCCCTGGGCCTCTACTGCAAGTCCAGGGAGAGAGGTGGGCCCCTGGGTAGCTTGCTGGGGTCAGAGGCCCCTAGGTGGAGGGCAAGGGGGCTTCCTGGGGCCTCTAATGCAAGTCCATTGAGAGAGGTGGACCCCTGGGTAACTTACTGGGGTCGTAGGCACCTAGGTGGAATGCCAGGGGGCACCCTTGGGCCTCTACTGCAAGTCAAGGGAGAGTTGTGGACCCCTTGGTAGCTTGCTGGTGTCAGAGGCCCCTATGTGGAGGGCCAGTGGGCACCCTGGGGCCTATACTGCCAGTCCAGGGAGAGAGGTGGACCCCTGGGTAGCTTGCTGGGGTCATAGACCCCTAGGTGGAGTGCCAGGGGGCACCATGGGGCTTCTATTGCAAGTCCAGGGAGAGAGGTGGACCCCTGGGTAGCTTCCTGGGGTAAGAGGCCCCTAGGTGGAGAGCCAGGGGGCACCCAGGGGCCTATACTGCAAGTCCAGGGAGAGAGGTGGATCCCTGGGGAGCTTTCTTGTGTCAGAAGCCCCTATGTGGAGGGCCTGGGGGCACCCTGGGGGCTATTCTTCAAGTCAAGGGAGAGAGTTGGAGCCCTGGGTAACTTGCTGGGATCTTAGGCCCCTAGGTGGAGGGACAGGGGGCACCCTGGGGCATATACTGCAAGTCCAGGGAGAGAGGTGGACCCCTGGGTAGCTTGCTTGGGTCAGAGGCCCCTAGGTTGAGGGCCAAGGGGCACCCTGGGGCCTCTACTGCAAGTCCAGGGAAATTTGTGGACCCCTGTGTAGCTTGCTGGGGTCTTAGGCCCCTAGGTGGAGGGCCAGTGGGCACCCTGGTGCCTATACTTTAAGTCCAGGGAGAAAGGTGGACCCCTGGGTAGCTTGCTGGGGAATAAAGCCCCTATGTGGAGGGCCAGGGGGTACCCTGGGGCCTCTACTGCAAGTCCAGGGAGAGTTGTGGACCCCTGGGTAGCTTGCTGGGGTCAGAGGCCCCTAGGTGGAGGGCCAAGAGGTACCCTAGGGCCTCTACTGAAAGTCCAGGGAGAGAGGTGGACCCCTGGGTAGCGTGCTGGGGTCAGAGGCAACAAGGTGGAGGGCCAGGGGTCACACTGGGGCCTATCCTGCAAGTCCAGGGAGAAAGGTGGACCCCTGGGGAGCTTTCTTGTGTCAGAAGCCCCTAGGTGGAGGGCCTGAGAGCACGCTGGGGCCTCTGCTGCCAGTCCATGGAGAGATGTGGACCCCTGGGTAGCTTGCTGGGGTCAGAGGCCCCTAGGTGCAGGGCAAGGGGGCACCCTGGGGCCTCTACTGCAAGTCCAGGGAGAGACGTGAACCCCTGGGTAGCTTGCTGGGGTCCTAGGCCCCTAGATGGAGGGCCAGTGGGCACCCTGGGGCCTAAACTTCAAGTCAAGGGAGAGAGGTGGACCCCTGGGTAGCTTGCTGGGGTATTAGTAAGGCTGTAACGATACGCGATATTAAATCGAAATCGCGACACTCAGATCCACGATCCTGTGTCGCGGTGTGATAAGGGAGAATCGCGACACACCCCGTGACCGTGACTACCTTCCCAATCACGTGACGCCTTCCTGCAAAAGTTGAGCAGCTAGTGCTAGTTGAAGCACGTGAGGAAACATGGCAACAAACCCAGAGATCGCGGACCCTCCGTCCTCATTTAAGTCAGCAGTATGGCAACATTTCGGCTACCCGGTGGAGATAAAGGATGGTAATCGTGTAGTTGACAAGTCCCGCACAATTTGCCGTAAGTGCTTTAAGACGCTTCCTCAAGTGACGGGCAACACAACCAACATGCAAATGCATATCCTACGGCACCATCCGGAAATTAATTTAACTTCAGCACAGAAAACAACTCAGCAGCAGCAGCCTACACTACCTAGTTTCTTCCAAGCAAAATTTCCAGCGAATTCAGATCGAGCACAGAAAATTACAAATGCAATTGCAGTTTTTATGGCACTGGATATGCGACCATTTTCGGTTGTTGATAATGAGGGGTTCAAGTATTTACTCGGTGTGCTCGAGCCCCGTTATGTATTACCAAGCCGGGCGCATTTCTCGCAAAATGTGCTACCAAAACTTAAAGAGAAAACGAAGGCCAAAGTGGAGAAAGAGATGAGTACTGCTGAATCCATTGCAATCACAACAGATGGATGGACGTCTTGTGCCACAGACAGCTATGTGACCATAACCGCACACTATATTACGGGCAATTGGCAAATAGCAAACCACGTCCTCCAAACACGCCCGGTGTATGAGAGCCATACAAGCGACCATTTATCAGGAATACTTGAAGAGGCTATGAGAGATTGGAAGATCAGCAGATCAAACGTCCCCGTTCCTGTGACAACAGACAACGCCAGAAACATCGCCAATGCTGTCGAAGCGGCCGGATTTTCACCGCATATACGCTGCTTTGCACACACTGTTAATCTGGCTGCGCAGAGAGGGATGGGCGTTCACCAGATGTCCCGACTCCTCGGCAGAGTGAGGAAAGTTGTCACGTTTTTTCACCGCAGCACAACAGCTGCAGCTGTGTTAAAGGAGAAACAGGTGATGCTACAGCTGCCCTTACACACCTGGTCCAGGATGTGGCCACTAGGTGGAACTCTAGCCACGACATGCTCGAGCGCTACCTTGAGCAGCAGGCTGCTGTTTTCTCTGCATTAACAGACAAGAGTGTCAAGAAGAACATTAAAGACATCGTCACTCTGTCTGATGATGATGTTAAACTAGCTGAGGACGTGGTCCAGGTTCTTAAACCTTTGAAAACTGTGACAACCCTCATGAGCACTGACCAGATTCCAACTATTTCAATGATCTTGCCATTGAAACACAGAATCCTGGCCTCCATGAAGCACAGTGGCTCTGACTCAACAGTAGTGAAAGACATCAAAGCTGCTATTGCACATGACTTCGAGGACAGATACCCTGATACGGATAGGGCACTAATTCAGTTTCTTCATATGAGCACTGCACTTGACCCCCGTTTCAAATCTCTACCTTTCCTTGATGAGACCACCCATGACACAATCTTCAAGAGTATGACTGAGAGAATTCTGGACGACTGTTCACAGACTGTTCAGGTATTTGATTGTTTTAATATTAATATAGTTAAATACATTTAATTTAAATATTAAATTATAAAAATTAATAAAAAAATATGAAAACTTTATTAAATAAAGTGCTGTGTAAATCCGTTCAGCCTATTTATTTAAAGTCAGTATTTAAATATAGTCAGATCATAATAACAATAATAATAATAATGATGATGATGATGATAATAATAATGCTTAACTTTGTTAAATTAACTTAATTCATCCTGGATTTTATATTCTTTATTGTATCTAACATTATGCTGCAATTGTGTCATGGATTTGGTCTTACAGGCCCAAACGTCCAGGGATGAGACAGAGGAGCAATCAGAGATAGCCTCCAGCAGCAGTGATTGTCCTCCTCCATCCAAAAGAGCACCAATGGCTGAACTGTTTGGAGACATCTTTTCAATTGAACCGGCATCATCATCATCCAAGTCTTTGTCTGAAGTGGTGAATGAGGAGGTGCAGCATTACAGAGCAGTGCAGAGCCTCTCAGTGGACTCAAATCCACTTGTTTGGTGGAAGGACAACCAGAATCAGTTCCCCCATTTAGCCAAGTTGGCTAAACGTTATCTTGGAATCCCAGCAACATCTGTCCTCAGTGAGAGAGTATTTTCTACTGCAGGTGACATTGTCACAGCACAGAGAGCAAGCCTCTCACCTGACAATGTTGACATGATGGTGTTTCTGAAGAAGAATTTGGAACTACCTTAAATCATACTAGTTTGGTTTTCTTAGTAGAAATAAGTTGTTTACTTGTTTAATGTTTACTTTATTTGTGGTTTGCAGCACAGGCATTAAGCCTCAGTTACCTCAGTGTGAAACAGTAGTCATTTAATTTACTTGATTGAAGAAGAATTTTTACTGTTTTTCAACAGTATTTGACACAAAGAAACCAGAAGTGTTATAGCTTTGACTGTTTATTTATTTTATTTATGGGTATTTATTTATATTGTTAATAATTTACATATTAATCTTGTTCTTTGGTGTTCAGTTTATAAAGATTTTTCAAATGTTATTTAATAAAACATAGTTTTAAAAAGTTTACAGAGTTTTTTTTCTTCCAACCCCCAACCCCCCCAACCCCCCCCCCCCCCAAAAAAAAATCGTGATACGAATCGAATCATGGGTCAAAAATCGTGATACGAACCGAATCGTGGGTTTGATGTATTGTTACAGCCCTAGGTATTAGGCACTTAGGTGGAGGGCCAGGGGGCACCCTGGGGCCTATACTGCAAATTCAGGGAGAGAGGTGGAACCCTGGGTAGCTTTCTAGGGTCAGAGGCCCCTAGGTGGAGGGCCAGGTGGAGCCCTGGGGCCTCTACTGCAAGTCCAGGAAGAGTTGTGGACCCCTGGGTAGCTTGCTGGGGTCTTGGGCTCCTAGGTGGAGGGCCAGTGGGCAGCCTGGGGCCTATACTTCAAGTCCAGGGAGAAAGGTGGACCCCTGGGTAGCTTGCTGGGGTCAGGGGCCCTTAGGTGGAGGGCAAGGGGGCACCCTGGGCCCTCTACTGAGTGTTCAGGGAGAGTTTTGGACCTCTGGGTAGCTTGCTGGGGTCTTAGGCCCCTAGGTGGAGGGCCAGGAGGTACCCTAGGGCCTCTACTGCTAGTTCAGGGAGAGAGGTGGACCCCTGGGTAGCTTGCTGGGGTCAGAGGCAACTAGGTTGAGGGCCAGGAGGTACCCTAGGGCCTCTACTGCAAGTTCAGGGAGAGAGGTGGACCCCTGGGTAGCTTGCTGGGGTCAGAGGCAACTAGGTTGAGGGCCAAGGGGCACCCTGGGGCCTCTACTGCAAGTCCAGGGAGAGTTGTGGACCTCTGGGTAGCTTGCTGGGGTCTTAGGCCCCTAGGTGGAGGGCCAATGGGCACCCTGGTGCCTATACTTTAAGTCAAGGGAGAGTTGTGGACCCCTGGGTAGCTTGCTGGGGTCAGAGGCCCCTAGATGGAGGGCCAAGAGGTACCCTAGGGCCTCTACTGAAAGTCCAGGGAGAGAGGTGGACCCCTGGGTAGCTTGCTGGGTTCAGAGGCAACAAGGTGGAGGGCCAGGGGTCACACTGGGGCCTATCCTGCAAGTCCAGGGAGAAAGGTGGACCCCTGGGGAGCTTTCTTGTGTCAGAAGCCCCTAGGTGGAGGGCCTGGGGGCACACTGGGGCCTCTGCTGCCAGTCCATGGAGAGAGGTGGACACCCTGGGTTGCTTGCTGGGGTTTTAGGCCCCTAGGTGGAGGGCCAGGGGGCACCCTAGGGCCTATACTGCAAGTCCATGGAGAGATGTGGACCCCCGGGTAGCTTGCTGGGGTCAGAGGCCCCTAGGTGCAGGGCAAGGGGGCACCCTGGGGCCTCTACTGCAAGTCCAGGGAGAGACGTGAAACCCTGGGTAGCTTGCTGGGGTCCTAGGCCCCTAGATGGAGGGCCAGGGGGCACCCTGGGGCCTATACTTCAAGTCAAGGGAGAGAGGTGGACCCCTGGGTAGCTTGCTGGGGTATTAGGCACTTAGATGGAGGGCCAGGGGGCACCCAGGGGCCTATACTGCAAATTCAGGGAGAGAGGTGGAACCCTGGGTAGCTTGCTAGGGTCAGAGGCCCCTAAGTGGAGGGCCAGGAGGAGCCCTGGGGCCTCTACTGCAAGTCCAGGGAGAGTTGTGGACCCCTGGGTAGCTTGCTGGGGTCTTAGGCTCCAAGGTGGAGGGCCAGGGGGCACCCTTGGACCTCTACTGCAAGTCTAGGGAGAGAGATGGACACCTGGGTACCTTGCTGGGGTCAAAGGCCCCTAGGTGGAGGGCCAGGAGGCACCCTGGGGCCTCTACTGCAAGTCCAGGGAGAGTTGTGGACCCCTGGGTAGCTTGCTGGGGTCAGAGGCCCCTAGGTGGAGGGCCAGGGGGCACCCTGGGGCCTCTACTGCAAGTCCAGGGAGAGTCGTGAACCCCTGGGTAGCTTGCTGGGGTCTTAGGTCCCTAGGTGGAGGGCCAGTGGGCACCATGGGGCCAATACTTCAAGTCCAGGGAGAGAGGTGGACCCCTGGGAAGCTTGCTGGGGTCTTAGGCACTTAGGGGGAGGGCCTGGGGGCACCCTGGGGCCTATACTGCAAGTTCAGGGAGAGAGGTGGACACCTGGGGAGCTTTCTTGTGTCAGCAGCCCCTAGGTGGAGGGCCTGGGGGCACCCTGGGGCCTCTACTGCCAGTCCAGGGAGAGAGGTGGACCCCATGGGTAGCTTGCTGCGGTCTTAGGCCCCTAGGTGGAGGGCCAGGGGGCACCATAGGGCCTATACTGCAAGTCCATGGAGAGATGTGGACCCCTGGGTAGCTTGCTGGGGTCAGAGGCCCCTAGGTGCAGGGCGAGGGGGCACCCTGGGGCCTCTACTGCAAGTCCAGGGAGAGTTGTGGTCCCCTGGGTAGCTTGCTGGGGTCAGAGGCCCCTGGGTGGAGGGCAAGGGGGCACCCTGGTTCCTATACTGCAAGTTCAGGAAGAGAAGTGGACCCCTGGGTAGCTTGCTGGGGTCAGAGGCCCCTGGGTGGAGGGCCAGGGGGCACCCTGGGGCCTATACTGCAAGTCCAAGGAGAGATGTGGACCCCTATGTAGCTTGCTGGGGAATAAAGCCCCTAGGTAGAGGGCCAGGGGGTACCCTTGGGCCTCTACTGCAAGTCCAGGAAGAGAGGTGAACCCCTGGGTAGCTAGCTGGGGTCAGAGGCCCGTAGGTGGAGGGACAGGGGGCACCCTGGGGCCTCTAGTGCAAGTCCAGGGATAGTTGTAGACCCCTTGGTAGATTCCTAGGGTCTGAGGACCCTAGGTGGAGGGCCAGGGGGCACTCTTGAGCCTCTACTGCAAGTCTAGGGAGAGTTTTGGACCCTGGGTAGCTTGCTGGGGTCAGATGCCCATGGGTGGAGGGCAAGGCGACACGCTGGGGCCTATACTGCAAGTCCAGGGAGAGAGGTGGACCCCTGGGTAGCTTGCTGGGGAATAAAGCCCCTAGGTGGAGGGCCAGGGGGTACCCTAGGGCCTCTACTGCAAGTCCAGGGAGAGAGGTGGACCCCAGGGTAGCTAGCTGGGGTCAGAGGCCCTTAGGTGGAGGGCCAGGGGGCACCCTGGGGCCTCTAGTGCAAGTCCAGGGATAGTTGTGGACCCCTTGGTAGATTCCTAGGGTCTGAGGACCCTAGGTGGAGGGCCAGGGGGCACCCTTGGGCCTCTGCTGCAAGTGTAGGGAGAGTTGTGGACCCCTGGGTAGCTTGCTGGGGTCAGTGGCCTCTTGTTGGAGGGCCAGCGGGCACCCTGGGGCCTTTACTGCAAGTCCAGGGAGAGTTGTGGACCCCTGGGTACCTTGCTGGGATCAGAGGCCCCTAGGTGGAGGGCCAGGGGGCACCCTGGGGCCTTTACTGCAAGTCCAGGGAGAGTTGTGGACCCCTGGGTAGCTTGCTGGGGTCTTAGGCCCCTAGGTGGAGGGCCAGTGGGCACCCTGTGGCCTATACTTTAAGTCCAGGGAGAAAGGTGGACCCCTGGGTAGCTTTCTGGGGTCAGTGTCCCCTAGGTGGAGGGCAAGGGGGCACCCTGGGCCCTCTACTGCAAGTCCAGGGAGAGTTGTGGACCCCTGGGTAGCTTGCTGGGGTCAGAGGCCCCTAGGTGGAGGGTTAGGGGGCACCCTGGGGCCTCTACTGCAAGTCCAGGGAGAGAGGTGAACCTCTGGGTAGCTTGCTGGAGTCCTTGGCCCCTAGGTGGAGGGCAAGGGGGCACCCTGGGGGCTATTCTTCAAGTCAAGGGAGAGAGGTGGACCCCTGGGTAGCTTGCTGGGGAATAAAGCCCCTAGGTGGAGGGCCAAGGGGTACCCTGGGGCCTCTACTGCAAGTCCAGGGAGAGTTGTGGACCCCTGGGTAGCTTGCTGGGGTCAGAGGCCCCTAGGTGGAGGGCCAAGAGGTACCCTAGGGCCTCTACTGAAAGTCCAGGGAGAGTTGTGGACCCCTGGGTAGCCTGCTGGGGTCTTAGGCTCCTAGGTGAAGGGCCAGTGGGCAGCCTGGGGCCTATACTTCAAGTCCAGGGAGAAAGGTGGACCCCTGGGTAGCTTGCTGGGGTCAGGGGCCCTTAGGTGGAGGGCAAGGGGGCACCCTGGGGCCTCTTCTGAGTGTTCAGGGAGAGTTTTGGACCTCTGGGTAGCTTGCTGGGGTCTTAGGCCCCTAGGTGGAGGGCCAGGAGGTACCCTAGGGCCTCTACTGCAAGTTCAGGGAGAGAGGTGGACCCCTGGGTAGCTTGCTGGGGTCAGAGGCAACTAGGTTGAGGGCCAAGGGGCACCCTGGGGCCTCTACTGCAAGTCCAGGGAGAGTTGTGGACCCCTGGGTAGCTTGCTGGGGTCTTAGGCCCCTAGGTGGAGGGCCAATGGGCACCCTGGTGCCTATACTTTAAGTCAAGGGAGAGAGGTGGACCCCTGGGTAGCTTGCTGGGGTCAAAGGCCCCTAGGTGGAGGGCCAGGGGGCACCCTGGGGCCTATACTGCATGTCCAGGGAGAGAGGTGGACTCCTGGGTAGCTTCCTGAGGTCAGAGGCCCCTAGGTGGAGGGCCACGGGGCACCCTGGGGCTTATCCTGCAGATCCAGGGTGAGAGGTGGACTCCTGGGTAGCTTTCAGGGGTCAGAGGCCCCTAGGTGGAGGGCCAGGAGGTACCCTATGGCCCCTACTGCAAGTCCAGGTAGATGGTTGGACCCCTGGGTAGCTTGCTGGGGTCAGAGGCAACTAGGTGGAGGGCCAGGGGGAACCCTGGGAACTCTACTGCAAGTCCAGGGAGAGTTGTGGACCCTTGGGTAACTTGTGGAAGTCAGAGGCCCCTGGGTGGAGGGCAAGGGGGCACCCTGGGGCCTCTACTGCAAGTCCAGGGAGAGATATGGACCCCTGGGTAGCTTGCTGGGGTCAGAAGCCCATAGGTGGTGGGCCAGGGGGTACCCTGGGGCCAATTCTGCAAGTCCAGGGAGAGAGGTTGACCCCTGGGTAGCTTCCTGGGGTCAGTGGCCCCTAGGTGGAGGGCCTGGTTGCCCCCTGCAGGCTATCCTGCAAATCCAGGGAGAAAGGTCTACCCCTGGGTAGCTTCCTGGGGTAAGAGGTCCCTAAGTGGAGGGTAAGCGGGCACCTTGGGGCCTATACTGCAAGTCCAGGGAGAGAGGTGGACCCCTGGGTAGTTTGCTAGGGTCAGAAGACCCTAGGTGGAGGGCCAGGGGGTACCCTGGGGCCTCTACTGCAAGTCTAGGGAGAGAGGTGGACCCCTGGGTAGCTTGCTGGGTTAGAGGCCAGTAGGTGGAGGGCCAGGGGGCACCCTGGGGCCTCTACTGCAAGTCCAGGGAGAGACGTGGACCCCTGGAAAGCTTGCTCTGGCCCTAGGCCCCTAGGTGGGGATCCAGGGGGCACCCTGGGGCCTATACTTCAAGTCAAGGCAGAGAGGTGGACCCCTGGATAGCTTGCTGGGGTCTTAGGCACTTAGGTGGAGGGCCTGGGGGCACCCTGGGGCATATACTGCAAGTCCAGGGAGAGAGGTGGAAACCTGGGTAGCTTGCTAGGGTCAGAGGCCCCTAGGTGGAGGGCCAGGTGGCACCCTGGGGCCTCTACTGCAAGTCCAGGGAGAGTTGTGGACCCCTGGGTAGCTTGCTGGGGTCTTAGGCCCCCAGGAGGAGGTTCAGTGGGCATCCTGGGGCCTATACTTCATGTCCAGGGAGAAAGGTGGACCCCTGGGTAGCTTTCTGGGGTCAGAGGCAACTAGGTGGAGGGCCAGGAGGCACCCGGGGGCCTATCCTGCAAGTCCAGGGAGAGAGGTGGACCCCTGGGTAGATTGCTGGGCTGAGAGTGGCCTAGGTGGAGGGCCAAGGGGCACCCTGGGAACTCTACTGCAAGTCCAGGAAGAGTTGTGGTACCTTGGGTAACTTGTGGGGGTCAGAGGCCCCTGGGTGGAGGGCAAGGGGGCACCCTTGGGCCTCTACTGCAAGTCCAGGGAGAGATATGGACCCCTGGGTAGCTTGCTGGGATCAGAAGCCCGTAATTGGTGGGCCAGGGGGCACCCTGGGGCCTATTCTGCAAGTCCAGGGAGAGAGCTTGACCCCTGAGTAGCTTCCTGGGGTTAGTGGCCCCTAGGTGGAGGGCCAGGTTGCCATCTGCAGCCTATCCTGCAAGTCCAGGGAGAGAGGTGGACCCCTGGGTAGCTTGCTGGTGTCAGAGGTCCAAAGGTGGAGGGCCAGGGGGCACCTTGGGGCCTATATTGCCAGTCCAGGAAGAGAGGTTGACCCCTGGGAAGCTTGCTGGCGTCTGAGGCTCCTTGGTGGAGTGCCAGGGGGCTTCCTGGGGACTCTACTGCAAGTCCAGGGAGAGAGGTGGACCCCTGGGTAGCTTGCTGGGGACTAAAGCTCCTAGGTGGAGGGCTACCCTAGGGCCTCTACTGCAATTCCAGGGAGAGTTGTGGACCCCTTGGTAGATTGCTTGGGCCAGAGGCCCCTAGGTGGAGGGCCAGGGGGCACCCTTGGGCCTCTACTGCAAGTGCAGGGAGAGAGGTGGACCCCTGGGTAGTTTGTTTGGCTGAGAGTGGCCTAGGTGGATGGCCAAGGGGTACCCAGGGGCCTCTACTGCAAGTCCAGGGAGAGTTGTGGACCCTTGGGTAACTTGCGGGGGTCAGAGGCCCCTGGGTGGATGGCAAAGGGGCACCCTGGGGCCTCTACTGCAAGTCCAGGGTGAGAGGTGGACCCCTGGGTAGCTTGCAAGGGTCAGAAACCCATAGGTGGAGGGTCAGGGGGCACCCTGGGGCCTCTACTGCAAGTCCAGGGAGAGAGGTGGACCCCTGGGTAGCTTGCTGGGGTCAGAAGCCCATAGGTGGTGGGACAGGGGGCACCCTGGGGCCTCTACTGCACTTCAAGGGAGAGAGGTGGACCCCTTGGTAGCTTGCTGGTGTCAGAAGCCCATATGTGGTGGGCCAGGGGGCACCCTGGGGCCTCTTCTGCAAGTCCAGGGAGAGAGGTGGACCCCTGGGTAGCTTGCTGGGGTAAGAAGAACCTAGGTGGAGGGTCAGGGGGCACCCTGGGGCCTATACTGCCAGTCCAGGGAGAGAGGTGGACCCCTGATTAGCTTTCTGGGTTCAGAGGCCCCTAGGTGGAGGGCCAGGGGGCACCATGGGGCCTCTCCTGCAAGTCCAGGGAGAGAGGTGGACCCCTGGGTAACTTGCTGGGGTCTGAGGCCCCTAGGAGGACGGCTAAGAGGTACCCTAGGGCCCCTACTGCAAGTCCAGGGAGAGAGTTGGACCCCTCGGTAGCTTGCTGGGGTCAGAGGCAACTAGGTGGAGGGCCAGGAGGCACCCTTGGGCCTCTACTGCAAGTCTAGGGAGAGTTGTGGACCCCTGGGTAGCTTGCTGGGGTCAGAGGCCCCTTGGTGGAGGGCCAGCGGGCACCCTGGGGCCTATACTGCCAGTCCAGGGAGATAATTGGACCCCTGGGTAGCTTGCTGGGGTCTTAGGCTCCTAGGTGGAGGGCCAGGGGGCACCCTGGGGCCTCTACTGCAAGACCAGGGAGAGAGGTGGACCCCTGGGTAGCTTGCTGGGGTCCTAGGCCCCTAGGTGGAGGGCCAGGGGGCACCTTGGGGCCTTCACTACAAGTCCAGGAAGAGAGGTGGACTCCTGGGTAGCTTGCTGGGGTCAGAGGCCCCTAGATGGAGGGCAAGGGGCTTCCTGGGGCCTCTACTGCAAGTCCAGGGAGAGAGGTGGACCCCCAGTTTGCTGAGGTCAGAGGCCCCTAGGTGGAGGGCCAAGGAGCACCTTGGGGCCTCTACTGCAAGACCAGGGAGAGTTGTGGACCCTTGGGTAACTTGCGGGGGTCAGAGGCCCCAGGGTGGAGGGTAAGGGGGTACCCTGGGGCCTCTACTGCAAGTCTAGGGAGAGATGTGGTCCCCTGGGTAGCTTGCTGGGGTCAGAAGTCCATAGGTGGTGGGCCAGGGGGCACCCTGGGGCCTATTCTGCAAGTCCAGGGAGAGAGGTGGACCCCTGGGTAGCTTCCTGGGGTCAGTGGCCCCTAGGTGGAGGGCCAGGTTGCCCCCTGCAGCCTATACTGCAAGTCCAGGGAGAGAGGTGGACCCCTGGGTAGCTTGCTGGGGTCAGAGGCCCCTAGGTGGAGGGACAGGGGGAACCCTGGGGCCTCTACTGCAAGTCCTGGGAGAGAGGTGGACCCCTGGGTAGCTTGCTGGGGTCAGAGGCAAGTAGGTGGAGGGCCAGGGGGTACCCTAGGGCCTCTACTGCAAGTCCAGGGAGAGAGGTGGACCCCTGGAAAGCTTGCTGGGGCCCAAGGCCCCTAGGTGGAGGGCCAGGGGGCACCCTGGGGCCTATACTTCAAGTCAAGCGAGAGAGGTGGACCTCTGGGTAGCTTGCTGGGGTCTTAGGCACTTAGGTGGAGGGCCTGTGGGCACCCTGGGGCCTATACTGCAAGTCCAGGGAGAGAGGTGGAACCCTGGGTAGCTTGCTAGTGTCAGAGGCCCCTAGGTAGAGGGCAAGGGGGCACCCAGGGGCCTCTACTTCAAGTCCAGGGAGAGTTGTGGACTCCTGGGTAACTTGCTGGGGTCAGAGGCCCCTATGTGGAGGGCCAGGAGGTACCCTAGGGCCTCTACTGCAAGTCCAGGGAGAGAGGTGGACCCCTGGGGAGCTTTCTTGTGTCAGCCGCCCCTAGGTGGAGGGCCTGGGGGCACACTAGGGCCTCTACTGCCAGTCCAGGGAGAGAGGTGGACCCCCTGGGTAGCTTGCTGGGGTCTTAGGCCCCTAGGTGGAGGGCCAGGGGGCACCCTCGGGCCTATACTGCAAGTCCAGGGAGAGAGGTGGACCCCTGGGTTAGCTTGCTGTGGTCTGAAACCCATAGGTGGAGTGCCAGGGGGTAGCCTTTGGCCTCTAATGCAAGTCCAGGGAGAGAGGTGGACCCCTGGGTAGCTTGCTGGAGTCAAAGGCCTCTGGGTGGAGGGCCAGGAGGCACCCTGGGGCCTCTACTGCAAGTCCAGGGAGAGTTGTGGACCCATTGTTAGCTTGCTGGGGTCAGAGGCCAAAAGGTGGAGGGCCAGGGGGCACCCTGGGGCCTCTACTGCAAGTCCAGGAAGAGAGGTGGACTCCTGGGTAGCTTTCAGGGGTCAGAGGCCCCTAGGTGGAGGGCCAGGGGGCACCCTGGGGCCTCTACTACAAGTCCAGGGAGAGAGGTGGACCCTTGGGTAGCTTGCTGGGGTCAGAGGCCCCTAGGTGGAGGGCCAAAGGGCAACCAGGGGCCTCTACTGCAAGTCCAGGGAGAAAGCTGGACCCCTGGGTAGCTTGCTGGGATCAGAGGCCCCTAGGTGGAGGGCCAGGAGGTACCCTAGGGCCCCTACTTCAAGTCCAGGTAGAGAGTTGGACCCCTGGGTAGCTTGCTGGGGTCAGAGGCAACTAGGTGGAGGGCCAGGGGGCACCCTGGCCCCTCTCCTGCAAGTCCAGGGAGAGAGGTGGACCCCTGGGTAGTTTGCTTGGCTGAGAGTGGCCTTGATGGAGGGCCAAGGGGCACCCTGGGGCCTCTACTGCAAGTCCAGGGAGAGTTGTGGACCCTTGGGTAACTTGCAGGGGTCAGAGGCCCGTGGGTGGAGGGCAAGGGGAAACCCTGGGGCCTCTACTGCAGGTCCAGGGAGAGATGTGGACCCCCTGGGTAGCTTGCTGGGGTCTTAGGCCCCTAGGTGGAGGGCCAGGGGGCACCCTAGGGCCTATACTGCAAGTCCATGGAGAGAAGTGGACCTCTGGGTAGCTTGCTGGGGTCAGAGGCCCCTAAGTGGAGGGCCAGGGGGCACCCTCGGGCCTATACTGCAAGTCCAAGGAGAGAGGTGGACCCCTATGTAGCTTGCTGGGGTCAGAGGCCCCTAGGTGGAGGGCAAGGCGGCACGCTGGGGCCTATACTGCAAGTCCAGGGAGAGAGGTGGACCCCTGGGTAGCTTGCTGTGGAATATAGCCCCTAGGTGGAGGGCCAGGGGGTACCCTAGGGCCTCTACTTCAAGTCCAGGGAGAGAGGTGTACCCCAGGGGTAGCTAGCTGGGGTCAGAGGCCCTTAGGTGGAGGGCCAGGGGGCACCCTGGGGCATCTAGTGCAAGTCCAGGGATAGTTGTGGAACCCTTGTTAGATTCCTAGGGTCTGAGGACCCTGGGTGGACCGCCAGGGGGCACCCTTCTGCCTCTACTGCAAGTCTAGGGAGAGTTGTGGACCCCTGGGTAGCTTGCTGGGGTCAGAGGCCCCTTGGTGGAGGGCCAGCGGGCACCCTGGGGCCTCTACTGCAAGTCCAGGGAGAGAGGTGGGCCCCTGGATAGCTTGCTGGGGTCAGAGGCCCCTAGGTGGAGGGCAAGAGGGCTACCTGGGGCCTCTACTGCAAGTCCATTGAGAGAGGTGGACCCCCAGGTAGCTTGCTGGGGTCAGAGGCCCCTAGGTGGAGGGCCAGGGGGCACCCTGGGGCCTCTACTGCAAGTCCAGGGAGAGTTGTGGACCCCTGGGTAGCTTGCTGGGGTCTTAGGCCCCTAGTTGGAGGGCCAGTCGGCACCCTGGGCCTATACTTCAAGTCCAGGGAGAGTTGTGGACACCTTGGTAGCTTGCTGGGGTCTTAGGCCCCTAGGTGGAGGGCCAGTGGGCACCCTGGGGCCTATACTTCAAGTCCAGGGAGAAAGGTGGACCCCTGGGTAGCTTTCTGGGGTCAGAGACCCCTAGGTGAAGGTTATGGGGGCACCCTGGGGCCTCTACTGCAAGTCCAGGGAGAGTT
Organism: Danio rerio; assembly: GCF_049306965.1. Lineage (NCBI taxonomy): Eukaryota > Metazoa > Chordata > Actinopteri > Cypriniformes > Danionidae > Danio > Danio rerio. The sequence goes on along the minus strand of NC_133199.1, from coordinate 19,998,561 downwards.
GTGGACCCCTGTGTAGCTTGCTGGGGTCTTAGGCCCCTAGATGTAGGGCCAAATGGCACCCTGGTGCCCATACTTTAAGTCCAGGGAGAAAGGTGGACACCTGGGTAGCTTGCTGGGGTCAGAGGCCCCTAGGTGGAGGGCAAGGGGGCACCCTGGGTCCTCTACTGCAAGTCCAGGGAGAGTTGTGGACCCCTGGGTAGCTTGCTGGGGTCAGAGGCAACAAGGTGGAGGGCCAGGGGGCACCCTGGGGCCTATCCTGCAAGTCTAGGGAGAAAGGTGGACCCCTGGGGAGCTTTCTTGTGTCAGAGGCCCCTAGGTGGAGGGCCAGGGGGCACCCTAGGGCCTATACTTCAAGTTAAGGGAGAGAGGTGGACCCCTGGGTAGCTTGCTGGGGTCTTAGGCACTTAGCTGGAGGGCCAGGGGGCACCCTGGGGCCTGTACTGCAAGTCTAGTGAGAGAGGTGGAACCCTGGGTAGCTTGCTGGGGTCTTAGGCCCCTAGGTAAAGGGCCAGGGGGATCCCTGGGGGCTCTACTGCAAGTCCAGGGAGAGTTGTGGAACCCTGGGTAGCTTGCTGGGGTCCTAGGCCCCTAGGTGGAGGGCCAGTGGGCAGCCTGGGGCCTATACTTCAAGTCCAGGGAGAAAGGTGGACCCCTGGGTAGCTTGCTGGGGTCAGAGGCCCCTAGGTGGAGGGCAAGGGGGCACCCTGGGGCCTCAACTGCAAGTCCAGGGAGAGTTTTGGACCTCTGGGTAGCTTGCTGGGATATTAGGCCCCTAGGTGGAGGGCAGGAGGTACCCTTGGGCCTCTACTGCAAGTTCAGGGAGAGAGGTGGACCCCTGGGTAGCTTGCTGGGGTCAGAGGCAACTAGGTGGAGGGCCAGGGGGCACCCTGGGGAAAATAATACAAGTCCAGGGAGAGATGTTGACCCCTGGGGAAATTCTTGTGTCAGAGGCCCCTAGGTGGAGGAAAGGGGGCACCCTGGGGCCTGTACTGCCAGTCCAGGGAGAGAGGTGGACCCCCTGGGTAGCTTGCTGTGGTCTTAGGCCCCTAGGTGGAGGGCCAAGGGGCACCCTGGGGCCTCTACTACAAGTCCAGGGAGAAAGCTGGACCCCTGGGTAGCTTGCTGGGGTCAGAGGCCCCTAGGTGGAGGGCCAGGGGGCACCCTAGGGCCTCTCCTGCACGTCTAGGGAAAGAGGTGGTCCCCTGTTTAGCTTGCTGGGGTCAGAGGCCCCTAAGTGGAGGGCCAGGGGGCACCCTGGGGCCTCTACTTTAAGTCCAGGGAGAGAGGTGGGCCCCTGGGTAGCTTGATGGGGTCAGAAGCCCATAGTCGGTGGGCCAGGGGGCTTCCTGGGGCCTATACTGCAAGTCCAGGGCGAGAGGTGGACCCCTGGGTAGCTTTCTGGGGTTAGACGCCCCTGGGTGGAGGGCCAGGGGGCACCCTCGGGCCTAAACTGCAAGTCCAGGGAGAGAGGTGGACCCCTGGGTTAGCTTGCTGAGGTCTGAAACCCATAGGTGGAGTGCCTGGGGGTACCCTAGGGCCTCTAATGCAAGTCCAGGTAGAGAGTTGGAACCCTGGGTAGATTGCTGGGGTCAGAGGCAACTAGGTGGAGGGCCAGTGGGCACCCTGGGGCCTATCCTGCAAGTCCAGGGAGAGAGGTGGACCCCTGGGTAGTTTGCTTGGCTGAGAGTGGCCTTGGTGGAGGGCCAAGGGGCACCCTGGGGTCTCTACTGCATGTCCAGGGAGAGTTGTGGATCCTTTGGTAACTTGCAGGGGTCAGAGGCCCCTGGGTGGAGGGCAAGGGGGAACCTTGGGGCCTCTACTGCAGGTCCAGGGAGAGATGTGGACCCCTGGGTAGCTTGCTGTGGTCAAAAGCCCATAGGTGGAGGGCCAGGGGCACCCTGGGGCCTCTACTGCAAGTCCAGGGAGAGAGGTGGACCCCTGGGTAGCTTGCTGGGATCAGAGGCCCCTAGGTGGAGGGCCAAGGGGCACCCTGGGGCCTCTACTGCAAGTCCAGGGAGAGAGGTGGACCCTTGGGTAGCTTGCTGGGGTCAGAGGCCCCTAGGTGGAGGGCCAGAGGGCACCCTGGGGCCTCTACTGCAAGTCCAGGGAGAGAGGAGGACCCCTGGGTAGCTTGCTGGGGAACAAAGCCCCTAGGTGGTGGGCCAGGGGGCACCCTGGGGCCTATACTGCCAGTCCAGGGAGATAATTGGACCCCTGGGTGGCTTGCTGGGGTATTACGCCCTTAGGTGGAGGGCCAGGCGGCACCCTGGGGCCTCTACTGCAAGTCCAGGGAGAGAGGTGGAAACCTGGGTAGTTTGCTGGGGTCCTAGGCCCTTAGGTGGTGGGCCAGGGGGCACCCTGGGGCCTCTACTGCAAGTCCAGGGAGAAAGGTGGACCCCTGGGTAGCTTTCCGGGGTCAGAGGCCCCTATGTGGAGCGCAATGGGGCACCCTGTGGCCTCTACTGCAAGTCCAGGGAGAGTTGTGGACCCCTGGGTAGCTTGCCGGGGTCAGAGGCTCCTAGGTATAGGGCCAGGAGGTACCCTAGGGCCTCGACTGCAAGTCCAGTGAGAGAGGTGGACCCCTGTGTAGCTTGTTGGGGTCAGAGGCCCCTAGTTGGAGGGCCAGGGGGCACCCTGGGGACTCTACTGTAAGTCCAGGGAGAGTTGTGGACCCCTGGGTAACTTGCTGGGGTCAGAGGCCCCAGGGTGGAGGGCAAGGGGGCACCCTGCGGCCTATACTGCAAGTCCAGGGAGAGAGGTGGACCCCTGGGTAGGTCGCTGGGGTCAGAGGCAACTAGGTGGAGGGCCAGTGGGCACCCTGGAGCCTATCCTGCAAGTCCAGGGAGAGAGGTGGACCCCTGGGTAGTTTGCTTGGCTGAGAGTGGCCTTGCTGGAGGGCCAAGGGGCACCCTGGGGTCTCTACTGCATGTCCAGGGAGAGTTGTGGATCCTTTGGTAACTTGCAGGGGTCAGAGGCCCCTGGGTGGAGGGCAAGGGGGAACCTTGGGGCCTCTACTGCAGGTCCAGGGAGAGATGTGGATCCCTGGGTAGCTTGCTGTGGTCAGAAGCCCATAGGTGGAGGGCCAGGGGCACCCTGGGGCCTCTACTGCAAGTCCAGGGAGAGAGGTGGACCCCTGGGTAGCTTGCTGGGATCAGAGGCCCCTAGGTGGAGGGCCAAGGGGCACCCTGGGGCCTCTACTGCAAGTCCAGGGAGAGAGGTGGACCCTTGGGTAGCTTGCTGGGGTCAGAGGCCCCTAGGTGGAGGGCCAGAGGGCACCCTGGGGCCTCTACTGCAAGTCCAGGGAGAGAGGAGGACCCCTGGGTAGCTTGCTGGGGTCCTAGGCCCCTAGGTGGAGGGCCAGGGGGCACCTTGGGGCCTCTACTACAAGTCCAGGAAGAGAGGTGGACGCCTAGGTAGCTTGCTGGGGTCAGAGGCCCCTAGAAGGAGTGCCAAGGGGCTTCCTGGGGCCTCTACTGCTAGTCCAGGGAGAGAGGTGGACCCCTGTGTAGCTTGCTGGGGTCAGAAGCCCATAGTCGGTGGGCCAGGGGGCTTCCTGGGGCCTATACTGCAAGTCCAGGGCGAGAGGTGGACCCCTGGGTAGCTTTCTGGGTCAGAGGCCCCTAGGGGGAAGGCCAGGGGGCACCCTGGGAACTATACTGCCAGTCCAGGGAGAGAGGTGGACCCCTGGGTAGCTTGCTGGGGTCATAGGCCCCTAGGTGGAGTGCCAGGGGCCACCCTGGGGCCTCTATTGCAAGTCCACGAAGAGATGTGGACCCCTGGGTAGCTTCCTGGGGTAAGAGGCCCCTAAGTTGAGGGCCAGGGGGTACCCTAGGGCCTCTACTGCAAGTCCAGGGAGAGAGGTGGACCCCTGGGTAGCTAGCTGGGTCAGAGGCCCTTAGGTGGAGGGCCAGGGGGCACCCTGGGGCTTCTAGTGCAAGTCCAGGGATAGTTGTGGACCCCTTGGTAGATTGTTAGGGTCTGAAGACCCTAGGTGGAGGGCCAGGTGGCACCCTGGGGCCTCTACTGCAAGTCTAGGGAGAGTTGTGGACCCCTGGGTAGCTTGCTGGGGTCAGAGGCCCCTTGGTGGAGGGCCAGCGGGCACCCTGGGGCCTCTACTGTAAGTCCAGGGAGAGAAGTGGGCCCCTGGGTAGCTTGCTGGGGTCAGAGGCCCTTAGTTGGAGAGCAAGGGGGCTTCCTAGGGCCTCTAGTGCAAGTCAATTGAGAGAGGTGGACCCCTGGGTAGCTAGCTGGGGTCGTAGGCCCCAAGGTGGAATGCCAGGGGGCACCCTGGGGCCTCTACTGCAAGTCCAGGGAGAGTTGTGGATCCCTTGGTAGCTTGCTGGGGTCAGAGGCACCTTTGGGGAGGGCCAGGGGGCACCCTGGGGCCTATACTGCCAGTCCAGGGAGTGAGGTGGACCCCTGGGTAGCTTGCTGGGGTCATAGGCCCCTAGGTGGAGTGCCAGGGGCACCCTGGGGCCTCTATTGCAAGTCCAGGGAGAGAGGTGGACCCCTGGGTAGCTTCCTGGGGTAAGAGGCCCCTAAGTGGAGGGCCAGGGGGAACCCTGGGGCCTATACTGCAAGTCCAGGGAGAGGGGTGGATCCCTGGGTAGCTTGATGAGGTCTGAAGCCCATAGGTGGAGGGCAAGGGGGTACCCTAGGGCCTTTAACGCAAGTCCAGGAAGAGAGGTGGACCCCTGTGTAGCTTGCTGGGGTCAGAGGGCCTTGGGTGGAGGGCCAGGGGGCCCTTTGGGTCCTCTACTGAAAGTCCAGGGAGAATTGTGGACCTCTGGGTAGCTTGCTGGGGTCAGAAGCCCCTAGGTGGAGGGCCAGGGGGCACCCTAGGGCCTCTACTGCAAGTTTAGGAAGAAAGGTGGACTCCTGGGTAGCTTTCAGGGGTCAGAAGCCCCTAGGTGGAGGGCCAGGGGGCACCCTGGGGCCTAAACTGCAAGTCCAAGGAGAGAGGTGGACTCCTGGGTAGCTTCCTGAGGTCAGAGGCCCCTAGGTGGAGGGCCACGGGGCACCCTGGGGCCTATCCTGCAGATCCAGGGAGAGAGGTGGACCCCTGGGTAGCTTGCTGGGGTCAGAGGCCCCTAGGTGGAGGGCCAGGGTGCACCCTGGGGCCTCTACTGCAAGTCCAGGGAGAGAGGTAGACCCTTGGGTAGCTTGCTGGGGTTAGAGGCCCCTAAGTGGAGGGCCAAAGGGAAACCAGGGGCCTCTACTGCAAGTCCAGGGAGAAAGGTGGACCCCTAAGTAGCTTACTGTTATCAGAGTTCCCTAGGTGGAGGGCCAGGAGGTACCCTAGGGCCCTTACTGCAATTCCAGGTAGATAGTTGGACTCCTGGGTAGTTTGCTTGGCTGAGAGTGGCCTAGGTGGAGGGCCAAGTGGCACCCTGGGGCCTCTACTGCAAGTCCAGGGAGAGTTGTGGACCCTTGGGTAGCTTGCGGGGGTCAAAGGCCCCTGGGTGGAGGGCAAGGGGGCACCCTGGGGCCTCTACTGCAAGTCTAGGGAGAGATGTGGACGCCTGGGTAGCTTGCTGGGGTCAGAAGTCCATAGGTGGTGGGCCAGGGGGCACCCTGGGGCCTATTCTGCAAGTCCAGGGAGAGAGGTGGACCCCTGGGTAGCTTCCTGGGGTCAGTGACCCCTAGGTGGAAGGCCAGGTTGCCCCCTGCAGCCTATACTGCAAGTCCAGGGAGAGAGGTGGACCCCTGGGTAGCTTGCTGGGGTCAGAGGCCAGTAGGTGGAGGGCCAGTGGGCACCCTAGGGCCTCTACTGCAAGTCCAGGGAGAGGCGTGGACCCCTGGAAAGCTTGCTGGGGCCCTAGGCTCCTAGGTGTAGGGCCAGGGGGCACCATGGGGCCTATATGTCAAGTTAAGGGAGAGAGGTGGACCCCTGGGTAGCTTGCTGGGGTTTTAGGCACTTAGGTGGAGGGCCTGGGGGCACCCTGGGGCCTATACTGCAAGTCCAGGGAGAGAGGTGGATCCCTGGGTAGCTTGCTAGGGTCAGAGGCCCCTAGGTGGAGGGCAAGGGGGTACCCTGGGGCCTCTACTGCAAGTCCAGGGAGAGTTGTGGACCCCTGGGTAACTTGCTCTGGTCAGAGCCTCTATGTGGAGGGCCAGGAGGTACCCGAGGGCCTCTACTGCAAGTCCAGGGAGAGAGGTGGACCCCTGGGGAGCTTTCTTGTGTCAGCCGCCCCTAGGTGGAGGGCCTGGGGGCACCCTGGGGCCTATACTGCCAGTCCAGGGAGAGAGGTGGACCCCCTGGGTAGCTTGCTGGGGTCTTAGGCCCCTAGGTGGATGGCCAGGGGGCACCCTAGGGCCTATACTGCAAGTCCATGGAGAGAAGTGGACCCCTGGGTAGCTTGCTGGGGTCAGAGGCCCCTAGGTGCAGGGCAAGGGGGCACCCTGGGGCCACTACTGCAAGTCCAGGGAGAGTTGTGGACCCCTGGGTATTTTGCTGGGGTCAGAGGCCCCTGGGTGGAGGGCAAGGGGGCACCCTGGGGCCTATACTGCAAGTCCATTGAGAGAGGTGGACCCCTGGGTAGCTTGCTGGGGTCAGAGGCCCCTAGGTGGAGGGCCAGGGGGCACCCTCGGGCCTATACTGCAAGTCCAATGAGAGATGTGGACCCCTATGTAGCTTGCTGGGGTCAGAGGCCCCTAGGTGGAGGGCCAGGGGGCACCCTGGGCCCTCTACTGCAAGTCCAGGGAGAGTTGTGGACCCCTGGGTAGCTTGCTGGGGTCAGAGGCCCATGGGTGGAGGGCAAGGCGGCACGCTGGGGCCTATACTGCAAGTCCAGGAAGAGAGGTGGACCCCTGGGTAGCTTGCTGGGGTCAGAGGCCCCTAGGTGGAGGGCCAAGAGGTACGCTAGGGCCTCTACTGCAAGTCCAGGGAAAGAGGTGGACCCCTGGGTAGCTTGCTGGTGTCAGAGGCAACAAGGTGGAGGGCCAGGGGGTACCCTAGCGCCTCTACTGCAAGTCCAGGGAGAGAGGTTGACCCCTGGATAGCAAGCTGGGGTCAGAGGCCCTGAGGTGGAGGGCCAGGGGGCACCCTGGGGCCTCTAGTGCAAGTCCAGGGGTTGTTGTGGACCCCGTGGTAGATTCCTAGGGTCTGAGGACCCTAGGTGGAGGGCCAGGGGGCACCCTGGGGCCTCTACTGCAAGTCCAGGGAGAGTTGTGGACCCCTGGGTAGGTTGTTGGGGTCTTAGGCCCCTAGGTGAAGGGCCAGTGGGCAACCTGGGGCCTATACTTTAAGTCCAGGGAGAGTTGTGGACCCCTGGGTAGCTTGCTGGGGTCCTAGGCCTCTAGGTGGAGGGCCAATTGGCACCCTGGGGCCTATTCTTCAAGTCAAGGGAGAGAGGTGGACCCCTGGGTAGCTTGCTGGGATCTTAGGCCCCTAGGTTGAGGGCCAGGGGGCACCCTGGGGCCTATACTGCAAGTCCAGGGAGAGAGTTGGACCCCTGGGTAGCTTGCTGGGGTCAGAGGCTCTTAGGTGGAGGGCCAAGGGGCACCCTGGGGCCTCTACTGCAAGTCCAGGGAGAGTTGTGTACACCTGGGTAGCTTGCTGGGGTCAGAGGCCCCTAGGTGGAGGGCCAAGAGGTACGCTAGGGCCTCTACTGCAAGTCCAGGGAAAGAGGTGGACCCCTGGGTAGCTTGCTGGTGTCAGAGGCAACAAGGTGGAGGGCCAGGGGTCACCCTGGGGCCTATCCTGCAAGTCCAGAGAGAAAGGTGGACCCCTGGGGAGCTTTCTTTTGTCAGAGGCCACTAGGTGGAGGGACTGGGGGCACCCTGGGGCCTCTGCTGCCAGTGCAGGGAGATAGGTGGACCCCCTGGGTAGCTTGCTGGGGTTTTAAGCCCCTAGGTTGAGGGCCAGGGTGCACCCTAGGGCCTATACTTCAAGTCAAGGGAGAGAGGTGGCCACTGGGTAGCTTGCTGGGGTCTTAGGCACTTAGGTGGTGGGCCAGGGGGCACCCTGGGGCCTATACTGCAAGTCCAGGGAGAGAGGTGGAACCCTGGGTAGCTTGCTAGGGTCAGAGGCCCCTAGGTGGAGGGCCAGGGGGATCCCTGGGGCCTCTACTGCAAGTCCAGGGAGAGTTGTGGACCCCTGGGTAGCTTGCTGGGTCTTAGGCCCCTAGGTGGAGGGCCAGTGGGCAGCCTGGGGCCTATACTTCAAGTCCAGGGAGAAAGATGGACCCCTGGGTAGCCTGCTGGGGTCAGAGGCCCCTAGGTGGAGGGCAAGGAGGCACCCTGGGGCCTCCACTGCAAGTTCAGGGAGAGAGGTGGACCCCTGGGTAGCTTGCTCTGGTCAGAAGCAACTAGGTGGAGGGCCAGGGGCACCCTGGGGAAAATCCTGAAAGTCCAGGGAGAGAGGTGGACCCCTGGGGAGCTTTCTTGTGTCAGAGGCCCTTAGGTGGAGGGCCAGGGGGCACCCTGGGGCCTATACTGCAAGTCCATGGAGAGATGTGGACCCCTTAGTAGCTTGCTGGCGTCAGAGGCCCCTAGGTGCAGGGCAAGGGGGTACCCTAGGGCCTCTACTGCAAGTCCAGATAGAGAGGTAGACCCTTGGGTAGCTTGCTGGGGTCAGAGGCCCCTGGGTGGAGGGAAAGTGGGCACCCTGGGGCCTATACTGCAAGTCCAGGAAGAGAGGTGGACCCCTGGGTAGCTTCCTGGGGTAAGAGGCCCCTAGGTGGAGGGTAAGGGGGCACCTTGGGCCTATACTGCAAGTCCAGGGAGAGAGATGGACCCCTGGGTAGCTTTGTGGGGTCAGCGCCCCTAGCTGGAGGGCCAGGGTTTACCCTAGGGCCTCTACTGCAAGTCCAGGGAGAGAGGTGGACCCCTGGGTAGATTGCTGGAGTCAAAGGACCCTAGGTGGAGGGCCAGGGGGCACCCTTGGGCCTCTACTGCAAGTCTAGGGAGAGATGTGGACCCCCGGGTAGCTTGCTGGGGTCAGAGGCCCCTTGGTGGAGGGCAAGTGGGCACCCTGGGGCCTCTATTGCAAGTCCAGGGAGAGAGATGGACCCCTGGGTAGCTTGCTGGCGTCATGGCTCCTTGGTGGAGGGCTAGGGGGCTTACTGGGTTCTCTACTGCAAGTCCAGGGAGAGAGGTGGACCCCTGGGTAGCTTGCTGGGGTCAGAAGCAACTAGGTGGAGGGCCAGGGGCACCCTGGGGAAAATCCTGAAAGTCCAGGGAGAGAGGTGGACCCCTGGGGAGCTTTCTTGTGTCAGAGGCCCTTGGGTGGAGGGCCAGGGGGCACCCTGGGGCCTATACTGCAATTCCATGGAGAGATGTGGACCCCTTAGTAGCTTGCTGGCGTCAGAGGCCCCTAGGTGCAGGGCAAGGGGGTACCCTAGGGCCTCTACTGCAAGTCCAGGGAGAGAGGTAGACCCTTGGGTAGCTTGCTGGGGTCAGAGGCCCCTGGGTGGAGGGCAAGGGGGCACCCTGGGGCCTATACTGCAAGTCCAGGAAGAGAGGTGGACCCCTGGGTAGCTTCCTGGGGTAAGAGGCCCCTAGGTGGAGGGTAAGGGGGCACCTTGGGCCTATACTGCAAGTCCAGGGAGAGAGGTGGACCTCTGGGTAGCTAGCTGGGGTCGTAGGACCCTAGGTGGAATGCCATTGGGCACCCTGGGGCCTCTACTGCAAGTCCAGGGAGAGTTGTGGACCCCTTGGTAGCTTGCTGGGGTCCGAGGCCCCTAAGGGGAGGGCCAGGGGGCACCCTGGGGCCTCTACTGCAAGTCCAGGGAGAGAGGTAGACCCCTGGGTAGCTTGCTGGGGTACGAAGCCCCTAGGTGGAGGACCAGGGGCACCTTAGGCCCTCTACTGCAAGTAAAGGGAGAGAGGTGGACCCCTGGGTAGCTTGCTGGGGTCAGAGGCCCCTAGGTGGAGGGCCAGGGGGCACGCTGGGGCCTCTACTGAAAGTCCAGGGAGAGAGGTAGACCCATGGGTAGCTTGCTGGGGTCAGAGGCCCCTAGGTGGAGGGCCAAAGGGCAACCAGGGGCCTCTACTGCAAGTCCAGGGAGAAAGGTGGACCCCTGGGTAGCTTGCTGGTATCAGAGGCCCCTAGGTGGAGGGCTAGGAGGTACCCTAGGGCCCCTACTGCAAGTCCAGGTAGAGAGTTGGACCCCTGGGTAGCTTGCTGGGGTCATAGGCCCCTAGGTGGTGGGCCAGGGGGCACCCTGGGGCCTATCCTGCAAGTCCAGGGAGAGAGGTGGACCCCTGGGTAGTTTGCTTGGCTGAGAGTGGCCTAGGTGGAGGGCCAAGGAGCACCATGGGGCCTCTACTGCAAGTCCAGGGAGAGTTGTGGACCCTTGGGTAACTTGTGGGGGTCAGAGGTCCCTGGGTGGAGGGCAAGGAGGCACCCTGGGGCCTCTACTGCAGGTCCAGGGAGAGAGGTTGACCCCTGGGTAGCTTCCTCGGGTCAGTGGCCCCTAGGTGGAGGGCCAGGTTGCCCCCTGCAGCCTGTCCTGCAAGTCCAGGGAGAGAGGTGGACCCCTGGGTAGCTTCCTGGGGTAAGAGGCCCCTAGGTGGATGGTAAGGGGGCACCTTGGGGCCTATACTGCTAGTCTAGGGAGAGAGGTGGACGCCTGGGTAGCTTGCTGGGGTCAGAGGCCAGTAGGTGGAGGGCAAGGGGCACAATAGGGCCTCTACTGCAAGTTCAAGGAGAGACGTGGACCCCTGGGTAGCTTGCTAGGGACCTAGGCCCCTAGGTGGAGGGCCAGGGTGCACACTGGGGCCTATACTTTAAGTCAAGGGAAAGAGGTGGACCCCTGGTTAGCTTGCTGGGGTCTTAGGCCCCTAAGTGGAGGGCCAGGGGGCTTCCTGGGGCCTCCACTACAAGTCCAGGAAGAGAGGTGGACTCATGGGTAGCTTGCTGGGGTCAGAGGCCCCTAGAAGGAGGGCCAAGGGGCTTCCTGGGACGTCTATTGCAAGTCCAGGGAGAGAGGTGGACCCCCAGGTAGCTTGCTGAGGTCAGAGGCCCCTAGGTGGAGGGCAAGGGGGCACCCTGGGGCCTATACTGCAAGTCCAGGGAGAGAGGTGGAACCCTGGGTAGGTTGCTGGGGTCTTAAGCCCCTAGGTGAAGGGCCAGGGGGCACCCTGGGGCCTATACTACAAGTCCAGGGAAAGAGGTGGACCCCTGGGGAGCTTTCTTGTGTCAGCCACCCCTAGGTGGAGGCCCTGGGGGCACCCTGGGGCCTCTACTGCCAGTCCAAGGAGAGAGGTGGACCCCCTGGGTAGCTTGCTGGGGTCAAAGGTCCCTAGGTGGAGGGCAAGGGGGCTTCCTGGGGCCTCTAGTGCAAGTCCATTGAGAGAGGTGGACCCCTGGGTAGCTAACTGGGGTCGTAGGCCCCTAGGTGGAATGCCAGGGGGCACCCTGGGGCCTCTACTGCACGTCCAGGGAGAGTTGTGGACCCCTTGGTAGCTTTCTGGGTTCAGAGGCCCCTAGGGGGAGGGCCAGGGGGCACCCTGGGGCCTATACTGCCAGTCCAGGGAGAGAAGTGGACCCCTGGGTAGCTTCCTGGGGTAAGAGGCCCCTAAGTGGAAGGCCAGGGGGCACCCTGGGGCCTCTACTGCAAGTCCAGGGAGAGGGGTGGATCCCTGGGTAGCTTGATGAGGTCTTAAGCCCATAGGTGGAGGGCAAGGGGGTACCCTAGGGCCTTTAACGCAAGTCCAGGAAGAGAAGTGAACCCCTGTGTAGCTTGCTGGGGTCAGAGGCCCTTGGGTGGAGGGCCAGGCAGCAACCTGGGGCCTCTACTGAAAGTCCAGGGAGAGTTGTGGACCCCTGGGTAGCTTGCTGGGGTCAGAAGCCCCTAGGTGGAAGGCCAGGGGGCACCTTGGGGCCTCTACTACAAGTCCAGGAAGAGGGGTAGACTCCTGGGTAGCTTGCTGGGGTCAGAGGCCCCTAGAAGGAGGGCTAAGGGGCTTCCTGGGGCCTCTACTGCAAGTCCAGGGAGAGAGGTGGACCACCAGGTAGCTTGCTGGGGTCAGAAGCCCATAGTCGGTGGGCCAGGGGGCTTCCGTGGGCCTATACTGCAAGTCCAGGGCGAGAGGTGGACCCCTGGGTAGCTTTCTGGGGTCAGAAGCACCTTGGTGGAGGGCAAGGAGGCATCCTGGGGCCTACACTGCAAGTCCAGGGAGAGAGGTGGACCCCTGGGTAGCTTGCTGGGGTCATAGGCCCCTAGTTGGAGTGCCAGGGGGCACCCTGTGGCCTCTATTGCAAGTCCAGGGAGAGATGTGGACCCCTGGGTAGCTTCCTGGGGTAAGAGGCCCCTAAGTGGAGGGCCAAGGGGCACCCTGGGGCCTATACTGCAAGTCCAGGGAGAGGGGTGGATCCCTGGGTAGCTTGATGAGGTTTGAAGCCCATAGGTGGAGGGCAAAGGGGGTACCCTAGGGCCTTTAACGCAAGTCCAGGAAGAGAGGTGGACCCCTGGGTAGCTTGCTGGGGTCAGAGGCCCTTGGGTGGAGGGCCAAGGGGCACCCTAGGGCCTCTACTGAAAGTCCAGGGAGAGATGTGGACCCCTGGGTAGCTTGCTGGGGTCAGAAGCCCCAAGGTGGAAGGCCAGGGGGCACCCTGGTTCCTATACTGCAAGTTCAGGGAGAGAGGTGGACCCCTGGGTGGCTTTCTGGGGTCTTAGGCCCCTAGGTGGAGGGCCAGGGGGCACCCTGGGGCCTATACTGCAAGTCCAAGGAGAAATGTGGATCACTTTGTAGCTTGCTGCGGTCAGAGGCCCCTAGGTGGAGGGCCAGGGGGCACCCTGGGGCCTCTACATCAAGTCCAGGGAAAGTTGTGGACCCCTGGGTAGCTTGCTGGGGTCAGAGGCCCATGGGTGGAGGGCAACGGGGCACGCTGGGGCCTATACTGCAAGTCCAGGGAGAGAGGTGGACCCCTGGGTAGCTTGCTGGGGAATAAAGCCCCTAGGTGGAGGGCCAGGGGCTACCCTAGGGCCTCTACTGCAAGTCCAGGGAGAGAGGTGGACCCCTGGGTAGCTAGCTGGGGTCAGAGGCCCTTAGGTGGAGTGCCAGGGGGCACCCTGGGGCTTCTAGTGCAAGTCCAGGGATAGTTGTGGACCCCTTGGTAGATTCCTAGAGTCTGAGGACCCTAGGTGGAGGGCCAGGTGGCACCCTTGTGCCTCTACTGCAAGTCTAGGGAGAGTTGTGGACCCCTTGGTAGCTTGCTGGGGTCAGAGGCCCCTTGGTGGAGGGCCAGGGGGCACCCTGGGGCCTATACTGCAAGTCCAGGAAAAGTTGTGGACCCCTGGGTAGCTTGCTGATGTCAGAGGCCCTTGGGTGGAGGGCAAGGGGGCACGCTGGGGCCTATACTGCAAGTTCAGGGAGAGAGGTGGACCCCTTGGTAGCTTGCTGGGGTCAGAGGCCCCTTGGTGGAGGGCCAGCGGGCACCCTGGGGCCTCTACTGCAAGTCCAGGAAGAGAGGTGGAACCCTGGGTAGCTTGCTGAGGTCAGAGGCCACTAGGTAAAGAGCAAGGGGGCTTCCTGGGGCCTCTAGTGCAAGTCCATTGAGAGAGTTGGACCCCTGGGTAGCTAGCTGGGGTTGTAGGCCCCTAGGTGGAATGCCAGGGGGCACCCTGGGGCCTCTACTGCAAGTCCAGGGAGAGTTGTGGACCCCTTGGTAGCTTGCTGGGGTCAGAGGCCCCTAGGGGGAGGGCCAGGGGGCACCCTGGGGCCTATACTGCCAGTCCAGGGAGAGAGGTGGACCCCTGGGTAGCTTGCTGGGGTCATAGGCCCCTAGGTGGACTGCCAGGGGGCACCCTGGGGCCTCTATTGCAAGTCAAGGGAGAGAGGTGGTCCATTGGGTAGCTTCCTGGGGTAAGAGGCCCCTACGTGGAGGGCCAGGGGGCACCCTGGGGCCTATACTGCAAGTCCAGGGAGAGGGGTGGATCCCTGGGTAGCTTGATGAGGTCTGAAGCCTATAGGTGGAGGGCAAGGGGGTACCCTAGGGCCTTTAACGCAAGTCCAGGAAGAGAGGTCTACCCCTCTGTAGCTTGCTGGGGTCAGAGGCCCTTGGGTGGAGGGCCAGGGGGCACCCTGGGGCCTCTACTGAAAGTCCAGGGAGAGTTGTGGACCCCTGGGTAGCTTGCTGGGGTCAGAAGCCCCTAGGTGGAATGCCAGGGGGCACCCTGGGGCCTAAACTGCCAGTCCAGGGAGATAATTGGACCCCTGGGTAGCTTGCTGGGGTCTTAGGCCCCTAAATGGAGGGCCAAGGCTCTTCCTGGGGCCTCTACTGCAAGTCCAAGGTGAGAGGTGGACCCCCAGGTAGCTTGCTGAGGTCAGAGCCCCCTAGGTGGAGGGCCAAGGAACACCTTGGGGCCTATACTGCAAGTCCAGGGAGAGAGGTGGAAACCTGGGTAGCTTGCTGGGGTCAGAAGAACATAGTCGGTGGGTCAGGGGGCTTCCTGGGGCCTATACTGCAAGTCCAGGGTAAGAGGTGGACCCCTGGGTAGCTTTCTGGGGTCAGAAGCACCTAGGTGGAGGGCCAAGAGGCATCCTGGGGCCTATACTGCAAGTCCAGGGAGGCTCCTTGCTGGGGTCCTAGGCCCCTAGGTGGAGTGCCAGGGGGCACCCTGGAGCCTATACTGCAAGTGCAGGGAGAGAGGTGGACCCCTGGGTAGTTTGCTTGGCTGAGAGTGGCCGAGTTATAGGGCCAGGGGGCACCCTGGGGCCTCTACTGCAAGTCCAGGGAGAGAGGTGGACCCCTGGGTAGCTTGCAGGGGTCAGAAACCCATAGGTGGAGGGTCAGGGTGCACCCTGGGGCCTCTACTGCAAGTCCAGGGAGAGAGGTGGACCCCTGGGTAGCTTGCTGGGGTAAGAAGGCCCTTGGTGGAGGGCCAGGGGGCACCCTGGGGCCTATACTGCCAGTCCAGGGAGATAATTGGACCCCTGGGTAGCTTTTTGGGGTCTTAGGCCCCTAGGTGGAGGGCCAGTGGGCAACCTGGGGCCTATACTTCAAGTCCAGGGAGAGTTGTGGACCCCTGGGTAGCTTGCTGGGGTCCTAGGCCCCTAGGTGGAGGGCCAGTGGGCACCCTGGGGCCTATTCTTCAAGTCAAGGGAGAGAGGTGGACCCCTGGGTAGCTTGCTGGGATCTTAGGCCCCTAGGTGGAGGGCCAGTGGGCACCCTGGGGCCTATACTGCATGTCCAGGGAGAGAGTTGGACCCCTGGGTAGCTTGCTGGGGTCAGATGCCCTTAGGTGGAGGGCCAATGGGCACCCTGGGGCCTCTACTGCAAGTCCAGGGAGTGTTGTGTACACCTGGGTAGCTTGCTGGGGTCAGAGGCCCCTAGGAGGAAGGCCAAGAGTTACCCTAGGGCCTCTACTGCAAGTCCAGGGAGAGAGGTGGACCCGTGGGTAGCTTGCTGGGGTCAGAGGCAACAAGGTGGAGGGCCAATGGGCACCCTGGGGCCTCTACTGCAAGTCCAGGGAGTGTTGTGTACACCTGGGTAGCTTGCTGGGGTCAGAGGCCCCTAGAAGGAAGGCCAAGAGTTACCCTAGGGCCTCTACTGCAAGTCAAGGGAGAGAGGTGGCCCCTGGGTAGCTTGCTGGGGTCTTAGGCACTTAGGTGGAGGGCCAGGGGGCAGCCTGGGGCCTATACTTCAAGTCCAGGGAGAAAGTTGGACCCCCGGGTAGCCTGCTGGGGTCAGAGGCCCCGAGGTGGAGGGCAAGGAGGCACCCTGGGGCCTCTACTGCAAGTCCAGGGAGAGTTGTGGACCCTTGGGTAACTTGCGGGGGTCAGAGGCCCCTGGGTGGAAGGCAAGGGGGCATCCTGGGGCCTCTACTGCAAGTCCAGGGAGAGAGGTGGACCCCTGGGTAGCTTGCTGGGGTCAGAGGCCAGTAGGTGGAGGGCCAGGGGGCACCCTGGGGCCTCTACTGCAAGTCCAGGGAGAGACGTGGACCCCTGGGTAGCTTGCTGGGGTCCTAGGCCCCTAGGTGGAGGGCAAAGGGGCATCCTGGGGCCTCTACTGCAAGTCCAGGGAGAGTTGTGGACCCCTGGGTAGCTTGCTGGGGTCAGAAGCCCCTGGGTGGAGGGCCAGGGGGCACCCTGGGGCCTCTACTGCAAGTCCAGGGAGAGAGGTGGACCCCTGGATAGCTAGCTGGGGTCAGAGGACCCTAGGTGGAGGGCCAGGGGGCACCCTTGGGCCTATACTGCAAGTCCATTGAGAGAGGTGGACCCCTGGGTAGCTTGCTGGGGTCAGAGGCCCCTAGGTGGAGGGCCAGTGGGCAACCTGGGGCCTATAATTCAAGTCCAGGGAGAGTTGTGGACCCCTGGGTAGCTTGCTGGGGTCCTAGGCCCCTAGGTGGAGGGCCAGTGGGCACCCTGGGGCCTATTCTTCAAGTCACGGGAGAGAGGTGGACCCCTGGGTAGCTTGCTGGGGTCAGATGCCCTTAGGTGGAGGGCCAAGGGGCACCCTGGGGCCTCTACTGCAAGTCCAGGGAGAAATGTGGACCCCTGTGTAGCTTGCTGGGGTCTTAGGCCCCTAGGTGGAAGGCCAATGGGTACCCTGGGTCCTCTACTGCAAGTCCAGGGAGTGTTGTGTACACCTGGGTAGCTTGCTGGGGTCAGAGGCCCCTAGGAGGAGGGCCAAGAGTAACGCTAGGGCCTCTACTGCAAGTCCAGGGAGAGAGGTGGACCCCTGGGTAGCTTGCTGGGGTCAGAGGCAACAAGGTGGAGGGCCAGGGGTCACCCTGGGGCCTATCCTGCAAGTCCAGGAAGAAAGGTGGACCCCTCGGGAGCTTTCTTTTGTCAGAGGCCCCTAGGTGGAGGGACTAGGGGCACCCTGGGGACTCTGCTGCCAGTGCAGGGAGAAAGGTGGACCCCCTGGGTCGCTTACTGGGGTTTTAGGCCCCTAGGTTGAGGGCCAGGAGGCACCCTAGGGCCTATACTTCAAGGCAAGGGAGAGAGGTGGCCCCTGGGTAGCTTGCTGGGGTCTTAGGCACTTAGGTGGAGGGCCAGGGGGCACCCTGGGGCCTATACTGCAAGTCTAGAGAGAGAGGTGGAACCCTGGGTAGCTTGCTAGGGTCAGAGGCCCCTATGTGGAGGGCCAGGGGGATCCCTGGGTCTTCTACTGCAAGTTCAGGGAGAGAGGTGGACCCCTGGGTAGCTTGCTGGGTTCAGAGGCAACTAGGTGGAGGGCCAGGGGCACCCTGGGGAAAATCCTGAAAGTCCAGGGAGAGAGGTGGACCCCTGGGGAGCTTTCTTGTGTCAGAGGCCCCTAGGTGGAGGGCCAGGGGGCACCCTGGGGCCTATACTGCAAGTCCATGGAGAGATGTGGACCCCTGATTAGCTTGCTGGCGTTAGAGGCCCCTAGGTGCAGGGCAAGGGGGCACCCTGGGGCCTCTACTGCAAGTCCAGGAAGAGTTGTGGACCCCTGGGTAGCTTGCTGGGGTCAGAGGCCCCTGGGTGGAGGGCAAGGGGGCACCCTGGGGCCTAAACTGCAAGTCCAGGAAGAGAGGTGGACCCCTGGGCAGCTTCCTGGGGTAAGAGGCCCCTAGGTGGAGGGTAAGGGGGCACCTTGGGGCCTATACTGCAAGTCCAGGGAGAGAGGTGGACCCCTGGGTAGCTTTGTGGGGTCAGCGCCCCTAGCTGGAGGGCCAGGGGGTACCCTAGGGCCTCTACTGCAAGTCCAGGGAGAGAGGTGGACCCCTGGGTAGATTGCTGGGGTCAGAGGACCGTAGGTGGAGGGCCAGGGGGCACCCTTGGGCCTCTACTGCAAGTCTAGGGAGAGATGTGGACCCCCGGGTAGCTTGCTGGGGTCAGAGGCCCCTAGGTGGAGGGCAAGCGGGCACCCTGGGGCCTCTATTGCAAGTCCAGGGAGAGAGATGGAACCCAGGGTAGCTTGCTGGCGTCAGAGGCTCCTTGGTGGAGGGCAAGGGGCTTCCTGGGTTCTCTACTGCAAGTCCAGGGAGAGAGGTGGACCCCTGGGTAGCTTGCTGGGGTCAGAGGCCCCTAGCTGGAGGGCCAGGGGGCACCCTGGGGACTCTACTGCAAGTCCAGGGAGAGAGGTGGACCCCTGGGTAGCTTGCTGGGGACTAAAGCCCCTAGATGGAGGGCCAGGGGCTACCCTAGGGCCTCTACTGCAATTCCAGGGAGAGTTGTGGACCCCTTGGTAGATTGCTGTTGTCAGAGGAACCTAGGTGGAGGGCCAGGGGTCACCCTTGGGCCTCTACTGCAAGTCTAGGGAGAGATGTGGACCCCTGGGTGGCTTGCTGGGGTCAGAGGCCCCTAAGTGGAGGGCCAGCGGGCACCCTGGGGCCTATACTGCAAGTCCAGGGAGAGAGGTGGACCCCTGGGTAGCTTGCTAGGGTAAGAAGAACCAAGGTGGATGGTCAGGGGGCACCCTGGGGCATATACTGCCAGTCCAGGGAGAGAGTTGGACCCCTGGGTAGCTTGCTGGGGTCTTAGGCCCCTAGGTTGAGGGCCAGGGGGCACCCTGGGGCCTATACTGCAAGTCCAGGGAGAGAGGTGGACCCCTGGGTAGCTTGCTGGGGTCAGATGCCCTTAGGTGGAGGGCCAAGGGGCACCCTGGGGCCTCTACTGCAAGTCCAGGGAGAGTTGTGGACCCCTGTGTAGCTTGCTGGGGTCTTAGGCCCCTAGGTGGAAGGCCAATGGTTACCCTGGGTCCTCTACTGCAAGTCCAGGGAGTGTTGTGTACACCTGGGTAGCTTGCTGGGGTCAGAGGCCCCTAGGAGGAGGGCCAAGAGTTACGCTAGGGCCTCTACTGCAAGTCCAGGGAGAGAGGTGGACCCCTGGGTAGCTTGCTGGGGTCAGAGGCAACAAGGTGGAGGGCCAGGGGTCACCCTGGGGCCTATCGTGCAAGTCCAGGGAGAAAGGTGGACCCCTGGGGAGCTTTCTTTTGTCAGAGGCCCCTAGGTGGAGGGACTGGGGGCACCCTGGGGCCTCTGCTGCCAGTGCAGGGAAAGAGGTGGACCCCCTGGGTAGCTTGCTGGGGTTTTAGGCCCCTAGGTTGAGGGCCAGGGGGCACCTCAGGGCCTATACTGCAAGTCTAGGGAGAGAGGTGGAACCCTGGGTAGCTTGCCAGGGTCAGAGGCCCCTAGGTGGAGGATAAGGAGGCACCCTGGGGCCTCCACTGCAAGTTCAGGGAGAGAGGTGGACCCCTGGGTAGCTTGCTGGGTTCAGAGGCAACTAGGTGGAGGGCCAGGGGCACCCTGGGGAAAATCCTGAAAGTGCAGGGAGAGAGGTGGACCCCTGGGGAGCTTTCTTGTGTCAGCCGCCCCTAGGTGGAGGGCCTGGGGGCACCCTGGGGCCTCTACTGTCAGTCCAGGGAGAGAGGTGGAGCCCCTGGGTAGCTTGCTGGGGTCTTAGGCCCCTAGGTGAGGGCCAGGGGGCACCCTAGGGCCTATACTGCAAGTCCAGGGAGAGTTGTGGACCCCTGGGTAGCTTGCTGGAGTCAGATCCCCCCGGGTGGAGGGCAAGGGGGCACCCTGGGGCCTATACTGCAAGTCCAGGGAGAGAGGTGGACCCCTGGCTAGCTTGCTGGGGTCAGAGGCCCCTAGGTGGAGGGCCAGGGGGCACCCTCGGGCCTATACTGCAAGTCCAAGGAGAGATGTGGACCCCTATGTAGCTTGCTGGGGTCAGAGGCCAATAGGTGGAGGGCCAGGGGCCACCCTGGGCCCTCTACTGCAAGTCCAGGGAGAGTTGTGGACCCCTGGGTAGCTTGCTGGGGTCAGAGGCCCATGGGTGGAGGGCAAGGCGGCACGCTGGGGCCTATACTGCAAGTCCAGGAAGAGAAGTTGACCACTGGGTAGCTTGCTGGGGAATAAAGCCCCTAGGTGGAGGGCCAGGGGGTACCCTAGGGCCTCTAGTGCAAGTCCAGGGAGAGAGGTGGACCCCTGGATAGCTAGCTGGGGTGAGAGGCCCTTAGGTGGAGGGCCAGCGGGCACCCTGGGGCCTATACTGCAAGTCCAGGGAGAGTTGTGGACCCCTTGGTAGCTTACTGGGGTCAGAGGCTCCTCGGGGGAAGGCCAGGGGGCACCCTGGGGCCATTACTGCCAGTCCAGGGAGAGAGGTGGACCCCTGGGTAGCTTGCTGGGGTCATAGGCCCCTAGGTGGAGTGCCAGGGGGCACCCTGGGGCCTCTATTGCAAGTCCAGGGAGAGATGTGGACCCCTGGGTAGCTTCCTGGGGTAAGAGACCCCTAAGTGGAGGTCCAGGGGGCACCCTGGGGCCTATACTGCAAGTCCAGGGAGAGGGGTGGATCCCTGGGTAGCTTGATGAGGTCTGAAGCCCATAGGTGGAGGGCAAGGGGGTACCCTAGGGCCTTTAACGCAAGTCCAGGAAGAGAGGTGGATGCCTGTGTAGCTTGCTGGGGTCAGAGGCCCTTGGGTGGAGGGCCAGGGGGCACCCTGGGGCCTCTACTGAAAGTCCAGGGAGAGATGTGGACCCCTGGGTAGCTTGCTGGGGTCAGAAGCCCCTAGGTGGAAGGCCATGGGCACCCTGGTTCCTATACTGCAAGTTCAGGGAGAGAGGTGGACCCCTGGGTGGCTTTCTGGGGTCTTAGGCCCCTAGGTGGAGGGCAAGGGGGCACGCTGGGGCCTATACTGCAAGTCCAGGGAGAGAGGTGGACCCCTGGGTAGCTTGCTGGGGAATAAAGCCCCTAGGTGGAGGGCCAGGGGGTACAATAGGGCCTCTACTGCAAGTCCAGGGAGAGAGGTGGACCCCTGGGTAGCTAGCTGGGGTCAGAGGCCCTTATGTGGAGTGCCAGGGGGCACCCTGGGGCTTCTAGTGCAAGTCCAGGGATAGTTGTGGACCCCTTGGTAGATTCCCAGGGTCTGAGGACCCTAGGTGGAGGGCCAGGTGGCACCCTTGTGCCTCTACTGCAAGTCTAGGGTTAGGGTCCCCTGGGTAGCTTGCTGGGGTCAGAGGCCCCTTGGTGGAGGGCCAGCGGGCACCCTGGGGCCTCTACTGCAAGTCCAGGGAGAGAGGTGGAACCCTGGGTAGCTTGCTGGGATCAGAGGCCCCTAGATGGAGAGCAAGGGGGCTTCCTGGGGCCTCTAGTGCAAGTCCATTGAGAGAGGTGGACCCCTGGGTAGCTAGCTTTGGTCGTAGGCCCCTAGGTGGAATGCCAGGGGGCACCCTGGGGCCTCTACTGCAAGTCTAGGGAGAGTTGTGGACCCCTTGGTAGCTTGCTGGGGTCAGAGGCCCCTAGGGGGAGGGCCAGGGGGCACCCTGGGGCCTATACTGACAGGCCAGGGAGAGAGGAGGATCCCTGTGTAGCTTGCTGGGGTCATAGGCCCCTAGGTGGAGTGCCAGGGGGCACCCTGGGGCCTCTACTGCAAGTCTAGGGAGAGTTGTGGACCCCTCGGTAGCTTCCTGGGGTCAGAGGCCCCTAGGGGGAGGGCCAGGGGGCACCCTGGGGCCTATACTGACAGGCCAGGGAGAGAGGTGGATCCCTGGGTAGCTTGCTGGGGTCATAGGCCCCTAGGTGGAGTGCCAGGGGGCACCCTGGGGCCTCTATTGCAAGTCTAAGGAAAGAGGTGGACCCTTGGGTAGCTTCCTGGGGTAAGAGGCCCCTAAGTGGAGGGCCAGGGGGCACCCTGGGGCCTATACTGCAAGTCCAGGGAGAGGGGTGGATCCCTGCGTAGCTTGATGATGTCTGAAGCCCATAGGTGGTGGGCAAGGGGGTACCCTAGGGCCTTTAACGCAAGTCCAGGGAGAGAGGTGGACCCCTGGGTAGCTTACTGGGGTCTTAGGCCCCTAGGTGGAGGGCCAAGGCTCTTCCTGGGGCCTCTACTGCAAGTCCAGGGAGAGAGGTGGACCCCCAGGTAGCTTGCTGAGGTCAGAGGCCCCTAGGTGGAGGGCCAAGGAGCACCTTGGGGCCTATACTGCAAGTCCAGGGAGAGAGGTGGACCCCTGGGTAGCTTGCTGGGGTCAGAAGCCCATAGTCGGTGGGCCAGGGGGCTTCCTGGGGCCTATACTGCAAGTCCAGGGCGAGAGGTGGACCCCTGGGTAGCTTTCTGGGGTCAGAAGCACCTAGGTGGAGGGCCAGGAGGCATCCTGGGGCCTATACTGCAAGTACAGGGAGGCTCCTTGCTGGGGTCTTAGGCCCCTAGGTGGAGTGCCAGGGGGCAACCTGGGGCCTATACTGCAAGTGCAGGGAGAGAGGTGGACCCCTGGGTAGTTTGCTTGGCTGAGAGTGGCCGAGTTGCAGGGCCAAGGGGCACTCTGGGGCCTCTACTGCAAGTCCAGGGAGAGTTGTGGACCCTTGGGTAACTTGCGGGGGTCAGAGGCCCCTGGGTGGAAGGCAAGGGGGCATCCTGGGGCCTCTACTGCAAGTCCAGGGAGAGAGGTGGACCCCTGGGTAGCTTGCTGGGGTAAGAAGCCCAGAGGTGGTGGGCCAGGGGGCACCTTGGGGCTTATTCTGGAAGTCCAGGGAGAGAGATGGACCCCTGGGTAGCTTCCTGGGGTCAGTGGCCCCTAGGTGGAGGGCAAGGGTGCCCCCTGGAGCCTATCCTGCAAGTCCAAGGAGAGCGGTGGACCCCTGGGTAGCTTCCTGGGGTAAGAGGCCCCTAGGTGGAGGGTAAAGGGGCACCTTGGGGCCTCTACTGCAAGTCTAGGGAGAGTTGTGGATCCCTGGGTAGCTTGCTGGGGTCAGAGGCCCCTTGGTGGAGGGCCAGGGGGCACCCTGGGGCCTCTATTGCAAGTCCAGGGAGAGAGGTGGACCCTTCGGTTGCTTCCTGGGGTAAGAAGCCCCTAATTGGAGGGCCAGGGGGCACCCTGGGGCCTATACTTCAAGTCCAGGGAGAGGGGTGGATCCTTGGGTAGCTTGATGAGGTCTGAAGCCCATAGGTGGAGGGCAAGGGGGTACCCTAGGGCCTTTAACGCAAGTCCAGGAAGAGAGGTGGACCCCTCTGTAGCTTGCTGGGGTCAGAGGCCCTTGGGTGGAGGGCCAGGGGGCACCCTGGGGCCTCTACTGAAAGTCCAGGGAGAGTTGTGGAACCCTGGGTAGCTTGCTGGGGTCAGAAGCCCCTAGGTGGAAGGCCAGGGGGCACCCTGGGGCCTATACTGCCAGTCCAGGGAGATAATTGGACCCCTGGGTAGCTTGCGGGGGTCTTAGGCCCCTAGGTGGAGGGCCAAGGCTCTTCCTAGGGCCTCTACTGCAAGTCCAGGGAGAGAGGTGGACCCCCAGGTAGCTTGCTGAGGTCAAAGGCCCCTAGGTGGAGGGCCAAGGAGCACCTTGGGGCCTATACTGCAAGTCCAGGGAGAGAGGTGGACCCCTGGGTAGCTTGCTGGGGTCAGAAGCTCATAGTCGGTGGGCCAGGGGGCTTCCTGGGGCCTATACTGCAAGTCCAGGGAGAGTTGTGGACCCCTGGGTAGCTTGCTGGAGTCAGAAGCCCCTAGGTGGAGGGCCAGGGGGCACCCTGGGGCCTCTACTGCAAGTCCAGGGAGAGAGGTGGACCCCTGGATAGCTAGCTGGGGTCAGAGGCCCTTAGGTGGAGGGCCAGGGGGCACCCTGGGGCCTCTATTGCAAGTCCAGGGATAGTTGTGGACCCCGTGGTAGATTCCTAGGGTCTGAGGACCCTAGGTGGAGGGCCAGGGGGCACCCTTGGGCCTATACAGCAAGTCCATTGAGAGAGGTGGACCCCTGGCTAGCTTGCAGGGGTCAGAGGCCCCTAGGTGGAGGGCCAGGGGGTACCCTGGGGCCTCTACTGCAAGTCCAGGGAGAGTTGTGGACCCCTGGGTAGCTTGTTGGGGTCTTAGGCCCCAAGGTGGAGGGCCAATGGGCAACCTGGGGCCTATACTTCAAGTCCAGGGTGAGTTGTGGACCCCTGGGTAGCTTGCTGGGGTCCTAGGCCCCTAGGTGGAGGGCCAGGAGGTACCCTAGGGCCTCTACTGCAAGTTCAGGGAGAGAGGTGGACCCCTGGGTAGCTTGCTGGGGTCAGAGGCAACTAGGTTGAGGGCCAAGGGGCATCCTTGGGCCTCTACTGCAAGTCCAGGGAGAGTTGTGGACCCCTGGGTAGCTTGCTGGGGTCTTAGGCCCCTAGGTGGAGGGCCAATGGGCACCCTGGTGCCTATACTTTAAGTCAAGGGAGAGAGGTGGACCCCTGGGTAGCTTGCTGGAATCTTAGGCCCCTAGGTGGAGGGCCAGGGGGCACCCTGGGGCATATACTGCAAGTCCAGGGAGAGAGGTGGACCCCTGGGTAGCTTGCTGGGGTCAGAGGCCCCTAGGTTGAGGGCCAAGGGGCACCCTGGGGCCTCTACTGAAAGTCCAGGGAGAGTTGTGGACCCCTGGGTAGCTTGCTGGGGTCAGAGGCCCCTAGATGGAGGGCCAAGAGGTACACTAGGGCCTCTACTGAAAGTCCAGGGAGAGAGGTGGACCCCTGGGTAGCTTGCTGGGGTCAGAGGCAACAAGGTGGAGGGCCAGGGGTCACACTGGGGCCTATCCTGCAAGTCCAGGGAGAAAGGTGGTCCCCTGGGGAGCTTTCTTGTGTCAGAAGCCCCTAGGTGGAGGGCCTGGGGGCACGCTGGGGCCTCTGCTGCCAGTCCAGCGAGAGAGGTGGACACCCTGGGTAGCTTGCTGGGGTTTTAGGCCCCTAGGTGGAGGGCCAGGGGGTACCCTAGGGCCTATACTGCAAGTCCATGGAGAGATGTGGACCCCTGGGTAGCTTGCTGGGGTCAGAGGCCCATAGGTGCAGGACAAGGGGGCACCCTGGGGCCTCTACTGCAAGTCCAGGGAGAGACCTGAACCCCTGGGTAGCTTGCTAGGGTCAGAGGGCCCTAGTGGAGGGCCAGGTGGAGCCCTGGGGCCTCTACTGCAAGTCCAGGGAGAGTTGTGGACCCCTGGGTAGCTTGCTGGGGTCTTAGGCTCCTATGTGGAGGGCCAGTGGGCAGCCTGGGGCCTATACTTCAAGTCCAGGGAGAAAGGTGGACCCCTGGGTAGCTTGCTGGGGTCAGGGGCCCTTAGGTGGAGGGCAAGGGGGCACCCTGGGCCCTCCACTGAGTGTTCAGGGAGAGTTTTGGACCTCTGGGTAGCTTGCTGGGGTCAGGGGCCCCAAGGTGGAGGGCCAGGGGGCACCCTTGGGCCTCTAGTGCAAGTCTAGGGAGAGAGGTGGACCCCTGGGTAGCTTGCTGGGGTCAAAGGCCCCTAGGTAGAGGGCCAGGAGGCACCCTAGGGCCTCCACTGCAAGTCCAGGGAGAGTTGTGGACCCATTGGTAGCTTGCTGGGGTCAGAGGCCAAAAGGTGGAGGGCCAAGGGGCACCCTGGGGCCTCTACTACAAGTCCAGGAAGAGACGTGGACTCCTGGGTAGCTTTCAGGGGTCAGAGGCCCCTAGGTGGAGGGCCAGGGGGCACCCTGGGGCCTATACTGCAAGTCCAGGGTGAGAAGTAGACTCCTGGGTAGCTTTCAGGGGTCAGAGGCCCCTAGGTGGAGGGCCAGGAGGTACCCTATGGCCCCTACTGCAAGTCCAGGTAGATAGTTGGACGCCTGGGTAGCTTGCTGGGGTCAGAGGCAACTAGGTGGAGGGCCAGGAGGCACCCTGAGGCCTATCCTGCAAGTCCAAGGAGAGAGGTGGACCCCTGGGTAGTTTGCTTGGCTGAGAGTGGCCTAGGTGGAGGGCCAAGGGGCACCCTGAGAACTCTACTGCAAGTCCAGGGAGAGTTGTGGACCCTTGGGTAACTTGTGGAAGTCAGAGGCCCCTGGGTGGAGGGCAAGGGGGCACCCTGGGGCCTCTACTGCAAGTCCAGGGAGAGATATGGACCACAAGGTAGCTTGCTGGGGTCAGAAGCCCATAGGTGGTGGGCCAGGGGGCACCCTGGGGTCAATTCTGCAAGTCCAGGGAGAGAGGTTGACCCCTGGGTAGATTCCTGGGGTCAGTGGCCCCTAGGTGGAGGGCCAGGTTGCCCCCTGCAGGCTATCCTGCAAGTCCAGAGAGAAAGGTGGACCCCTGGGTAGCTTCCTGGGGTAAGAGGCCCCTAGGTGGAGTGTAAGCGGGCACCTTGGGGCCTATACTGCAAGTCCAGGGAGAGAGGTGGACCCCTGGGTAGTTTTCTAGGGTCAGAGGCCCCTAGGTGGAGGGCCAGGGGGAACCCTGGGGACTCTACTGCAAGTCTAGGGAGAGAGGTGGACCCCTGGGTAGCTTGCTGGGTCAGAGGCCAGTAGGTGGAGGGCCAGGGGGCACCCTGGGGCCTCTACTTCAAGTCCAGGGAGAGACGTGGACCCCTGGAAAGCTTGCTGGGGCCCTAGGCCCCTAGGTGGAGGGCCTGGGGGCACCCTGGGGCATATACTGCAAGTCCAGGGAGAGAGGTGGAAACCTGGGTAGCTTGCTAGGGTCAGAGGCCCCTAGGTGGAGGGCCAGGTGGCACCCTGGGGCCTCTACTGCAAGTCCAGGGAGAGTTGTGGACCCCTGGGTAGCTTGCTGGGGTCTTAGGCCCCCAGGTGGAGGGCCAGTGGGCATCCTGGGGCCTATACTTCATGTCCAGGGAGAAAGGTGGACCCCTGGGTAGCTTTTGGGTTCAGAGGCAACTAGGTGGAGGGCCAGGAGGCACCCGGGGGCCTATCCTGCAAGTCCAGGGAGAGAGCTGGACCCCTGGGTAGATTGCTGGGCTGAGAGTGGCCTAGGTGGAGGGCCAAGGGGCAGCCTGGGACATCTACTGCAAGTCCAGGAAGAGTTGTGGACCCTTGGGTAACTTGTGGGGGTCAGAGGCCCCTAGGTGGAGGGCAAGGGGGTACCCTGGGGCCTCTACTGCAAGTCCAGGGAGAGATATGGACCCCTGGGTAGCTTGCTGGGGTTAGAAGCCCGTAGGTGGGATGCCAGGGGGCACCCTGGGGCCTATTCTGCAAGTCCAGGGAGAGAGCTTGACCCCTGAGTAGCTTCCTGGGGTCAGTGGCCCCTAGGTGGAGGGCCAGGTTGCCATCTGCAGCCTATCCTGCAAGTCCAGGGAGAGAGGTGGACCCCTTGGTAGATTGCTTGGGCCAGAAGCCCCTAGGTGGAGGGCCAGGGGGCACCCTTGGGCCTCTACTGCAAGTGCATGGAGAGAGTTGGACCCCTGGGTAGTTTGTTTGGCTGAGAGTGGCCTAGGTGGAGGGCCAAGGGGCACCCAGGGGCCTCTACTGCAAGTCCATGGAGAGTTGTGGACCCTTGGGTAACTTGTGAGGTCAGAGGCCCCTGGGTGGATGGCAAGGGGGCACCCTGGGGCCTCTACTGCAAGTCCAGGGTGAGAGGTGGACCCCTGGGTAGCTTGCAAGGGTCAGAAACTCATAGGTGGAGGGTCAGGGGGCACGCTGGGGCATCTACTGCAAGTCCAGGGAGAGAGGTGGACCCCTGGGTAGCTTGCTGGGGTAAGAAGAAACTAGGTGGAGGGTCAGGTGGCACCCTGGGGCCTATACTGCCAGTCCAGGGAGAGAGGTGGACCCCTGGGTAGCTTGCTGGGGTCTTAGGCCCCTAGTTGGAGTGCCAGGGGGCACCCTGGGGCCTATACTGCAAGTGCAGGGAGAGAGGTGGACCCCTGGGTAGTTTGCTTGGCTGAAAGTGGCCGAGTTGGAGGGCCAAGGGGCACCCTGGGGCCTCTACTGCAAGTCCAGGGAGAGTTGTGGACCCTTGGGTAACTTGCGGGGGTCAGAGGCCCCTGGGTGGAAGGCAATGGGGCACCCTGGGGCCTCTACTGCAAGTCCAGGGAGAGAGGTGGGCCCCTGGGTAACATGCTGGGGTAAGAAGCCCATAGGTGGTGGGCCAGGGGGCACCCTGGGGCTTATTCTGGAAGTGCAGGGAGAGAGATGGACCCCTGGGTAGCTTCCTGGGGTCAGTGGCCCCTATGTCGAGGGCAAGGGTGCCCCCTGGAGCCTATCCTGCAAGTCCAGGAAAGAGGTGGACCCCTGGGTAGCTTCCTGGGGTAAGAGGCCCCTAGGTGGAGGGTAAGGGGGCACCTTGGGGCCTCTACTGCAAGTCCAGGGAGAGAGGTGGACCCCTGGGTAGCTTGCTGGGGTCAAAGGCCTCTAGGTGGAGGGCCAGGGGGCACCCTGGGGCCTCTACTGCAAGTCCAGGGAGAGTTGTGGACCCTTGGGTAACTTACGGGGGTCATAGGCCCCTAGGTGGAGTGCCAGGGGGCACCCTGGGGCCTCTATTGCAAGTCCAGGGAGAGAGGTGGACCCCTGGGTAGCTTCCTGGGGTAAGAGGCCCCTAAGTGGAGGGCCAGGGGGCACCCTGGGGCCTATACTGCAAGTCCAGGGAGAGGGGTGGATCCCTGGGTAGCTTGATGAGGTCTGAAGCCCATAGGTGGAGGGCAAGGGGGTACCCTAGGGCCTTTAACGCAAGTCCAGGAAGAGAGGTGGACCCCTTTGTAGCTTGCTGGGGTCAGAGGCCCTTGGGTGGAGGGCCAGGGGGCACCCTGGGGCCTCTACTGAAAGTCCAGGGAGAGTTGTGGACCCCTGGGTAGCTTGCTGGGGTCAGAAGCCCCTAGGTGGAAGGCCAGGGGGCACCCTGGGGCCTATACTGCCAGTCCAGGGAGATAATTGGACCCCTGGGTAGCTTGCTGGGGTCTAAGGCCCCTAGGTGGAGGGCCAAGGCTCTTCCTGGGGCCTCTACTGCAAGTCCAGGGAGAGAGATGTACCCCCAGGTAGCTTGCTGAGGTCAGAGGCCCCTAGGTGGAGGGCCAAGGAGCACCTTGGGGCCTATACTGCAAGTCCAGGGAGAGAGGTGGACCCCTGGGTAGCTTGCTGGGGTCAGAAGCCCATAGTCGGTGGGCCAGGGGGCTTCCTGGGGCCTATACTGCAAGTCCAGGGCGAGAGGTGGACCCCTGGGTAGCTTTCTGGGGTCAGAAGCACCTAGGTGGAGGGCCAGGAGACATCCTGGGGCCTATACTGCAAGTCCAGGGAGGCTCCTTGCTGGGGTCTTAGGATCCTAGGTGGAGTGCCAGGGGGCACCCTGGGGCCTATACTGCAAGTGCAGGGAGAGAGGTGGACCCCTGGGTAGATTGCTGGGGTCAGAGGACCCTAGATAGAGGGCCAGGGGGCACCCTTGGGCCTCTACTGCAAGTCTAAGGAGAGATGTGGACCCCCGGGTAGCTTGCTGGGGTCAGAGGCCCCTAGGTGGAGGGCAAGCGGGCACCCTGGGGCCTCTTCTGCAAGTCCAGGGAGAGAGGTGGACCCCTGGGTAGCTTGCTGGGGTAAGAAGCCCATATGTGGTGGGCCAGGGGGCACCCTGGGGCTTATTCTGGAAGTCCAGGGAGAGGGATGGACCCCTGGGTAGCTTCCTGGGGTCAGTGGCCCCTAGGTGGAGGGCAAGGGTGCCCCCTGGAGCCTATCCTGCAAGTCCAGGGAGAGAGGTAGACCCCTGGGTAGCTTCCTGGGGTAAGAGGCCCCTAGGTGGAGGGTAAGGGGGCACCTTGGGGCCTCTACTGCAAGTCCATGGAGAGAGGTGGACCCCTGGGTAGCTTGCTGGGGTCAAAGGCCCCTAGGTGGAGGGCCAGGGGGCACCCTGGGGCCTCTACTGCAAGTCCAGGGAGAGAGGTGGACCCCCAGGTAGCTTGCTGTGGTCAGAGGCCCCTAGGTGGAGGGCCAAGGAGCACCTTGGGGCCTCTACTGCAAGTCCAGGGAGAGAGGTGGACCCCTGTGTAGCTTGCTGGGGTCAGAAGCCCATAGTCTGTGGGTCAGGGGGCTTCGTGGGGCCTTTACTGCAAGTCCAGGGCGAGAGGTGGACCCCTGGGTAGCCCTTTAGGGTCAGAAGCACCTAGGTGGAGGGCAAGGAGGCATCCTGGGGCCTATAGTGCAAGTCCAGGGAGAGTTGTGGACCCCTTGATAGCTTGCTGGGGTCAGAGGCCCCTAGAGGGAAGGCCAGGGGGCACCCTGGGGCCATTACTGCCAGTCCAGGGAGAGAGGTGGACCCCTGGGTAGCTTGCTGGGGTCATAGACCCCTAGGTGGAGTGCCAGGAGGCACCCTGGGGCCTCTATTGCAAGTCCAGGGAGAGATGTGGACCCCTGGGTAGCTTCCTGGGGTAAGAGGCCCCTAAGTGGAGGGCCAGGGGGCAACCTGGGGCGTATACTGCAAGTCCAGGGAGAGGGGTGGATCCCTGGGTAGCTTGATGAGGTCTGAAGCCCATAGGTGGAGGGCAAGGGGGCACCCTGGGGCCTCTACTGCAAGTCCAGGGAGAGTTTTGGACCCCTGGGTAGCTTGCTGGGGTCAGAAGCCCAAAGGTAGTGGGCCAGGGGGCACCCTGGGGCCTATTCTTCAAGTCCAGGGAGAGAGGTTGACCCCTGAGTAGCTTCCTTGGGTCAGTGGCCCCTAGGTGGAGGGCCAGGTTGCCCCCTGCAGCCTATCCTGCAAGTCCAGGGAGAGAGGTGGACCCCTGGGTAGCTTGCTGGGGTAAGAAGAAACTAGGTGGAGGGCCAGGGGGCACCCTGGAGCCTATAATGCCAGTCCAGGGAAAGAGGTGGACCCCTTGGTAGATTCCTAGGGTCTGAGAACCCTAGGTGGAGGGCCAGGTGGCACCCTTGGGCCTCTACTGCAAGTCTAGGGAGAGTTGTGGACCCCTGGGTAGCTTGCTGGGGTAAGAGGCCCATGGGTGGAGGGCAAGGGGGCACGCTGGGGCCTCTACTGCAAGTCCAGGGAGAGAAATAGACCCCTGGGTAGCTTGCTGGGGAATAAAGCCCCAAGGTAGAGTGCCAGGGGTACCCTGGGGCCTCTACTGCAAGTCCAGGGAGAGAGTTGGACCCCTGGGTAGCTAGCTGGGATCAGAGGCCCTTAGGTGGAGGGCCAGGGGGCACCCTGGGGCCTCTAGTGCAAGTCCAGGGATAGTTGTGGACCCCTTGGTAGATTCCTAGGGTCTGAGAACCCTAGGTGGAGGGCCAGGTGGCACCCTTGGGCCTCTACTGCAAGTCTAGGGAGAGTTGTGGACCCCTGGGTAGCTTGCTGGGGTCAGAGGCCCCTTGGTGGAGGATAAGCGGGCACCCTGGGGCCTCTACTGCAAGTCCAGGGAGAGAAGTGGGCCCCTGGGTAGCTTGCTGGGGTCAGAGGCCCCTAGGTGGAGGGCCAGGGGGCACCCTGAGCCTATACTGCAAGTCCAGGGAGAGAGGTGGACCCCTGGGGAGCTTTCTTGTGTCAGCCGCCCCTAGGTGGAGGGCCTGGGGGCACCCTGGGGCCTCTACTGCCAGTCCAGGGAGAGAGGTGGACCCCCTGGGTAGGTTGTTGGGGTTCTTAGGCCCCTAGGTGGAGGGCCAGGGGGCACCCTGGGGCTTATAGTGCAAGTCTAGGGATAGTTGTGGACCCCTGGGGAGCTTTCTTGTGTCAGCCGCCCCTAGGTGGAGGGCCTGGGGGCACCCTGGGGCCTCTACTGCCAGTCCAGGGAGAGAGGTGGACCCCCTGGGTAGCTTGCTGGGGTCAGAGGCCCCTAGGTGGAGGGCAAGGGGGCACCCTGGGGCCTCTACTGCAAGTTCAGGGAGAGTTGTGGACCCCTGGGTAGCTTGCTGGGGTCAGAGGCCCCTGGGTGGAGGGCAAGGGGGCACCCTGGTTCCTATAGTGCAAGTTCAGGGAGAGAGGTGGACCCCTGGGTGGCTTTCTGGGGTCTTAGGCCCCTAGGTGGAGGGCCAGGGGGCACCCTAGGGCCTATACTGCAAGTCCAGGGAGAGAGGTGAACACCTGGGGAGCTTTCTTGTGTCAGCAGTAACTAGGTGGAGGGCCTTGGGGCACCCTGGGGCCTCTACTGCCAGTCCAGGGAGAAAGGTGGACCCCCTGGTTAGCTTGCTGTGGTCTTAGGCCCTTAGGTGGAGGGCCAGGGGGCACCTTAGGGCCTATACTGCAAGTCCAAGGAGAGATGTGGACCCCTGGGTAGCGTGCTGGGGTCAGAGGCCCCTAGGTGCAGGGCAAGGGGGCACCCTGGTTCCTATACTGCAAGTTAAGGAAGAGATGTGGACCCCTGGGTAGCTTTCTGGGGTCTTAGGCCCCTAGGTGGAGGGCCAGCGGGCACCCTGGGGCCTATATTGCAAGTCCAAGGAGAGATGTGGACCCCTTTGTAGCTTGCTGGGGTCAGAGGCCCCTAGGTGGAGGGCCAGGGGGCACCCTGGAGCCTATACTGCCAGGCCAGGGAGAGAGGTGGACCCCCTGGGTAGCTTGCTGGGGTCAGAGGCCCCTAGGTGAAGGGCAAGGGGGCACCCTGGGGCCTCTACTGCAAGTCCAGGGAGAGTTGTGGACCCCTGGGTAGCTTGCTGGGGTCAGAGGCCCCTGGGTGGAGGGCAAGGGGGCACCCTG
Organism: Danio rerio; assembly: GCF_049306965.1. Lineage (NCBI taxonomy): Eukaryota > Metazoa > Chordata > Actinopteri > Cypriniformes > Danionidae > Danio > Danio rerio. The sequence continues at coordinate 19,966,369 of NC_133199.1, read as the reverse complement.
GTTCATATAGTGCAAGTTCAGGGAGAGAGGTGGACCCCTGGGTGGCTTTCTGGGGTCTTAGGCCCCTAGGTGGAGGGCCAGGGGGCACCCTTGGGCCTATACTGCAAGTCCAAGGAGAGATGTGGACCCCTATGTAGCTTGCTGGGGTCAGAGGCCCCTAGGTGGAGGGCGAGGGGGCACCCTGTGGCCTCTAATGCAAGTCAAGGGAAAGTTGTGGACCCCAGGGTAGCTTGCTGGGGTCAGAGGCCCATGGGTGGAGGGCAAGGGGGCACGCTGGGGCCTATACTGCAAGTCCAGTGAGAGAGGTGGACCCCTGGGTACCTTGCTGGGGAATAAAGCCCCTAGGTGGAGTGCCAGGGGGTACCCTAGTGCCTCTACTGCAAGTCCAGGAAGAGAGGTGGACCCCTGGGTAGTTAGCTGGGGTCAGAGGCCCTTAGGTGGAGGGCCAGGGGGCACCCTGGGGCTTCTAGTGCAAGTCCAGGGATAGTTGTGGACCCCTTGGTAGATTCCTAGGGTCTGAGGACCGTAGGTGGAGGGCCAGGTGGCACCCTTGGGCCTCTATTGCAAGTCTAGGGAGAGTTGTGGACCCCTGGGTAGCTTGCTGGGGTCAGAGGCCCTTTGGTGGAGGGCCAGCGGGCACCCTGGGGATTCTACTGCAAGTCCAGGGAGAGAAGTGGGCCCCTGGGTAGCTTGCTGGGGTCAGAGGCCCCTAGGTGGAGGGCCAGGGGGAACCCTGGGGCCAAACTGCAAGTGCAGGGAGAGAGGTGGACACCTGGGTAGTTTGTTTGGCTGAGAGTGGCCTAGGTGGAGGGCCAAGGGGCACCCAGGGGCCTCTACTGCAAGTCCAGGGAGAGTTGTGGACCCTTGGGTAACTTGCGGGGGTCAGAGGCCCCTGGGTGGATGGCAAGGTTGCACCCTGGGGCCTATACTGCAAGTCCAAGGAGAGATGTGGACCCCTGGGTAGCTTGCTGGGGTCAGAGGCCCCTGGGTTGAGGGCAAGGGGGCACCCTGGTTCCTGTACTGCAAGTTCAGGAAGAGAGGTGGACCCCTGGGTAGCTTACTGGGGTCTTAGGCCCCTAGGTGGAGGGCCAGGGGGCACCCTGGGGCCTATACTGCAAGTCCAAGGAGAGATGTGGACCCCTACGTAGCTTGCTGGGGTCAGAGGCCCCTAGGTGGAGGGCCAGGGGCACCCTGGGGCCTCTACTGCAAGTCCAGGGAGAGTTGTGGACCCCTGGGTAGCTTGCTGCGGTCAGAGGCCCCTGGGTGGAGGGCAAGGGGGCACCCTGGTTCCTATACTGCAAGTTAAGGAAGAGATGTGGACCCCTGGGTAGCTTTCTGGGGTCTTAGGCCCCTAGGTGGAGGGCCAGCGGGCACCCTGGGGCCTATATTGCAAGTCCAAGGAGAGATGTGGACCCCGTTGTAGCTTGCTGGGGTCAGAGGCCCCTAGGTGGAGGGACAGGGGGCACCCTGGAGCCTATACTGCCAGTCCAGGGAGAGAGGTGGACCCCCTGGGTAGCTTGCTGGGGTCAGAGGCCCCTAGGTGAAGGGCAAGGGGGCACCCTGGGGCCTCTACTGCAAGTCCAGGGAGAGTTGTGGACCCCTGGGTAGCTTGCTGGGGTCAGAGGCCCCTGGGTGGAGGGCAAGGGGGCACCCTGGTTCATATAGTGCAAGTTCAGGGAGAGAGGTGGACCCCTGGGTGGCTTTCTGGGGTCTTAGGCCCCTAGGTGGAGGGCCAGGGGGCACCCTTGGGCCTATACTGCAAGTCCAAGGAGAGATGTGGACCCCTATGTAGCTTGCTGGGGTCAGAGGCCCCTAGGTGGAGGGCGAGGGGGCACCCTGTGGCCTCTAATGCAAGTCAAGGGAAAGTTGTGGACCCCTGGGTAGCTTGCTGGGGTCAGAGGCCCATGGGTGGAGGGCAAGGGGGCACGCTGGGGCCTATACTGCAAGTCCAGGGAGAGAGGTGGACCCCTGGGTAGCTTGCTGGGGAATAAAGCCCCTAGGTGGAGTGCCAGGGGTACCCTAGTGCCTCTACTGCAAGTCCAGGAAGAGAGGTGGACCCCTGGGTAGTTAGCTGGGGTCAGAGGCCCTTAGGTGGAGGGCCAGGGGGCACCCTGGGGCTTCTAGTGCAAGTCCAGGGATAGTTGTGGACCCCTTGGTAGATTCCTAGGGTCTGAGGACCCTAGGTGGAGGGCCAGGTGGCACCCTTGGGCCTCTATTGCAAGTCTAGGGAGAGTTGTGGACCCCTGGGTAGCTTGCTGGGGTCAGAGGCCCTTTGGTGGAGGGCCAGCGGGCACCCTGGGGATTCTACTGCAAGTCCAGGGAGAGAAGTGGGCCCCTGGGTAGCTTGCTGGGGTCAGAGGCCCCTAGGTGGAGGGCCAGGGGGAACCCCGGGGCCTATACTGCAAGTGCAGGGAGAGAGGTGGACACCTGGGTAGTTTGTTTGGCTGAGAGTGGCCTAGGTGGAGGGCCAAGGGGCACCCAGGGGCCTCTACTGCAAGTCCAGGGAGAGTTGTGGACCCTTGGGTAACTTGCGGGGGTCAGAGGCCCCTGGGTGGATGGCAAGGTTGCACCCTGGGGCCTATACTGCAAGTCCAAGGAGAGATGTGGACCCCTGGGTAGCTTGCTGGGGTCAGAGGCCCCTGGGTTGAGGGCAAGGGGGCACCCTGGTTCCTGTACTGCAAGTTCAGGAAGAGAGGTGGACCCCTGGGTAGCTTACTGGGGTCTTAGGCCCCTAGGTGGAGGGCCAGGGGGCACCCTGGGGCCTATACTGCAAGTCCAAGGAGAGATGTGGACCCCTACGTAGCTTGCTGGGGTCAGAGGCCCCTAGGTGGAGGGCCAGGGGCACCCTGGGGCCTCTACTGCAAGTACAGGGAAAGTTGTGGACCGCTGGGTACCTTGCTGGGGTTAGAGGCCCATGGGTGGAGGGCAAGGGGGCACACTGAGCCTCTACTGCAAGTCCAGGGAGAGAAGTACACCCCTGGGTAGCTTGCTTGGGAATAAAGCCCCTAGGTAGAGGGCCAGGGGTACCCTGGGGTCTCTACTGCAAGTCCAGGGAGAGAGTTGGACCCCTGGGTAGCTAGCTGGGGTCAGAGGCCCTTAGGTGGAGGGCCAGGGGGCACCATGGGGCCTCTAGTGCAAGTCCAGGGATAGTTGTGGACCCCTTGGTAGATTCCTAGGGTCTGAGGACCCTAGTTGGAGGGCCAGGTGGCACCCTTGGGCCTCTACTGCAAGTGTAGGGAGAGTTGTGGACCCCTGGGTAGCTTGCTGGGGTCAGAGGCCCCTTGGTGGAGGGCCAGCGGGCACCCTGGGGCCTTTACTGCAAGTCCAGGGAGAGAAGTGGGCCCCTGGGTAGCTTGCTGTGGTCAGAGGCGCCTAGGTGGAGGGCAAGGGGGCTTCCTGGGGCCTCTATTGCAAGTCCATTGAGAGAGGTGGACCCCTGGGTAGTTAGCTGGGGTCGTAGGCCCCTAGGTGGAATGCCAGGGGGCACCCTGGGGCCTCTACTGCAAGTCCAGGGAGAGTGGTGGACCCCTTGGTAGCTTGCTGGGGTCCGAGGCCCCTAGGGGGAGGGCCAGGGGGCACCCTGGGGCCTCTACTGCAAGTCCAGGGAGAGTTGTGGACCCCTTCGTAGCTTGCTGGTGTCAGAGGCCCCTAGGGGGAGGGCCAGGGGGCACCCTGGGGCTTATACTGCAAGGCCAGGGAGAGAGGTGGACCCCTGGGGAGCTTTCTTGTGTCAGCCGCCCCTAGGTGGAGGGCCTGGGGGCACCCTGGGGCCTCTACTGCCAGTCCAGGGAGAGAGGTGGACCCCCTGGGTAGCTTGCTGGGGTCAGAGGCCCCTAGGTGGAAGTCAAGGGGGCACCCTGGGGCCTCTACTGCAAGTCCAGGGAGAGAGGTGGACCCCTATGTAGCTTGCTGGGGTCAGAGGCCCCCTAGGTGGAGGGCGAGGGGGAACCCTGTGTCCTCTAATGCAAGTCCAGGAAAAGTTGTGGACCCCTGGGTAGCTTGCTGGGGTCAGAAGCCCCTAGGTGGAATGCCAGGGGGCACCCTGGGGCCTAAACTGCCAGTCCAGGGAGATAATTGGACCCCTGGGTAGCTTGCTGGGGTCTTAGGCCCCTAGATGGAGGGCCAAGGCTCTTCCTGGGGCCTCTACTGCAAGTCCAGGGAGAGAGGTGGACCCCCAGGTAGCTTGCTGAGGTCAGAGCCCCCTAGGTGGAGGGCCAAGGAACACCTTGGGGCCTATACTGCAAGTCCAGGGAGAGAGGTGGAAACCTGGGTAGCTTGCTGGGGTCAGAAGAACATAGTCGGTGGGTCAGGGGGCTTCCTGGGGCCTATACTGCAAGTCCAGGGTAAGAGGTGGACCCCTGGGTAGCTTTCTGGGGTCAGAAGCACCTAGGTGGAGGGCCAAGAGGCATCCTGGGGCCTATACTGCAAGTCCAGGGAGGCTCCTTGCTGGGGTCCTAGGCCCCTAGGTGGAGTGCCAGGGGGCACCCTGGGGCCTATACTGCAAGTGCAGGGAGAGAGGTGGACCCCTGGGTAGTTTGCTTGGCTGAGAGTGGCCGAGTTATAGGGCCAGGGGGCACCCTGGGGCCTCTACTGCAAGTCCAGGGAGAGAGGTGGACCCCTGGGTAGCTTGCTGGGGTAAGAAGGCCCTTGGTGGAGGGCCAGGGGGCACCCTGGGGCCTATACTGCCAGTCCAGGGAGATAATTGGACCCCTGGGTAGCTTGTTGGGGTCTTAGGCCCCTAGGTGGAGGGCCAGTGGGCAACCTGGGGCCTATACTTCAAGTCCAGGGAGAGTTGTGGACCCCTGGGTAGCTTGCTGGGGTAAGAAGGCCCTTGGTGGAGGGCCAGGGGGCACCCTGGGGCCTATACTGCCAGTCCAGGGAGATAATTGGACCCCTGGGTAGCTTGTTGGGGTCTTAGGCCCCTAGGTGGAGGGCCAGTGGGCAACCTGGGGCCTATACTTCAAGTCCAGGGAGAGTTGTGGACCCCTGGGTAGCTTGCTGGGGTCCTAGGCCCCTAGGTGGAGGGCCAGTGGGCACCCTGGGGCCTATTCTTCAAGTCAAGGGAGAGAGGTGGACCCCTGGGTAGCTTGCTGGGATCTTAGGCCCCTATGTTGAGGGCCAGGGGGCACCCTGGGGCCTATACTGCATGTCCAGGGAGAGAGTTGGACCCCTGGGTAGCTTGCTGGGGTCAGATGCCCTTAGGTGGAGGGCCAATGGGCACCCTGGGGCCTCTACTGCAAGTCCAGGGAGTGTTGTGTACACCTGGGTAGCTTGCTGGGGTCAGAGGCCCCTAGGAGGAAGGCCAAGAGTTACCCTAGGGCCTCTACTGCAAGTCCAGGGAGAGAGGTGGACCCGTGGGTAGCTTGCTGGGGTCAGAGGCAACAAGGTGGAGGGCCAGTGGTCACCCTGGGGCCTTTCCTGCAAGTCCATGGAGAAAGGTGGACCCCTGGGGAGCTTTTTTTTGTCAGAGGCCCCTAGGTGGACGGACTAGGGGCACCCTGGGGCCTCTGCTGCCAGTGCAGGTAGAAAGGTGGACCCCCTGGGTAGCTTGCTGGGGTTTTAGGCCCATAGGTTGAGGGCCAGGGGGCACCCTAGGGCCTATACTTCAAGGCAAGGGAGAGAGGTGGCCCCTGGGTAGCTTGCTGGGGTCTTAGGCACTTAGGTGGAGGGCCAGGGGGCAGCCTGGGGCCTATACTTCAAGTCCAGGGAGAAAGTTGGACCCCCGGGTAGCCTGCTGGGGTCAGAGGCCCCGAGGTGGAGGGCAAGGAGGCACCCTGGGGCCTCTACTGCAAGTCCAGGGAGAGTTGTGGACCCTTGGGTAACTTGCGGGGGTCAGAGGCCCCTGGGTGGAAGGCAAGGGGGCATCCTGGGGCCTCTACTGCAAGTCCAGGGAGAGAGGTGGACCCCTGGGTAGCTTGCTGGGGTCAGAGGCCAGTAGGTGGAGGGCCAGGGGGCACCCTGGGGCCTCTACTGCAAGTCCAGGGAGAGACGTGGACCCCTGGGTAGCTTGCTGGGGTCCTAGGCCCCTAGTTGGAGGGCAAAGGGGCATCCTGGGGCCTCTACTGCAAGTCCAGGGAGAGTTGTGGACCCCTGGGTAGCTTGCTGGGGTCAGAAGCCCCTGGGTGGAGGGCCAGGGGGCACCCTGGGGCCTCTACTGCAAGTCCAGGGAGAGAGGTGGACCCCTGGATAGCTTGCTGGGGTCAGAGGCAACAAGGTGGAGGGCCAGGGGTCACCCTTGGGCCTATACTGCAAGTCCATTGAGAGAGGTGGACCCCTGGGTAGCTTGCTGGGGTCAGAGGCCCCTAGGTGGAGGGCCAGTGGGCAACCTGGGGCCTATAATTCAAGTCCAGGGAGAGTTGTGGACCCCTGGGTAGCTTGCTGGGGTCCTAGGCCCCTAGGTGGAGGGCCAGTGGGCACCCTGGGGCCTATTCTTCAAGTCACGGGAGAGAGGTGGACCCCTGGGTAGCTTGCTGGGATCTTAGGCCCCTAGGTTGAGGGCCAGGGGGCACCCTGGGGCCTATACTGCAAGTCCAGGGAGAGAGGTGGACCCCTGGGTAGCTTGCTGGGGTCAGATGCCCTTAGGTGGAGGGCCAAGGGGCACCCTGGGGCCTCTACTGCAAGTCCAGGGAGAAATGTGGACCCCTGTGTAGCTTGCTGGGGTCTTAGGCCCCTAGGTGGAAGGCCAACGGGTACCCTGGGTCCTCTACTGCAAGTCCAGGGAGTGTTGTGTACACCTGGGTAGCTTGCTGGGGTCAGAGGCCCCTAGGAGGAGGGCCAAGAGTAACGCTAGGGCCTCTACTGCAAGTCCAGGGAGAGAGGTGGACCCCTGGGTAGCTTGCTGGGGTCAGAGGCAACAAGGTGGAGGGCCAGGGGTCACCCTGGGGCCTATCCTGCAAGTCCAGGAAGAAAGGTGGACCCCTGGGGAGCTTTCTTTTGTCAGAGGCCCCTAGGTGGAGGCACTAGGGGCACCCTGGGGACTCTGCTGCCAGTGCAGGGAGAAAGGTGGACCCCCTGGGTCGCTTGCTGGGGTTTTAGGCCCCTAGGTTGAGGGCCAGGAGGCACCCTAGGGCCTATACTTCAAGGCAAGGGAGAGAGGTGGCCCCTGGGTAGCTTGCTGGGGTCTTAGGCACTTAGGTGGAGGGCCAGGGGGCACCCTGGGGCCTATACTGCAAGTCTAGAGAGAGAGGTGGAACCCTGGGTAGCTTGCTAGGGTCTGAGGCCCCTATGTGGAGGGCCAGGGGGATCCCTGGGGCCTCTACTGCAAGTCCAGGGAGAGTTCTGGACCCCTGGGTAGCTTGCTGGGGTCTTAGGCCCCTAGGTGGAGGGCCAGTGGGCAGCTTGGGGCCTATACTTCAAGTCCAGGGAGAAAGGTGGACCCCTGGGTAGCCTGCTGGGGTCAGAGGCCCCTAGGTGGAGGGCAAGGAGGCATCCTGGGGCCTCCACTGCAAGTTCAGGGAGAGAGGTGGACCCCTGGGTAGCTTGCTGGGTTCAGAGGCAACTAGGTGGAGGGCCAGGGGCACCCTGGGGAAAATCCTGAAAGTCCAGGGAGAGAGGTGGACCCCTGGGGAGCTTTCTTGTGTCAGAGGCCCCTAGGTGGAGGGCCAGGGGGCACCCTGGGGCCTATACTGCAAGTCCATGGAGAGATGTGGACCCCTGATTAGCTTGCTGGCGTTAGAGGCCCCTAGGTGCAGGGCAAGGGGGCACCCTGGGGCCTCTACTGCAAGTCCAGGAAGAGTTGTGGACCCCTGGGTAGCTTGCTGGGGTCAGAGGCCCCTGGGTGGAGGGCAAGGGGGCACCCTGGGGCCTAAACTGCAAGTCCAGGAAGAGAGGTGGACCCCTGGGCAGCTTCCTGGGGTAAGAGGCCCCTAGGTGGAGGGTAAGGGGGCACCTTGGGGCCTATACTGCAAGTCCAGGGAGAGAGGTGGACCCCTGGGTAGCTTTGTGGGGTCAGCGCCCCTAGCTGGAGGGCCAGGGGGTACCCTAGGGCCTCTACTGCAAGTCCAGGGAGAGAGGTGGACCCCTGGGTAGATTGCTGGGGTCAGAGGACCGTAGGTGGAGGGCCAGGGGGCACCCTTGGGCCTCTACTGCAAGTCTAGGGAGAGATGTGGACCCCCGGGTAGCTTGCTGGGGTCAGAGGCCCCTAGGTGGAGGGCAAGCGGGCACCCTGGGGCCTCTATTGCAAGTCCAGGGAGAGAGATGGAACCCAGGGTAGCTTGCTGGCGTCAGAGGCTCCTTGGTGGAGGGCAAGGGGGCTTCCTGGGTTCTCTACTGCAAGTCCAGGGAGAGAGGTGGACCCCTGGGTAGCTTGCTGGGGTCAGAGGCCCCTAGCTGGAGGGCCAGGGGGCACCCTGGGGACTCTACTGCAAGTCCAGGGAGAGAGGTGGACCCCTGGGTAGCTTGCTGGGGACTAAAGCCCCTAGATGGAGGGCCAGGGGCTACCCTAGGGCCTCTACTGCAATTCCAGGGAGAGTTGTGGACCCCTTGGTAGATTGCTGTTGTCAGAGGACCCTAGGTGGAGGGCCAGGGGTCACCCTTGGGCCTCTACTGCAAGTCTAGGGAGAGATGTGGACCCCTGGGTGGCTTGCTGGGGTCAGAGGCCCCTAAGTGGAGGGCCAGCGGGCACCCTGGGGCCTATACTGCAAGTCCAGGGAGAGAGGTGGACCCCTGGGTAGCTTGCTAAGGTAAGAAGAACCAAGGTGGATGGTCAGGGGGCACCCTGGGGCATATACTGCCAGTCCAGGGAGAGAGTTGGACCCCTGGGTAGCTTGCTGGGGTCTTAGGCCCCTAGGTTGAGGGCCAGGGGGCACCCTGGGGCCTATACTGCAAGTCCAGGGAGAGAGGTGGACCCCTGGGTAGCTTGCTGGGGTCAGATGCCCTTAGGTGGAGGGCCAAGGGGCACCCTGGGGCCTCTACTGCAAGTCCAGGGAGAGTTGTGGACCCCTGTGTAGCTTGCTGGGGTCTTAGGCCCCTAGGTGGAAGGCCAATGGTTACCCTGGGTCCTCTACTGCAAGTCCAGGGAGTGTTGTGTACACCTGGGTAGCTTGCTGGGGTCAGAGGCCCCTAGGAGGAGGGCCAAGAGTTACGCTAGGGCCTCTACTGCAAGTCCAGGGAGAGAGGTGGACCCCTGGGTAGCTTGCTGGGGTCAGAGGCAACAAGGTGGAGGGCCAGGGGTCACCCTGGGGCCTATCGTGCAAGTCCAGGGAGAAAGGTGGACCCCTGGGGAGCTTTCTTTTGTCAGAGGCCCCTAGGTGGAGGGACTGGGGGCACCCTGGGGCCTCTGCTGCCAGTGCAGGGAAAGAGGTGGACCCCCTGGGTAGCTTGCTGGGGTTTTAGGCCCCTAGGTTGAGGGCCAGGGGGCACCTCAGGGCCTATACTTCAAGGCAAGGGAGAGAGGTGGCCCCTGGGTAGCTTGCTGGGGTCTTAGGCACTTAGGTGGAGGGCCAGGGGGCACCCTGGGGCCTATACTGCAAGTCTAGGGAGAGAGGTGGAACCCTGGGTAGCTTGCCAGGGTCAGAGGCCCCTAGGTGGAGGGCAAGGAGGCACCCTGGGGCCTCCACTGCAAGTTCAGGGAGAGAGGTGGACCCCTGGGTAGCTTGCTGGGTTCAGAGGCAACTAGGTGGAGGGCCAGGGGCACCCTGGGGAAAATCCTGAAAGTGCAGGGAGAGAGGTGGACCCCTGGGGAGCTTTCTTGTGTCAGCCGCCCCTAGGTGGAGGGCCTGGGGGCACCCTGGGGCCTCTACTGTCAGTCCAGGGAGAGAGGTGGAGCCCCTGGGTAGCTTGCTGGGGTCTTAGGCCCCTAGGTGAGGGCCAGGGGGCACCCTAGGGCCTATACTGCAAGTCCAGGGAGAGTTGTGGACCCCTGGGTAGCTTGCTGGAGTCAGATCCCCCCTGGTGGAGGGCAAGGGGGCACCCTGGGGCCTATACTGCAAGTCCAGGGAGAGAGGTGGACCCCTGGCTAGCTTGCTGGGGTCAGAGGCCAATAGGTGGAGGGCCAGGGGCCACCCTGGGCCCTCTACTGCAAGTCCAGGGAGAGTTGTGGACCCCTGGGTAGCTTGCTGGGGTCAGAGGCCCATGGGTGGAGGGCAAGGCGGCACGCTGGGGCCTGTACTGCAAGTCCAGGAAGAGAAGTTGACCACTGGGTAGCTTGCTGGGGAATAAAGCCCCTAGGTGGAGGGCCAGGGGGTACCCTAGGGCCTCTAGTGCAAGTCCAGGGAGAGAGGTGGACCCCTGGATAGCTAGCTGGGGTGAGAGGCCCTTAGGTGGAGGGCCAGCGGGCACCCTGGGGCCTATACTGCAAGTCCAGGGAGAGTTGTGGACCCCTTGGTAGCTTACTGGGGTCAGAGGCTCCTCGGGGGAAGGCCAGGGGGCACCCTGGGGCCATTACTGCCAGTCCAGGGAGAGAGGTGGACCCCTGGGTAGCTTGCTGGGGTCATAGGCCCCTAGGTGGAGTGCCAGGGGGCACCCTGGGGCCTCTATTGCAAGTCCAGGGAGAGATGTGGACCCCTGGGTAGCTTCCTGGGGTAAGAGACCCCTAAGTGGAGGTCCAGGGGGCACCCTGGGGCCTATACTGCAAGTCCAGGGAGAGGGGTGGATCCCTGGGTAGCTTGATGAGGTCTGAAGCCCATAGGTGGAGGGCAAGGGGGTACCCTAGGGCCTTTAACGCAAGTCCAGGAAGAGAGGTGGATGCCTGTGTAGCTTGCTGGGGTCAGAGGCCCTTGGGTGGAGGGCCAGGGGGCACCCTGGGGCCTCTACTGAAAGTCCAGGGAGAGATGTGGACCCCTGGGTAGCTTGCTGGGGTCAGAAGCCCCTAGGTGGAAGGCCATGGGCACCCTGGTTCCTATACTGCAAGTTCAGGGAGAGAGGTGGACCCCTGGGTGGCTTTCTGGGGTCTTAGGCCCCTAGGTGGAGGGCAAGGGGGCACGCTGGGGCCTATACTGCAAGTCCAGGGAGAGAGGTGGACCCCTGGGTAGCTTGCTGGGGAATAAAGCCCCTAGGTGGAGGGCCAGGGGGTACAATAGGGCCTCTACTGCAAGTCCAGGGAGAGAGGTGGACCCCTGGGTAGCTAGCTGGGGTCAGAGGCCCTTATGTGGAGTGCCAGGGGGCACCCTGGGGCTTCTAGTGCAAGTCCAGGGATAGTTGTGGACCCCTTGGTAGATTCCCAGGGTCTGAGGACCCTAGGTGGAGGGCCAGGTGGCACCCTTGTGCCTCTACTGCAAGTCTAGGGTTAGGGTCCCCTGGGTAGCTTGCTGGGGTCAGAGGCCCCTTGGTGGAGTGCCAGCGGGCACCCTGGGGCCTCTACTGCAAGTCCAGGGAGAGAGGTGGAACCCTGGGTAGCTTGCTGGGATCAGAGGCCCCTAGATGGAGAGCAAGGGGGCTTCCTGGGGCCTCTAGTGCAAGTCCATTGAGAGAGGTGGACCCCTGGGTAGCTAGCTTTGGTCGTAGGCCCCTAGGTGGAATGCCAGGGGGCACCCTGGGGCCTCTACTGCAAGTCTAGGGAGAGTTGTGGACCCCTTGGTAGCTTGCTGGGGTCAGAGGCCCCTAGGGGGAGGGCCAGGGGGCACCCTGGGGCCTATACTGACAGGCCAGGGAGAGAGGAGGATCCCTGTGTAGCTTGCTGGGGTCATAGGCCCCTAGGTGGAGTGCCAGGGGGCACCCTGGGGCCTCTACTGCAAGTCTAGGGAGAGTTGTGGACCCCTCGGTAGCTTCCTGGGGTCAGAGGCCCCTAGGGGGAGGGCCAGGGGGCACCCTGGGGCCTATACTGACAGGCCAGGGAGAGAGGTGGATCCCTGGGTAGCTTGCTGGGGTCATAGGCCCCTAGGTGGAGTGCCAGGGGGCACCCTGGGGCCTCTATTGCAAGTCTAAGGAAAGAGGTGGACCCTTGGGTAGCTTCCTGGGGTAAGAGGCCCCTAAGTGGAGGGCCAGGGGGCACCCTGGGGCCTATACTGCAAGTCCAGGGAGAGGGGTGGATCCCTGCGTAGCTTGATGATGTCTGAAGCCCATAGGTGGTGGGCAAGGGGGTACCCTAGGGCCTTTAACGCAAGTCCAGGGAGAGAGGTGGACCCCTGGGTAGCTTACTGGGGTCTTAGGCCCCTAGGTGGAGGGCCAAGGCTCTTCCTGGGGCCTCTACTGCAAGTCCAGGGAGAGAGGTGGACCCCCAGGTAGCTTGCTGAGGTCAGAGGCCCCTAGGTGGAGGGCCAAGGAGCACCTTGGGGCCTATACTGCAAGTCCAGGGAGAGAGGTGGACCCCTGGGTAGCTTGCTGGGGTCAGAAGCCCATAGTCGGTGGGCCAGGGGGCTTCCTGGGGCCTATACTGCAAGTCCAGGGCGAGAGGTGGACCCCTGGGTAGCTTTCTGGGGTCAGAAGCACCTAGGTGGAGGGCCAGGAGGCATCCTGGGGCCTATACTGCAAGTCCAGGGAGGCTCCTTGCTGGGGTCTTTGGCCCCTAGGTGGAGTGCCAGGGGGCAACCTGGGGCCTATACTGCAAGTGCAGGGAGAGAGGTGGACCCCTGGGTAGTTTGCTTGGCTGAGAGTGGCCGAGTTGCAGGGCCAAGGGGCACCCTGGGGCCTCTACTGCAAGTCCAGGGAGAGTTGTGGACCCTTGGGTAACTTGCGGGGGTCAGAGGCCCCTGGGTGGAAGGCAAGGGGGCATCCTGGGGCCTCTACTGCAAGTCCAGGGAGAGAGGTGGACCCCTGGGTAGCTTGCTGGGGTAAGAAGCCCAGAGGTGGTGGGCCAGGGGGCACCTTGGGGCTTATTCTGGAAGTCCAGGGAGAGAGATGGACCCCTGGGTAGCTTCCTGGGGTCAGTGGCCCCTAGGTGGAGGGCAAGGGTGCCCCCTGGAGCCTATCCTGCAAGTCCAAGGAGAGCGGTGGACCCCTGGGTAGCTTCCTGGGGTAAGAGGCCCCTAGGTGGAGGGTAAAGGGGCACCTTGGGGCCTCTACTGCAAGTCTAGGGAGAGTTGTGGATCCCTGGGTAGCTTGCTGGGGTCAGAGGCCCCTTGGTGGAGGGCCAGGGGGCACCCTGGGGCCTCTATTGCAAGTCCAGGGAGAGAGGTGGACCCTTCGGTAGCTTCCTGGGGTAAGAAGCCCCTAATTGGAGGGCCAGGGGGCACCCTGGGGCCTATACTTCAAGTCCAGGGAGAGGGGTGGATCCTTGGGTAGCTTGATGAGGTCTGAAGCCCATAGGTGGAGGGCAAGGGGGTACCCTAGAGCCTTTAACGCAAGTCCAGGAAGAGAGGTGAACCCCTCTGTAGCTTGCTGGGGTCAGAGGCCCTTGGGTGGAGGGCCAGGGGGCACCCTGGGGCCTCTACTGAAAGTCCAGGGAGAGTTGTGGAACCCTGGGTAGCTTGCTGGGGTCAGAAGCCCCTAGGTGGAAGGCCAGGGGGCACCCTGGGGCCTATACTGCCAGTCCAGGGAGATAATTGGACCCCTGGGTAGCTTGCGGGGGTCTTAGGCCCCTAGGTGGAGGGCCAAGGCTCTTCCTAGGGCCTCTACTGCAAGTCCAGGGAGAGAGGTGGACCCCCAGGTAGCTTGCTGAGGTCAAAGGCCCCTAGGTGGAGGGCCAAGGAGCACCTTGGGGCCTATACTGCAAGTCCAGGGAGAGAGGTGGACCCCTGGGTAGCTTGCTGGGGTCAGAAGCTCATAGTCGGTGGGCCAGGGGGCTTCCTGGGGCCTATACTGCAAGTCCAGGGAGAGTTGTGGACCCCTGGGTAGCTTGCTGGAGTCAGAAGCCCCTAGGTGGAGGGCCAGGGGGCACCCTGGGGCCTCTACTGCAAGTCCAGGGAGAGAGGTGGACCCCTGGATAGCTAGCTGGGGTCAGAGGCCCTTAGGTGGAGGGCCAGGGGGCACCCTGGGGCCTCTATTGCAAGTCCAGGGATAGTTGTGGACCCCGTGGTAGATTCCTAGGGTCTGAGGACCCTAGGTGGATGGCCAGGGGGCACCCTTGGGCCTATACAGCAAGTCCATTGAGAGATGTGGACCCCTGGCTAGCTTGCTGGGGTCAGAGGCCCCTAGGTGGAGGGCCAGGGGGTACCCTGGGGCCTCTACTGCAAGTCCAGGGAGAGTTGTGGACCCCTGGGTAGCTTGTTGGGGTCTTAGGCCCCAAGGTGGAGGGCCAGTGGGCAACCTGGGGCCTATACTTCAAGTCCAGGGTGAGTTGTGGACCCCTGGGTAGCTTGCTGGGGTCTTAGGCCCCTAGGTGGAGGACCAGGGGGCACCCTGGGACATATACTGCAAGTCCAGGGAGAGAGGTGGACCCCTGGGTAGCTTGCTGGGGTCAGAGGCCCCTAGGTTGAGGGCCAAGGGGCACCCTTGGGCCTCTACTGCAAGTCCAGGGAGAGTTGTGGACCCCTGGGTAGCTTGCTGGGGTCTTAGGCCCCTAGGTGGAGGGCCAATGGGCACCCTGGTGCCTATACTTTAAGTCAAGGGAGAGAGGTGGACCCCTGGGTAGCTTGCTGGAATCTTAGGCCCCTAGGTGGAGGGCCAGGGGGCACCCTGGGGCATATACTGCAAGTCCAGGGAGAGAGGTGGACCCCTGGGTAGCTTGCTGGGGTCAGAGGCCCCTAGGTTGAGGGCCAAGGGGCACCCTGGGGCCTCTACTGAAAGTCCAGGGAGAGTTGTGGACCCCTGGGTAGCTTGCTGGGGTCTTAGGCCCCTAGGTGGTGGATCAATGGGCACCCTGGTGCCTATACTTTAAGTCCAGGGAGAAAGGTGGACCCCTGGGTAGCTTGCTGGGGAATAAAGCCCCTAGGTTGAGGGCCAGGGGGTACCCTGGGGCCTCTACTGCAAGTCCAGGGAGAGTTGTGGACCCCTGGGTAGCTTGCTGGGGTCAGAGGCCCCTAGATGGAGGGCCAAGAGGTACACTAGGGCCTCTACTGAAAGTCCAGGGAGAGAGGTGGACCCCTAGGTAGCTTGCTGGGGTCAGAGGCAACAAGGTGAAGGGCCAGGGGTCACACTGGGGCCTATCCTGCAAGTCCAGAGAGAAAGGTGGTCCCCTGGGGAGCTTTCTTGTGTCAGAAGCCCCTAGGTGGAGGGCCTGGGGGCACGCTGGGGCCTCTGCTGCCAGTCCAGCGAGAGAGGTGGACACCCTGGGTAGCTTGCTGGGGTTTTAGGCCCCTAGGTGGAGGGCCAGGGGGTACCCTAGGGCCTATACTGCAAGTCCATGGAGAGATGTGGACCCCTGGGTAGCTTGCTGGGGTCAGAGGCCCCAAGGTGCAGGACAAGGGGGCACCCTGGGGCCTCTACTGCAAGTCCAGGGAGAGACCTGAACCCCTGGGTAGCTTGCTAGGGTCAGAGGGCCCTAGTGGAGGGCCAGGTGGAGCCCTGGGGCCTCTACTGCAAGTCCAGGGAGAGTTGTGGACCCCTGGGTAGCTTGCTGGGGTCTTAGGCTCCTATGTGGAGGGCCAGTGGGCAGCCTGGGGCCTATACTTCAAGTCCAGGGAGAAAGGTGGACCCCTGGGTAGCTTGCTGGGGTCAGGGGCCCTTAGGTGGAGGGCAAGGGGGCACCCTGGGCCCTCCACTGAGTGTTCAGGGAGAGTTTTGGACCTCTGGGTAGCTTGCTGGGGTCAGGGGCCCCAAGGTGGAGGGCCAGGGGGCACCCTTGGGCCTCTAGTGCAAGTCTAGGGAGAGAGGTGGACCCCTGGGTAGCTTGCTGGGGTCAAAGGCCCCTAGGTAGAGGGCCAGGAGGCACCCTAGGGCCTCCACTGCAAGTCCAGGGAGAGTTGTGGACCCATTGGTAGCTTGCTGGGGTCAGAGGCCAAAAGGTGGAGGGCCAAGGGGCACCCTGGGGCCTCTACTACAAGTCCAGGAAGAGACGTGGACTCCTGGGTAGCTTTCAGGGGTCAGAGGCCCCTAGGTGGAGGGCCAGGGGGCACCCTGGGGCCTATACTGCAAGTCCAGGGTGAGAAGTGGACTCCTGGGTAGCTTTCAGGGGTCAGAGGCCCCTAGGTGGAGGGCCAGGAGGTACCCTATGGCCCCTACTGCAAGTCCAGGTAGATAGTTGGACGCCTGGGTAGCTTGCTGGGGTCAGAGGCAACTAGGTGGAGGGCCAGGAGGCACCCTGAGGCCTATCCTGCAAGTCCAAGGAGAGAGGTGGACCCCTGGGTAGTTTGCTTGGCTGAGAGTGGCCTAGGTGGAGGGCCAAGGGGCACCCTGAGAACTCTACTGCAAGTCCAGGGAGAGTTGTGGACCCTTGGGTAACTTGCGGGGGTCAGAGGCCCCTGGGTGGAAGGCAATGGGGCACCCTGGGGCCTCTACTGCAAGTCCAGGGAGAGAGGTGGACCCCTGGGTAGCTTGCAGGGGTCAGAAACCCATAGGTGGAGGGTCAATGGGCACCCTGGGGCCTCTACTGCAAGTCCAGGGAGAGAGGTGGACCCCTGGGTAACATGCTGGGGTAAGAAGCCCATAGGTGGTGGGCCAGGGGGCACCCTGGGGCTTATTCTGGAAGTGCAGGGAGAGAGATGGACCCCTGGGTAGCTTCCTGGGGTCAGTGGCCCCTATGTTGAGGGCAAGGGTGCCCCCTGGAGCCTATCCTGCAAGTCCAGGAAAGAGGTGGACCCCTGGGTAGCTTCCTGGGGTAAGAGGCCCCTAGGTGGAGGGTAAGGGGGCACCTTGGGGCCTCTACTGCAAGTCCAGGGAGAGAGGTGGACCCCTGGGTAGCTTGCTGGGGTCAAAGGCCTCTAGGTGGAGGGCCAGGGGGCACCCTGGGGCCTCTACTGCAAGTCCAGGGAGAGTTGTGGACCCTTGGGTAACTTACGGGGGTCATAGGCCCCTAGGTGGAGTGCCAGGGGGCACCCTGGGGCCTCTATTGCAAGTCCAGGGAGAGAGGTGGACCCCTGGGTAGCTTCCTGGGGTAAGAGGCCCCTAAGTGGAGGGCCAGGGGGCACCCTGGGGCCTATACTGCAAGTCCAGGGAGAGGGGTGGATCCCTGGGTAGCTTGATGAGGTCTGAAGCCCATAGGTGGAGGGCAAGGGGGTACCCTAGGGCCTTTAACGCAAGTCCAGGAAGAGAGGTGGACCCCTTTGTAGCTTGCTGGGGTCAGAGGCCCTTGGGTGGAGGGCCAGGGGGCACCCTGGGGCCTCTACTGAAAGTCCAGGTAGAGTTGTGGACCCCTGGGTAGCTTGCTGGGGTCAGAAGCCCCTAGGTGGAAGGCCAGGGGGCACCCTGGGGCCTATACTGCCAGTCCAGGGAGATAATTGGACCCCTGGGTAGCTTGCTGGGGTCTAAGGCCCCTAGGTGGAGGGCCAAGGCTCTTCCTGGGGCCTCTACTGCAAGTCCAGGGAGAGAGATGGACCCCCAGGTAGCTTGCTGAGGTCAGAGGCCCCTAGGTGGAGGGCCAAGGAGCACCTTGGGGCCTATACTGCAAGTCCAGGGAGAGAGGTGGACCCCTGGGTAGCTTGCTGGGGTCAGAAGCCCATAGTCGGTGGGCCAGGGGGCTTCCTGGGGCCTATACTGCAAGTCCAGGGCGAGAGGTGGACCCCTGGGTAGCTTTCTGGGGTCAGAAGCACCTAGGTGGAGGGCCAGGAGACATCCTGGGGCCTATACTGCAAGTCCAGGGAGGCTCCTTGCTGGGGTCTTAGGATCCTAGGTGGAGTGCCAGGGGGCACCCTGGGGCCTATACTGCAAGTGCAGGGAGAGAGGTGGACCCCTGGGTAGATTGCTGGGGTCAGAGGACCCTAGATAGAGGGCCAGGGGGCACCCTTGGGCCTCTACTGCAAGTCTAAGGAGAGATGTGGACCCCCGGGTAGCTTGCTGGGGTCAGAGGCCCCTAGGTGGAGGGCAAGCGGGCACCCTGGGGCCTCTTCTGCAAGTCCAGGGAGAGAGGTGGACCCCTGGGTAGCTTGCTGGGGTAAGAAGCCCATATGTGGTGGGCCAGGGGGCACCCTGGGGCTTATTCTGGAAGTCCAGGGAGAGAGATGGACCCCTGGGTAGCTTCCTGGGGTCAGTGGCCCCTAGGTGGAGGGCAAGGGTGCCCCCTGGAGCCTATCCTGCAAGTCCAGGGAGAGAGGTAGACCCCTGGGTAGCTTCCTGGGGTAAGAGGCCCCTAGGTGGAGGGTAAGGGGGCACCTTGGGGCCTCTACTGCAAGTCCATGGAGAGAGGTGGACCCCTGGGTAGCTTGCTGGGGTCAAAGGCCCCTAGGTGGAGGGCCAGGGGGCACCCTGGGGCCTCTACTGCAAGTCCAGGGAGAGAGGTGGACCCCCAGGTAGCTTGCTGTGGTCAGAGGCCCCTAGGTGGAGGGCCAAGGAGCACCTTGGGGCCTCTACTGCAAGTCCAGGGAGAGAGGTGGACCCCTGTGTAGCTTGCTGGGGTCAGAAGCCCATAGTCTGTGGGTCAGGGGGCTTCCTGGGGCCTTTACTGCAAGTCCAGGGCGAGAGGTGGACCCCTGGGTAGCCCTTTAGGGTCAGAAGCACCTAGGTGGAGGGCAAGGAGGCATCCTGGGGCCTATAGTGCAAGTCCAGGGAGAGTTGTGGACCCCTCGATAGCTTGCTGGGGTCAGAGGCCCCTAGAGGGAAGGCCAGGGGGCACCCTGGGGCCATTACTGCCAGTCCAGGGAGAGAGGTGGACCCCTGGGTAGCTTGCTGGGGTCATAGACCCCTAGGTGGAGTGCCAGGAGGCACCCTGGGGCCTCTATTGCAAGTCCAGGGAGAGATGTGGACCCCTGGGTAGCTTCCTGGGGTAAGAGGCCCCTAAGTGGAGGGCCAGGGGGCAACCTGGGGCCTATACTGCAAGTCCAGGGAGAGGGGTGGATCCCTGGGTAGCTTGATGAGGTCTGAAGCCCATAGGTGGAGGGCAAGGGGGCACCCTGGGGCCTCTACTGCAAGTCCAGGGAGAGTTTTGGACCCCTGGGTAGCTTGCTGGGGTCAGAAGCCCAAAGGTAGTGGGCCAGGGGGCACCCTGGGGCCTATTCTTCAAGTCCAGGGAGAGAGGTTGACCCCTGAGTAGCTTCCTTGGGTCAGTGGCCCTTAGGTGGAGGGCCAGGTTGCCCCCTGCAGCCTATCCTGCAAGTCCAGGGAGAGAGGTGGACCCCTGGGTAGCTTGCTGGGGTAAGAAGAAACTAGGTGGAGGGCCAGGGGGCACCCTGGAGCCTATAATGCCAGTCCAGGGAAAGAGGTGGACCCCTTGGTAGATTCCTAGGGTCTGAGAACCCTAGGTGGAGGGCCAGGTGGCACCCTTGGGCCTCTACTGCAAGTCTAGGGAGAGTTGTGGACCCCTGGGTAGCTTGCTGGGGTAAGAGGCCCATGGGTGGAGGGCAAGGGGGCACGCTGGGGCCTCTACTGCAACTCCAGGGAGAGAAATAGACCCCTGGGTAGCTTGCTGGGGAATAAAGCCCCAAGGTAGAGGGCCAGGGGTACCCTGGGGCCTCTACTGCAAGTCCAGGGAGAGAGTTGGACCCCTGGGTAGCTAGCTGGGATCAGAGGCCCTTAGGTGGAGGGCCAGGGGGCACCCTGGGGCCTCTAGTGCAAGTCCAGGGATAGTTGTGGACCCCTTGGTAGATTCCTAGGGTCTGAGAACCCTAGGTGGAGGGCCAGGTGGCACCCTTGGGCCTCTACTGCAAGTCTAGGGAGAGTTGTGGACCCCTGGGTAGCTTGCTGGGGTCAGAGGCCCCTTGGTGGAGGATAAGCGGGCACCCTGGGGCCTCTACTGCAAGTCCAGGGAGAGAAGTGGGCCCCTGGGTAGCTTGCTGGGGTCAGAGGCCCCTAGGTGGAGGGCCAGGGGGCACCCTGAGCCTATACTGCAAGTCCAGGGAGAGAGGTGGACCCCTGGGGAGCTTTCTTGTGTCAGCCGCCCCTAGGTGGAGGGCCTGGGGGCACCCTGGGGCCTCTACTGCCAGTCCAGGGAGAGAGGTGGACCCCCTGGGTAGGTTGTTGGGGTTCTTAGGCCCCTAGGTGGAGGGCCAGGGGGCACCCTGGGGCTTATAGTGCAAGTCTAGGGATAGTTGTGGACCCCTGGGGAGCTTTCTTGTGTCAGCCGCCCCTAGGTGGAGGGCCTGGGGGCACCCTGGGGCCTCTACTGCCAGTCCAGGGAGAGAGGTGGACCCCCTGGGTAGCTTGCTGGGGTCAGAGGCCCCTAGGTGGAGGGCAAGGGGGCACCCTGGGGCCTCTACTGCAAGTTCAGGGAGAGTTGTGGACCCCTGGGTAGCTTGCTGGGGTCAGAGGCCCCTGGGTGGAGGGCAAGGGGGCACCCTGGTTCCTATAGTGCAAGTTCAGGGAGAGAGGTGGACCCCTGGGTGGCTTTCTGGGGTCTTAGGCCCCTAGGTGGAGGGCCAGGGGGCACCCTAGGGCCTATACTGCAAGTCCAGGGAGAGAGGTGAACACCTGGGGAGCTTTCTTGTGTCAGCAGTAACTAGGTGGAGGGCCTTGGGGCACCCTGGGGCCTCTACTGCCAGTCCAGGGAGAAAGGTGGACCCCCTGGTTAGCTTGCTGTGGTCTTAGGCCCTTAGGTGGAGGGCCAGGGGGCACCTTAGGGCCTATACTGCAAGTCCAAGGAGAGATGTGGACCCCTGGGTAGCGTGCTGGGGTCAGAGGCCCCTAGGTGCAGGGCAAGGGGGCACCCTGGTTCCTATACTGCAAGTTAAGGAAGAGATGTGGACCCCTGGGTAGCTTTCTGGGGTCTTAGGCCCCTAGGTGGAGGGCCAGCGGGCACCCTGGGTCCTATATTGCAAGTCCAAGGAGAGATGTGGACCCCTTTGTAGCTTGCTGGGGTCAGAGGCCCCTAGGTGGAGGGCCAGGGGGCACCCTGGAGCCTATACTGCCAGTCCAGGGAGAGAGGTGGACCCCCTGGGTAGCTTGCTGGGGTCAGAGGCCCCTAGGTGAAGGGCAAGGGGGCACCCTGGGGCCTCTTCTGCAAGTCCAGGGAGAGTTGTGGACCCCTGGG
Source organism: Danio rerio (assembly GCF_049306965.1). Taxonomy (NCBI): domain Eukaryota; kingdom Metazoa; phylum Chordata; class Actinopteri; order Cypriniformes; family Danionidae; genus Danio; species Danio rerio. Next base: position 19,945,500 of record NC_133199.1, on the reverse strand, counting down.
TAGCTTGCTGGGGTCAGAGGCCCCTGGGTGGAGGGCAAGGGGGCACCCTGGTTCATATAGTGCAAGTTCAGGGAGAGAGGTGGACCCCTGGGTGGCTTTCTGGGGTCTTAGGCCCCTAGGTGGAGGGCCAGGGGGCACCCTTGGGCCTATACTGCAAGTCCAAGGAGAGATGTGGACCCCTATGTAGCTTGCTGGGGTCAGAGGCCCCTAGGTGAAGGGCGAGGGGGCACCCTGTGGCCTCTAATGCAAGTCAAGGGAAAGTTGTGGACCCCTGGGTAGCTTGCTGGGGTCAGAGGCCCATGGGTGGAGGGCAAGGGGGCACGCTGGGGCCTATACTGCAAGTCCAGTGAGAGAGGTGGACCCCTGGGTAGCTTGCTGGGGAATAAAGCCCCTAGGTGGAGTGCCAGGGGTACCCTAGTGCCTCTACTGCAAGTCCAGGAAGAGAGGTGGACCCCTGGGTAGTTAGCTGGGGTCAGAGGCCCTTAGGTGGAGGGCCAGGGGGCACCCTGGGGCTTCTAGTGCAAGTCCAGGGATAGTTGTGGACCCCTTGGTAGATTCCTAGGGTCTGAGGACCGTAGGTGGAGGGCCAGGTGGCACCCTTGGGCCTCTATTGCAAGTCTAGGGAGAGTTGTGGACCCCTGGGTAGCTTGCTGGGGTCAGAGGCCCTTTGGTGGAGGGCCAGCGGGCACCCTGGGGATTCTACTGCAAGTCCAGGGAGAGAAGTGGGCCCCTGGGTAGCTTGCTGGGGTCAGAGGCCCCTAGGTGGAGGGCCAGGGGGAACCCTGGGGCCTATACTGCAAGTGCAGGGAGAGAGGTGGACACCTGGGTAGTTTGTTTGGCTGAGAGTGGCCTAGGTGGAGGGCCAAGGGGCACCCAGGGGCCTCTACTGCAAGTCCAGGGAGAGTTGTGGACCCTTGGGTAACTTGCGGGGTTTCAGAGGCCCCTGGGTGGATGGCAAGGTTGCACCCTGGGGCCTATACTGCAAGTCCAAGGAGAGATGTGGACCCCTGGGTAGCTTGCTGGGGTCAGAGGCCCCTGGGTTGAGGGCAAGGGGGCACCCTGGTTCCTGTACTGCAAGTTCAGGAAGAGAGGTGGACCCCTGGGTAGCTTACTGGGGTCTTAGGCCCCTAGGTGGAGGGCCAGGGGGCACCCTGGGGCCTATACTGCAAGTCCAAGGAGAGATGTGGACCCCTACGTAGCTTGCTGGGGTCAGAGGCCCCTAGGTGGAGGGCCAGGGGCACCCTGGGGCCTCTACTGCAAGTCCAGGGAGAGTTGTGGACCCCTGGGTAGCTTGCTGCGGTCAGAGGCCCCTGGGTGGAGGGCAAGGGGGCACCCTGGTTCCTATACTGCAAGTTAAGGAAGAGATGTGGACCCCTGGGTAGCTTTCTGGGGTCTTAGGCCCCTAGGTGGAGGGCCAGCGGGCACCCTGGGGCCTATATTGCAAGTCCAAGGAGAGATGTGGACCCCGTTGTAGCTTGCTGGGGTCAGAGGCCCCTAGGTGGAGGGCCAGGGGGCACCCTGGAGCCTATACTGCCAGTCCAGGGAGAGAGGTGGACCCCCTGGGTAGCTTGCTGGGGTCAGAGGCCCCTAGGTGAAGGGCAAGGGGGCACCCTGGGGCCTCTACTGCAAGTCCAGGGAGAGTTGTGGACCCCTGGGTAGCTTGCTGGGGTCAGAGGCCCCTGGGTGGAGGGCAAGGGGGCACCCTGGTTCATATAGTGCAAGTTCAGGGAGAGAGGTGGACCCCTGGGTGGCTTTCTGGGGTCTTAGGCCCCTAGGTGGAGGGCCAGGGGGCACCCTTGGGCCTATACTGCAAGTCCAAGGAGAGATGTGGACCCCTATGTAGCTTGCTGGGGTCAGAGGCCCCTAGGTGGAGGGCGAGGGGGCACCCTGTGGCCTCTAATGCAAGTCAAGGGAAAGTTGTGGACCCCTGGGTAGCTTGCTGGGGTCAGAGGCCCATGGGTGGAGTTCAAGGGGGCACGCTGGGGCCTATACTGCAAGTCCAGGGAGAGAGGTGGACCCCTGGGTAGCTTGCTGGGGAATAAAGCCCCTAGGTGGAGTGCCAGGGGTACCCTAGTGCCTCTACTGCAAGTCCAGGAAGAGAGGTGGACCCCTGGGTAGTTAGCTGGGGTCAGAGGCCCTTAGGTGGAGGGCCAGGGGGCACCCTGGGGCTTCTAGTGCAAGTCCAGGGATAGTTGTGGACCCCTTGGTAGATTCCTAGGGTCTGAGGACCCTAGGTGGAGGGCCAGGTGGCACCCTTGGGCCTCTATTGCAAGTCTAGGGAGAGTTGTGGACCCCTGGGTAGCTTGCTGGGGTCAAAGGCCCTTTGGTGGAGGGCCAGCGGGCACCCTGGGGATTCTACTGCAAGTCCAGGGAGAGAAGTGGGCCCCTGGGTAGCTTGCTGGGGTCAGAGGCCCCTAGGTGGAGGGCCAGGGGGAACCCTGGGGCCTATACTGCAAGTGCAGGGAGAGAGGTGGACACCTGGGTAGTTTGTTTGGCTGAGAGTGGCCTAGGTGGAGGGCCAAGGGGCACCCAGGGGCCTCTACTGCAAGTCCAGGGAGAGTTGTGGACCCTTGGGTAACTTGCCGGGGTCAGAGGCCCCTGGGTGGATGGCAAGGTTGCACCCTGGGGCCTATACTGCAAGTCCAAGGAGAGATGTGGACCCCTGGGTAGCTTGCTGGGGTCAGAGGCCCCTGGGTTGAGGGCAAGGGGGCACCCTGGTTCCTGTACTGCAAGTTCAGGAAGAGAGGTGGACCCCTGGGTAGCTTACTGGGGTCTTAGGCCCCTAGGTGGAGGGCCAGGGGGCACCCTGGGGCCTATACTGCAAGTCCAAGGAGAGATGTGGACCCCTACGTAGCTTGCTGGGGTCAGAGGCCCCTAGGTGGAGGGCCAGGGGCACCCTGGGGCCTCTACTGCAAGTACAGGGAAAGTTGTGGACCGCTGGGTACCTTGCTGGGGTTAGAGGCCCATGGGTGGAGGGCAAGGGGGCACACTGAGCCTCTACTGCAAGTCCAGGGAGAGAAGTACACCCCTGGGTAGCTTGCTTGGGAATAAAGCCCATAGGTAGAGGGCCAGGGGTACCCTGGGGTCTCTACTGCAAGTCCAGGGAGAGAGTTGGACCCCTGGGTAGCTAGCTGGGGTCAGAGGCCCTTAGGTGGAGGGCCAGGGGGCACCATGGGGCCTCTAGTGCAAGTCCAGGGATAGTTGTGGACCCCTTGGTAGATTCCTAGGGTCTGAGGACCCTAGTTGGAGGGCCAGGTGGCACCCTTGGGCCTCTACTGCAAGTGTAGGGAGAGTTGTGGACCCCTGGGTAGCTTGCTGGGGTCAGAGGCCCCTTGGTGGAGGGCCAGCGGGCACCCTGGGGCCTTTACTGCAAGTCCAGGGAGAGAAGTGGGCCCCTGGGTAGCTTGCTGTGGTCAGAGGCGCCTAGGTGGAGGGCAAGGGGGCTTCCTGGGGCCTCTATTGCAAGTCCATTGAGAGAGGTGGACCCCTGGGTAGCTAGCTGGGGTCGTAGGCCCCTAGGTGGAATGCCAGGGGGCACCCTGGGGCCTCTACTGCAAGTCCAGGGAGAGTGGTGGACCCCTTGGTAGCTTGCTGGGGTCCGAGGCCCCTAGGGGGAGGGCCAGGGGGCACCCTGGGGCCTCTACTGCAAGTCCAGGGAGAGTTGTGGACCCCTTCGTAGCTTGCTGGTGTCAGAGGCCCCTAGGGGGAGGGCCAGGGGGCACCCTGGGGCTTATACTGCAAGGCCAGGGAGAGAGGTGGACCCCTGGGGAGCTTTCTTGTGTCAGCCGCCCCTAGGTGGAGGGCCTGGGGGCACCCTGGGGCCTCTACTGCCAGTGCAGGGAGAGAGGTGGACCCCCTGGGTAGGTTGCTGGGGTCTTAGGCCCCTAGGTGGAGGGCCAGGGGGCACCCTGGGGCCTATACTGCAAGTCCAGGGAGAGAGGTGGACCCCTGGGGAGCTTTCTTGTGTCAGCCGCCCCTAGGTGGAGGGCCTGGGGGCACCCTGGGGCCTCTACTGCCAGTCCAGGGAGAGAGGTGGACCCCCTGGGTAGCTTGCTGGGGTCAGAGGCCCCTAGGTGGAAGTCAAGGGGGCACCCTGGGGCCTCTACTGCAAGTCCAGGGAGAGAGGTGGACCCCTATGTAGCTTGCTGGGGTCAGAGGCCCCCTAGGTGGAGGGCGAGGGGGCACCCTGTGTCCTCTAATGCAAGTCCAGGAAAAGTTGTGGACCCCTGGGTAGCTTGCTGGGGTCAGAAGCCCCTAGGTGGAATGCCAGGGGGCACCCTGGGGCCTAAACTGCCAGTCCAGGGAGATAATTGGACCCCTGGGTAGCTTGCTGGGGTCTTAGGCCCCTAGATGGAGGGCCAAGGCTCTTCCTGGGGCCTCTACTGCAAGTCCAGGGAGAGAGGTGGACCCCCAGGTAGCTTGCTGAGGTCAGAGCCCCCTAGGTGGAGGGCCAAGGAACACCTTGGGGCCTATACTGCAAGTCCAGGGAGAGAGGTGGAAACCTGGGTAGCTTGCTGGGGTCAGAAGAACATAGTCGGTGGGTCAGGGGGCTTCCTGGGGCCTATACTGCAAGTCCAGGGTAAGAGGTGGACCCCTGGGTAGCTTTCTGGGGTCAGAAGCACCTAGGTGGAGGGCCAAGAGGCATCCTGGGGCCTATACTGCAAGTCCAGGGAGGCTCCTTGCTGGGGTCCTAGGCCCCTAGGTGGAGTGCCAGGGGGCACCCTGGGGCCTATACTGCAAGTGCAGGGAGAGAGGTGGACCCCTGGGTAGTTTGCTTGGCTGAGAGTGGCCGAGTTATAGGGCCAGGGGGCACCCTGGGGCCTCTACTGCAAGTCCAGGGAGAGAGGTGGACCCCTGGGTAGCTTGCTGGGGTTTGAAGGCCCTTGGTGGAGGGCCAGGGGGCACCCTGGGGCCTATACTGCCAGTCCAGGAAGATAATTGGACCCCTGGGTAGCTTGTTGGGGTCTTAGGCCCCTAGGTGGAGGGCCAGTGGGCAACCTGGGGCCTATACTTCAAGTCCAGGGAGAGTTGTGGACCCCTGGGTAGCTTGCTGGGGTAAGAAGGCCCTTGGTGGAGGGCCAGGGGGCACCCTGGGGCCTATACTGCCAGTCCAGGGAGATAATTGGACCCCTGGGTAGCTTGTTGGGGTCTTAGGCCCCTAGGTGGAGGGCCAGTGGGCAACCTGGGGCCTATACTTCAAGTCCAGGGAGAGTTGTGGACCCCTGGGTAGCTTGCTGGGGTCCTAGGCCCCTAGGTGGAGGGCCAGTGGGCACCCTGGGGCCTATTCTTCAAGTCAAGGGAGAGAGGTGGACCCCTGGGTAGCTTGCTGGGATCTTAGCCCCCTATGTTGAGGGCCAGGGGGCACCCTGGGGCCTATACTGCATGTCCAGGGAGAGAGTTGGACCCCTGGGTAGCTTGCTGGGGTCAGATGCCCTTAGGTGGAGGGCCAATGGGCACCCTGGGGCCTCTACTGCAAGTCCAGGGAGTGTTGTGTACACCTGGGTAGCTTGCTGGGGTCAGAGGCCCCTAGGAGGAAGGCCAAGAGTTACCCTAGGGCCTCTACTGCAAGTCCAGGGAGAGAGGTGGACCCGTGGGTAGCTTGCTGGGGTCAGAGGCAACAAGGTGGAGGGCCAGTGGTCACCCTGGGGCCTTTCCTGCAAGTCCATGGAGAAAGGTGGACCCCTGGGGAGCTTTTTTTTGTCAGAGGCCCCTAGGTGGACGGACTAGGGGCACCCTGGGGCCTCTGCTGCCAGTGCAGGTAGAAAGGTGGACCCCCTGGGTAGCTTGCTGGGGTTTTAGGCCCATAGGTTGAGGGCCAGGGGGCACCCTAGGGCCTATACTTCAAGGCAAGGGAGAGAGGTGGCCCCTGGGTAGCTTGCTGGGGTCTTAGGCACTTAGGTGGAGGGCCAGGGGGCAGCCTGGGGCCTATACTTCAAGTCCAGGGAGAAAGTTGGACCCCCGGGTAGCCTGCTGGGGTCAGAGGCCCCGAGGTGGAGGGCAAGGAGGCACCCTGGGGCCTCTACTGCAAGTCCAGGGAGAGTTGTGGACCCTTGGGTAACTTGCGGGGGTCAGAGGCCCCTGGGTGGAAGGCAAGGGGGCATCCTGGGGCCTCTACTGCAAGTCCAGGGAGAGAGGTGGACCCCTGGGTAGCTTGCTGGGGTCAGAGGCCAGTAGGTGGAGGGCCAGGGGGCACCCTGGGGCCTCTACTGCAAGTCCAGGGAGAGACGTGGACCCCTGGGTAGCTTGCTGGGGTCCTAGGCCCCTAGTTGGAGGGCAAAGGGGCATCCTGGGGCCTCTACTGCAAGTCCAGGGAGAGTTGTGGACCCCTGGGTAGCTTGCTGGGGTCAGAAGCCCCTGGGTGGAGGGCCAGGGGGCACCCTGGGGCCTCTACTGCAAGTCCAGGGAGAGAGGTGGACCCCTGGATAGCTAGCTGGGGTCAGAGGACCCTAGGTGGAGGGCCAGGGGGCACCCTTGGGCCTATACTGCAAGTCCATTGAGAGAGGTGGACCCCTGGGTAGCTTGCTGGGGTCAGAGGCCCCTAGGTGGAGGGCCAGTGGGCAACCTGGGGCCTATAATTCAAGTCCAGGGAGAGTTGTGGACCCCTGGGTAGCTTGCTGGGGTCCTAGGCCCCTAGGTGGAGGGCCAGTGGGCACCCTGGGGCCTATTCTTCAAGTCACGGGAGAGAGGTGGACCCCTGGGTAGCTTGCTGGGATCTTAGGCCCCTAGGTTGAGGACCAGGGGGCACCCTGGGGCCTATACTGCAAGTCCAGGGAGAGAGGTGGACCCCTGGGTAGCTTGCTGGGGTCAGATGCCCTTAGGTGGAGGGCCAAGGGGCACCCTGGGGCCTCTACTGCAAGTCCAGGGAGAAATGTGGACCCCTGTGTAGCTTGCTGGGGTCTTAGGCCCCTAGGTGGAAGGCCAATGGGTACCCTGGGTCCTCTACTGCAAGTCCAGGGAGTGTTGTGTACACCTGGGTAGCTTGCTGGGGTCAGAGGCCCCTAGGAGGAGGGCCAAGAGTAACGCTAGGGCCTCTACTGCAAGTCCAGGGAGAGAGGTGGACCCCTGGGTAGCTTGCTGGGGTCAGAGGCAACAAGGTGGAGGGCCAGGGGTCACCCTGGGGCCTATCCTGCAAGTCCAGGAAGAAAGGTGGACCCATGGGGAGCTTTCTTTTGTCAGAGGCCCCTAGGTGGAGGCACTAGGGGCACCCTGGGGACTCTGCTGCCAGTGCAGGGAGAAAGGTGGACCCCCTGGGTCGCTTGCTTGGGTTTTAGGCCCCTAGGTTGAGGGCCAGGAGGCACCCTAGGGCCTATACTTCAAGGCAAGGGAGAGAGGTGGCCCCTGGGTAGCTTGCTGGGGTCTTAGGCACTTAGGTGGAGGGCCAGGGGGCACCCTGGGGCCTATACTGCAAGTCTAGAGAGAGAGGTGGAACCCTGGGTAGCTTGCTAGGGTCAGAGGCCCCTATGTGGAGGGCCAGGGGGATCCCTGGGGCCTCTACTGCAAGTCCAGGGAGAGTTGTGGACCCCTGGGTAGCTTGCTGGGGTCTTAGGCCCCTAGGTGGAGGGCCAGTGGGCAGCTTGGGGCCTATACTTCAAGTCCAGGGAGAAAGGTGGACCCCTGGGTAGCCTGCTGGGGTCAGAGGCCCCTAGGTGGAGGGCAAGGAGGCATCCTGGGGCCTCCACTGCAAGTTCAGGGAGAGAGGTGGACCCCTGGGTAGCTTGCTGGGTTCAGAGGCAACTAGGTGGAGGGCCAGGGGCACCCTGGGGAAAATCCTGAAAGTCCAGGGAGAGAGGTGGACCCCTGGGGAGCTTTCTTGTGTCAGAGGCCCCTAGGTGGAGGGCCAGGGGGCACCCTGGGGCCTATACTGCAAGTCCATGGAGAGATGTGGACCCCTGATTAGCTTGCTGGCGTTAGAGGCCCCTAGGTGCAGGGCAAGGGGGCACCCTGGGGCCTCTACTGCAAGTCCAGGAAGAGTTGTGGACCCCTGGGTAGCTTGCTGGGGTCAGAGGCCCCTGGGTGGAGGGCAAGGGGGCACCCTGGGGCCTAAACTGCAAGTCCAGGAAGAGAGGTGGACCCCTGGGCAGCTTCCTGGGGTAAGAGGCCCCTAGGTGGAGGGTAAGGGGGCACCTTGGGGCCTATACTGCAAGTCCAGGGAGAGAGGTGGACCCCTGGGTAGCTTTGTGGGGTCAGCGCCCCTAGCTGGAGGGCCAGGGGGTACCCTAGGGCCTCTACTGCAAGTCCAGGGAGAGAGGTGGACCCCTGGGTAGATTGCTGGGGTCAGAGGACCGTAGGTGGAGGGCCAGGGGGCACCCTTGGGCCTCTACTGCAAGTCTAGGGAGAGATGTGGACCCCCGGGTAGCTTGCTGGGGTCAGAGGCCCCTAGGTGGAGGGCAAGCGGGCACCCTGGGGCCTCTATTGCAAGTCCAGGGAGAGAGATGGAACCCAGGGTAGCTTGCTGGCGTCAGAGGCTCCTTGGTGGAGGGCAAGGGGGCTTCCTGGGTTCTCTACTGCAAGTCCAGGGAGAGAGGTGGACCCCTGGGTAGCTTGCTGGGGTCAGAGGCCCCTAGCTGGAGGGCCAGGGGGCACCCTGGGGACTCTACTGCAAGTCCAGGGAGAGAGGTGGACCCCTGGGTAGCTTGCTGGGGACTAAAGCCCCTAGATGGAGGGCCAGGGGCTACCCTAGGGCCTCTACTGCAATTCCAGGGAGAGTTGTGGACCCCTTGGTAGATTGCTGTTGTCAGAGGACCCTAGGTGGAGGGCCAGGGGTCACCCTTGGGCCTCTACTGCAAGTCTAGGGAGAGATGTGGACCCCTGGGTGGCTTGCTGGGGTCAGAGGCCCCTAAGTGGAGGGCCAGCGGGCACCCTGGGGCCTATACTGCAAGTCCAGGGAGAGAGGTGGACCCCTGGGTAGCTTGCTAGGGTAAGAAGAACCAAGGTGGATGGTCAGGGGGCACCCTGGGGCATATACTGCCAGTCCAGGGAGAGAGTTGGACCCCTGGGTAGCTTGCTGGGGTCTTAGGCCCCTAGGTTGAGGGCCAGGGGGCACCCTGGGGCTTATACTGCAAGTCCAGGGAGAGAGGTGGACCCCTGGGTAGCTTGCTGGGGTCAGATGCCCTTAGGTGGAGGGCCAAGGGGCACCCTGGGGCCTCTACTGCAAGTCCAGGGAGAGTTGTGGACCCCTGTGTAGCTTGCTGGGGTCTTAGGCCCCTAGGTGGAAGGCCAATGGTTACCCTGGGTCCTCTACTGCAAGTCCAGGGAGTGTTGTGTACACCTGGGTAGCTTGCTGGGGTCAGAGGCCCCTAGGAGGAGGGCCAAGAGTTACGCTAGGGCCTCTACTGCAAGTCCAGGGAGAGAGGTGGACCCCTGGGTAGCTTGCTGGGGTCAGAGGCAACAAGGTGGAGGGCCAGGGGTCACCCTGGGGCCTATCGTGCAAGTCCAGGGAGAAAGGTGGACCCCTGGGGAGCTTTCTTTTGTCAGAGGCCCCTAGGTGGAGGGACTGGGGGCACCCTGGGGCCTCTGCTGCCAGTGCAGGGAAAGAGGTGGACCCCCTGGGTAGCTTGCTGGGGTTTTAGGCCCCTAGGTTGAGGGCCAGGGGGCACCTCAGGGCCTATACTTCAAGGCAAGGGAGAGAGGTGGCCCCTGGGTAGCTTGCTGGGGTCGTAGGCACTTAGGTGGAGGGCCAGGGGGCACCCTGGGGCCTATACTGCAAGTCTAGGGAGAGAGGTGGAACCCTGGGTAGCTTGCCAGGGTCAGAGGCCCCTAGGTGGAGGGCAAGGAGGCACCCTGGGGCCTCCACTGCAAGTTCAGGGAGAGAGGTGGACCCCTGGGTAGCTTGCTGGGTTCAGAGGCAATTAGGTGGAGGGCCAGGGGCACCCTGGGGAAAATCCTGAAAGTGCAGGGAGAGAGGTGGACCCCTGGGGAGCTTTCTTGTGTCAGCCGCCCCTAGGTGGAGGGCCTGGGGGCACCCTGGGGCCTCTACTGTCAGTCCAGGGAGAGAGGTGGAGCCCCTGGGTAGCTTGCTGGGGTCTTAGGCCCCTAGGTGAGGGCCAGGGGGCACCCTAGGGCCTATACTGCAAGTCCAGGGAGAGTTGTGGACCCCTGGGTAGCTTGCTGGAGTCAGATCCCCCCGGGTGGAGGGCAAGGGGGCACCCTGGGGCCTATACTGCAAGTCCAGGGAGAGAGGTGGACCCCTGGCTAGCTTGCTGGGGTCAGAGGCCCATGGGTGGAGGGCAAGGCGGCACGCTGGGGCCTGTACTGCAAGTCCAGGAAGAGAAGTTGACCACTGGGTAGCTTGCTGGGGAATAAAGCCCCTAGGTGGAGGGCCAGGGGGTACCCTAGGGCCTCTAGTGCAAGTCCAGGGAGAGAGGTGGACCCCTGGATAGCTAGCTGGGGTGAGAGGCCCTTAGGTGGAGGGCCAGCGGGCACCCTGGGGCCTATACTGCAAGTCCAGGGAGAGTTGTGGACCCCTTGGTAGCTTACTGGGGTCAGAGGCTCCTCGGGGGAAGGCCAGGGGGCACCCTGGGGCCATTACTGCCAGTCCAGGGAGAGAGGTGGACCCCTGGGTAGCTTGCTGGGGTCATAGGCCCCTAGGTGGAGTGCCAGGGGGCACCCTGGGGCCTCTATTGCAAGTCCAGGGAGAGATGTGGACCCCTGGGTAGCTTCCTGGGGTAAGAGACCCCTAAGTGGAGGTCCAGGGGGCACCCTGGGGCCTATACTGCAAGTCCAGGGAGAGGGGTGGATCCCTGGGTAGCTTGATGAGGTCTGAAGCCCATAGGTGGAGGGCAAGGGGGTACCCTAGGGCCTTTAACGCAAGTCCAGGAAGAGAGGTGGATGCCTGTGTAGCTTGCTGGGGTCAGAGGCCCTTGGGTGGAGGGCCAGGGGGCACCCTGGGGCCTCTACTGAAAGTCCAGGGAGAGATGTGGACCCCTGGGTAGCTTGCTGGGGTCAGAAGCCCCTAGGTGGAAGGCCATGGGCACCCTGGTTCCTATACTGCAAGTTCAGGGAGAGAGGTGGACCCCTGGGTGGCTTTCTGGGGTCTTAGGCCCCTAGGTGGAGGGCAAGGGGGCACGCTGGGGCCTATACTGCAAGTCCAGGGAGAGAGGTGGACCCCTGGGTAGCTTGCTGGGGAATAAAGCCCCTAGGTGGAGGGCCAGGGGGTACAATAGGGCCTCTACTGCAAGTCCAGGGAGAGAGGTGGACCCCTGGGTAGCTAGCTGGGGTCAGAGGCCCTTATGTGGAGTGCCAGGGGGCACCCTGGGGCTTCTAGTGCAAGTCCAGGGATAGTTGTGGACCCCTTGGTAGATTCCCAGGGTCTGAGGACCCTAGGTGGAGGGCCAGGTGGCACCCTTGTGCCTCTACTGCAAGTCTAGGGTTAGGGTCCCCTGGGTAGCTTGCTGGGGTCAGAGGCCCCTTGGTGGAGTGCCAGCGGGCACCCTGGGGCCTCTACTGCAAGTCCAGGGAGAGAGGTGGAACCCTGGGTAGCTTGCTGGTATCAGAGGCCCCTAGATGGAGAGCAAGGGGGTTCCTGGGGCCTCTAGTGCAAGTCCATTGAGAGAGGTGGACCCCTGGGTAACTAGCTTTGGTCGTAGGCCCCTAGGTGGAATGCCAGGGGGCACCCTGGGGCCTCTACTGCAAGTCTAGGGAGAGTTGTGGGCCCCTTGGTAGCTTGCTGGGGTCAGAGGCCCCTAGGGGGAGGGCCAGGGGGCACCCTGGGGCCTATACTGACAGGCCAGGGAGAGAGGAGGATCCCTGTGTAGCTTGCTGGGGTCATAGGCCCCTAGGTGGAGTGCCAGGGGGCACCCTGGGGCCTCTACTGCAAGTCTAGGGAGAGTTGTGGACCCCTCGGTAGCTTCCTGGGGTCAGAGGCCCCTAGGGGGAGGGCCAGGGGGCACCCTGGGGCCTATACTGACAGGCCAGGGAGAGAGGTGGATCCCTGGGTAGCTTGCTGGGGTCATAGGCCCCTAGGTGGAGTGCCAGGGGGCACCCTGGGGCCTCTATTGCAAGTCTAAGGAAAGAGGTGGACCCTTGGGTAGCTTCCTGGGGTAAGAGGCCCCTAAGTGGAGGGCCAGGGGGCACCCTGGGGCCTATACTGCAAGTCCAGGGAGAGGGGTGGATCCCTGCGTAGCTTGATGATGTCTGAAGCCCATAGGTGGTGGGCAAGGGGGTACCCTAGGGCCTTTAACGCAAGTCCAGGGAGAGAGGTGGACCCCTGGGTAGCTTACTGGGGTCTTAGGCCCCTAGGTGGAGGGCCAAGGCTCTTCCTGGGACCTCTACTGCAAGTCCAGGGAGAGAGGTGGACCCCCAGGTAGCTTGCTGAGGTCAGAGGCCCCTAGGTGGAGGGCCAAGGAGCACCTTGGGGCCTATACTGCAAGTCCAGGGAGAGAGGTGGACCCCTGGGTAGCTTGCTGGGGTCAGAAGCCCATAGTCGGTGGGCCAGGGGGCTTCCTGGGGCCTATACTGCAAGTCCAGGGCGAGAGGTGGACCCCTGGGTAGCTTTCTGGGGTCAGAAGCACCTAGGTGGAGGGCCAGGAGGCATCCTGGGGCCTATACTGCAAGTCCAGGGAGGCTCCTTGCTGGGGTCTTAGGCCCCTAGGTGGAGTGCCAGGGGGCAACCTGGGGCCTATACTGCAAGTGCAGGGAGAGAGGTGGACCCCTGGGTAGTTTGCTTGGCTGAGAGTGGCCGAGTTGCAGGGCCAAGGGGCACCCTGGGGCCTCTACTGCAAGTCCAGGGAGAGTTGTGGACCCTTGGGTAACTTGCGGGGGTCAGAGGCCCCTGGGTGGAAGGCAAGGGGGCATCCTGGGGCCTCTACTGCAAGTCCAGGGAGAGAGGTGGACCCCTGGGTAGCTTGCTGGGGTAAGAAGCCCAGAGGTGGTGGGCCAGGGGGCACCTTGGGGCTTATTCTGGAAGTCCAGGGAGAGAGGTGGACCCCTGGATAGCTAGCTGGGGTCAGAGGCCCTTAGGTGGAGAGCCAGGGGGCACCCTGGGGCCTCTATTGCAAGTCCAGGGATAGTTGTGGACCCCGTGGTAGATTCCTAGGGTCTGAGGACCCTAGGTGGAGGGCCAGGGGGCACCCTTGGGCCTATACAGCAAGTCCATTGAGAGATGTGGACCCCTGGCTAGCTTGCTGGGGTCAGAGGCCCCTAGGTGGAGGGCCAGGGGGTACCCTGGGGCCTCTACTGCAAGTCCAGGGAGAGTTGTGGACCCCTGGGTAGCTTGTTGGGGTCTTAGGCCCCAAGGTGGAGGGCCAGTGGGCAACCTGGGGCCTACACTTCAAGTCCAGGGTGAGTTGTGGACCCCTGGGTAGCTTGCTGGGGTCTTAGGCCCCTAGGTGGAGGACCAGGAGGTACCCTAGGGCCTCTACTGCAAGTTCAGGGAGAGAGGTGGACCCCTGGGTAGCTTGCTGGGGTCAGAGGCAACTAGGTTGAGGGCCAAGGGGCATCCTTGGGCCTCTACTGCAAGTCCAGGGAGAGTTGTGGACCCCTGGGTAGCTTGCTGGGGTCTTAGGCCCCTAGGTGGAGGGCCAATGGGCACCCTGGTGCCTATACTTTAAGTCAAGGGAGAGAGGTGGACCCCTGGGTAGCTTGCTGGAATCTTAGGCCCCTAGGTGGAGGGCCAGGGGGCACCCTGGGGCATATACTGCAAGTCCAGGGAGAGAGGTGGACCCCTGGGTAGCTTGCTGGGGTCAGAGGCCCCTAGGTTGAGGGCCAAGGGGCACCCTGGGGCCTCTACTGAAAGTCCAGGGAGAGTTGTGGACCCCTGGGTAGCTTGCTGGGGTCTTAGGCCCCTAGGTGGTGGATCAATGGGCACCCTGGTGCCTATACTTTAAGTCCAGGGAGAAAGGTGGACCCCTGGGTAGCTTGCTGGGGAATAAAGCCCCTAGGTTGAGGGCCAGGGGGTACCCTGGGGCCTCTACTGCAAGTCCAGGGAGAGTTGTGGACCCCTGGGTAGCTTGCTGGGGTCAGAGGCCCCTAGATGGAGGGCCAAGAGGTACACTAGGGCCTCTACTGAAAGTCCAGGGAGAGAGGTGGACCCCTAGGTAGCTTGCTGGGGTCAGAGGCAACAAGGTGAAGGGCCAGGGGTCACACTGGGGCCTATCCTGCAAGTCCAGGGAGAAAGGTGGTCCCCTGGGGAGCTTTCTTGTGTCAGAAGCCCCTAGGTGGAGGGCCTGGGGGCACGCTGGGGCCTCTGCTGCCAGTCCAGCGAGAGAGGTGGACACCCTGGGTAGCTTGCTGGGGTTTTAGGCCCCTAGGTGGAGGGCCAGGGGGTACCCTGGGGCCTTTACTGCAAGTCCAGGGAGAGAAGTGGGCCCCTGGGTAGCTTGCTGTGGTCAGAGGCGCCTAGGTGGAGGGCAAGGGGGCTTCCTGGGGCCTCTATTGCAAGTCCATTGAGAGAGGTGGACCCCTGGGTAGCTAGCTGGGGTCGTAGGCCCCTAGGTGGAATGCCAGGGGGCACCCTGGGGCCTCTACTGCAAGTCCAGGGAGAGTGGTGGACCCCTTGGTAGCTTGCTGGGGTCCGAGGCCCCTAGGGGGAGGGCCAGGGGGCACCCTGGGGCCTCTACTGCAAGTCCAGGAAGAGTTGTGGACCCCTTCGTAGCTTGCTGGTGTCAGAGGCCCCTAGGGGGAGGGCCAGGGGGCACCCTGGGGCTTATACTGCAAGGCCAGGGAGAGAGGTGGACCCCTGGGGAGCTTTCTTGTGTCAGCCGCCCCTAGGTGGAGGGCCTGGGGGCACCCTGGGGCCTCTACTGCCAGTGCAGGGAGAGAGGTGGACCCCCTGGGTAGGTTGCTGGGGTCTTAGGCCCCTAGGTGGAGGGCCAGGGGGCACCCTGGGGCCTATACTGCAAGTCCAGGGAGAGAGGTGGACCCCTGGGGAGCTTTCTTGTGTCAGCCGCCCCTAGGTGGAGGGCCTGGGGGCACCCTGGGGCCTCTACTGCCAGTCCAGGGAGAGAGGTGGACCCCCTGGGTAGCTTGCTGGGGTCAGAGGCCCCTAGGTGGAAGTCAAGGGGGCACCCTGGGGCCTCTACTGCAAGTCCAGGGAGAGAGGTGGACCCCTATGTAGCTTGCTGGGGTCAGAGGCCCCCTAGGTGGAGGGCGAGGGGGCACCCTGTGTCCTCTAATGCAAGTCCAGGAAAAGTTGTGGACCCCTGGGTAGCTTGCTGGGGTCAGAAGCCCCTAGGTGGAATGCCAGGGGGCACCCTGGGGCCTAAACTGCCAGTCCAGGGAGATAATTGGACCCCTGGGTAGCTTGCTGGGGTCTTAGGCCCCTAGATGGAGGGCCAAGGCTCTTCCTGGGGCCTCTACTGCAAGTCCAGGGAGAGAGGTGGACCCCCAGGTAGCTTGCTGAGGTCAGAGCCCCCTAGGTGGAGGGCCAAGGAACACCTTGGGGCCTATACTGCAAGTCCAGGGAGAGAGGTGGAAACCTGGGTAGCTTGCTGGGGTCAGAAGAACATAGTCGGTGGGTCAGGGGGCTTCCTGGGGCCTATACTGCAAGTCCAGGGTAAGAGGTGGACCCCTGGGTAGCTTTCTGGGGTCAGAAGCACCTAGGTGGAGGGCCAAGAGGCATCCTGGGGCCTATACTGCAAGTCCAGGGAGGCTCCTTGCTGGGGTCCTAGGCCCCTAGGTGGAGTGCCAGGGGGCACCCTGGGGCCTATACTGCAAGTGCAGGGAGAGAGGTGGACCCCTGGGTAGTTTGCTTGGCTGAGAGTGGCCGAGTTATAGGGCCAGGGGGCACCCTGGGGCCTCTACTGCAAGTCCAGGGAGAGAGGTGGACCCCTGGGTAGCTTGCTGGGGTAAGAAGGCCCTTGGTGGAGGGCCAGGGGGCACCCTGGGGCCTATACTGCCAGTCCAGGGAGATAATTGGACCCCTGGGTAGCTTGTTGGGGTCTTAGGCCCCTAGGTGGAGGGCCAGTGGGCAACCTGGGGCCTATACTTCAAGTCCAGGGAGAGTTGTGGACCCCTGGGTAGCTTGCTGGGGTAAGAAGGCCCTTGGTGGAGGGCCAGGGGGCACCCTGGGGCCTATACTGCCAGTCCAGGGAGATAATTGGACCCCTGGGTAGCTTGTTGGGGTCTTAGGCCCCTAGGTGGAGGGCCAGTGGGCAACCTGGGGCCTATACTTCAAGTCCAGGGAGAGTTGTGGACCCCTGGGTAGCTTGCTGGGGTCCTAGGCCCCTAGGTGGAGGGCCAGTGGGCACCCTGGGGCCTATTCTTCAAGTCAAGGGAGAGAGGTGGACCCCTGGGTAGCTTGCTGGGATCTTAGGCCCCTATGTTGAGGGCCAGGGGGCACCCTGGGGCCTATACTGCATGTCCAGGGAGAGAGTTGGACCCCTGGGTAGCTTGCTGGGGTCAGATACCCTTAGGTGGAGGGCCAATGGGCACCCTGGGGCCTCTACTGCAAGTCCAGGGAGTGTTGTGTACACCTGGGTAGCTTGCTGGGGTCAGAGGCCCCTAGGAGGAAGGCCAAGAGTTACCCTAGGGCCTCTACTGCAAGTCCAGGGAGAGAGGTGGACCCGTGGGTAGCTTGCTGGGGTCAGAGGCAACAAGGTGGAGGGCCAGTGGTCACCCTGGGGCCTTTCCTGCAAGTCCATGGAGAAAGGTGGACCCCTGGGGAGCTTTTTTTTGTCAGAGGCCCCTAGGTGGACGGACTAGGGGCACCCTGGGGCCTCTGCTGCCAGTGCAGGTAGAAAGGTGGACCCCCTGGGTAGCTTGCTGGGGTTTTAGGCCCATAGGTGGAGGGCCAGGGGGCACCCTAGGGCCTATACTTCAAGGCAAGGGAGAGAGGTGGCCCCTGGGTAGCTTGCTGGGGTCTTAGGCACTTAGGTGGAGGGCCAGGGGGCAGCCTGGGGCCTATACTTCAAGTCCAGGGAGAAAGTTGGACCCCCGGGTAGCCTGCTGGGGTCAGAGGCCCCGAGGTGGAGGGCAAGGAGGCACCCTGGGGCCTCTACTGCAAGTCCAGGGAGAGTTGTGGACCCTTGGGTAACTTGCGGGGGTCAGAGGCCCCTGGGTGGAAGGCAAGGGGGCATCCTGGGGCCTCTACTGCAAGTCCAGGGAGAGAGGTGGACCCCTGGGTAGCTTGCTGGGGTCAGAGGCCAGTAGGTGGAGGGCCAGGGGGCACCCTGGGGCCTCTACTGCAAGTCCAGGGAGAGACGTGGACCCCTGGGTAGCTTGCTGGGGTCCTAGGCCCCTAGTTGGAGGGCAAAGGGGCATCCTGGGGCCTCTACTGCAAGTCCAGGGAGAGTTGTGGACCCCTGGGTAGCTTGATGGGGTCAGAAGCCCCTGGGTGGAGGGCCAGGGGGCACCCTGGGGCCTCTACTGCAAGTCCAGGGAGAGAGGTGGACCCCTGGATAGCTAGCTGGGGTCAGAGGACCCTAGGTGGAGGGCCAGGGGGCACCCTTGGGCCTATACTGCAAGTCCATTGAGAGAGGTGGACCCCTGGGTAGCTTGCTGGGGTCAGAGGCCCCTAGGTGGAGGGCCAGTGGGCAACCTGGGGCCTATAATTCAAGTCCAGGGAGAGTTGTGGACCCCTGGGTAGCTTGCTGGGGTCCTAGGCCCCTAGGTGGAGGGCCAGTGGGCACCCTGGGGCCTATTCTTCAAGTCACGGGAGAGAGGTGGACCCCCGGGTAGCTTGCTGGGATCTTAGGCCCCTAGGTTGAGGACCAGGGGGCACCCTGGGGCCTATACTGCAAGTCCAGGGAGAGAGGTGGACCCCTGGGTAGCTTGCTGGGGTCAGATGCCCTTAGGTGGAGGGCCAAGGGGCACCCTGGGGCCTCTACTGCAAGTCCAGGGAGAAATGTGGACCCCTGTGTAGCTTGCTGGGGTCTTAGGCCCCTAGGTGGAAGGCCAATGGGTACCCTGGGTCCTCTACTGCAGGTCCAGGGAGTGTTGTGTACACCTGGGTAGCTTGCTGGGGTCAGAGGCCCCTAGGAGGAGGGCCAAGAGTAACGCTAGGGCCTCTACTGCAAGTCCAGGGAGAGAGGTGGACCCCTGGGTAGCTTGCTGGGGTCAGAGGCAACAAGGTGGAGGGCCAGGGGTCACCCTGGGGCCTATCCTGCAAGTCCAGGAAGAAAGGTGGACCCCTGGGGAGCTTTCTTTTGTCAGAGGCCCCTAGGTGGAGGCACTAGGGACACCCTGGGGACTCTGCTGCCAGTGCAGGGAGAAAGGTGGACCCCCTGGGTCGTTTGCTGGGGTTTTAGGCCCCTAGGTTGAGGGCCAGGAGGCACCCTAGGGCCTATACTTCAAGGCAAGGGAGAGAGGTGGCCCCTGGGTAGCTTGCTGGGGTCTTAGGCACTTAGGTGGAGGGCCAGGGGGCACCCTGGAGCCTATACTGCAAGTCTAGAGAGAGAGGTGGAACCCTGGGTAGCTTGCTAGGGTCAGAGGCCCCTATGTGGAGGGCCAGGGGGATCCCTGGGGCCTCTACTGCAAGTCCAGGGAGAGTTGTGGACCCCTGGGTAGCCTGCTGGGGTCAGAGGCCCCTAGGTGGAGGGCAAGGAGGCATCCTGGGGCCTCCACTGCAAGTTCAGGGAGAGAGGTGGACCCCTGGGTAGCTTGCTGGGTTCAGAGGCAACTAGGTGGAGGGCCAGGGGCACCCTGGGGAAAATCCTGAAAGTCCAGGGAGAGAGGTGGACCCCTGGGGAGCTTTCTTGTGTCAGAGGCCCCTAGGTGGAGGGCCAGGGGGCACCCTGGGGCCTATACTGCAAGTCCATGGAGAGATGTGGACCCCTGATTAGCTTGCTGGCGTTAGAGGCCCCTAGGTGCAGGGCAAGGGGGCACCCTGGGGCCTCTATTGCAAGTCCAGGAAGAGTTGTGGACCCCTGGGTAGCTTGCTGGGGTCAGAGGCCCCTGGGTGGAGGGCAAGGGGGCACCCTGGGGCCTAAACTGCAAGTCCAGGAAGAGAGGTGGACCCCTGGGCAGCTTCCTGGGGTAAGAGGCCCCTAGGTGGAGGGTAAGGGGGCACCTTGGGGCCTATACTGCAAGTCCAGGGAGAGAGGTGGACCCCTGGGTAGCTTTGTGGGGTCAGCGCCCCTAGCTGGAGGGCCAGGGGGTACCCTAGGGCCTCTACTGCAAGTCCAGGGAGAGAGGTGGACCCCTGGGTAGATTGCTGGGGTCAGAGGACCGTAGGTGGAGGGCCAGGGGGCACCCTTGGGCCTCTACTGCAAGTCTAGGGAGAGATGTGGACCCCCGGGTAGCTTGCTGGGGTCAGAGGCCCCTAGGTGGAGGGCAAGCGGGCACCCTGGGGCCTCTATTGCAAGTCCAGGGAGAGAGATGGAACCCAGGGTAGCTTGCTGGCGTCAGAGGCTCCTTGGTGGAGGGCAAGGGGGCTTCCTGGGTTCTCTACTGCAAGTCCAGGGAGAGAGGTGGACCCCTGGGTAGCTTGCTGGGGTCAGAGGCCCCTAGCTGGAGGGCCAGGGGGCACCCTGGGGACTCTACTGCAAGTCCAGGGAGAGAGGTGGACCCCTGGGTAGCTTGCTGGGGACTAAAGCCCCTAGATGGAGGGCCAGGGGCTACCCTAGGGCCTCTACTGCAATTCCAGGGAGAGTTGTGGACCCCTTGGTAGATTGCTGTTGTCAGAGGACCCTAGGTGGAGGGCCAGGGGTCACCCTTGGGCCTCTACTGCAAGTCTAGGGAGAGATGTGGACCCCTGGGTGGCTTGCTGGGGTCAGAGGCCCCTAAGTGGAAGGCCAGCGGGCACCCTGGGGCCTATACTGCAAATCCAGGGAGAGAGGTGGACCCCTGGGTAGCTTGCTAGGGTAAGAAGAACCAAGGTGGATGGTCAGGGGGCACCCTGGGGCATATACTGCCAGTCCAGGGAGAGAGTTGGACCCCTGGGTAGCTTGCTGGGGTCTTAGGCCCCTAGGTTGAGGGCCAGGGGGCACCCTGGGGCCTATACTGCAAGTCCAGGGAGAGAGGTGGACCCCTGGGTAGCTTGCTGGGGTCAGATGCCCTTAGGTGGAGGGCCAAGGGGCACCCTGGGGCCTCTACTGCAAGTCCAGGGAGAGTTGTGGACCCCTGTGTAGCTTGCTGGGGTCTTAGGCCCCTAGGTGGAAGGCCAATGGTTACCCTGGGTCCTCTATTGCAAGTCCAGGGAGTGTTGTGTACACCTGGGTAGCTTGCTGGGGTCAGAGGCCCCTAGGAGGAGGGCCAAGAGTTACGCTAGGGCCTCTACTGCAAGTCCAGGGAGAGAGGTGGACCCCTGGGTAGCTTGCTGGGGTCAGAGGCAACAAGGTGGAGGGCCAGGGGTCACCCTGGGGCCTATCGTGCAAGTCCAGGGAGAAAGGTGGACCCCTGGGGAGCTTTCTTTTGTCAGAGGCCCCTAGGTGGAGGGACTGGGGGCACCCTGGGGCCTCTGCTGCCAGTGCAGGGAAAGAGGTGGACCCCCTGGGTAGCATGCTGGGGTTTTAAGCCCCTAGGTTGAGGGCCAGGGGGCACCTCAGGGCCTATACTTCAAGGCAAGGGAGAGAGGTGGCCCCTGGGTAGCTTGCTGGGGTCTTAGGCACTTAGGTGGAGGGCCAGGGGGCACCCTGGGGCCTATACTGCAAGTCTAGGGAGAGAGGTGGAACCCTGGGTAGCTTGCCAGGGTCAGAGGCCCCTAGGTGGAGGGCAAGGAGGCACCCTGGGGCCTCCACTGCAAGTTCAGGGAGAGAGGTGGACCCCTGGGTAGCTTGCTGGGTTCAGAGGCAACTAGGTGGAGGGCCAGGGGCACCCTGGGGAAAATCCTGAAAGTGCAGGGAGAGAGGTGGACCCCTGGGGAGCTTTCTTGTGTCAGCCGCCCCTAGGTGGAGGGCCTGGGGGCACCCTGGGGCCTCTACTGTCAGTCCAGGGAGAGAGGTGGAGCCCCTGGGTAGCTTGCTGGGGTCTTAGGCCCCTAGGTGAGGGCCAGGGGGCACCCTAGGGCCTATACTGCAAGTCCAGGGAGAGTTGTGGACCCCTGGGTAGCTTGCTGGAGTCAGATCCCCCCGGGTGGAGGGCAAGGGGGCACCCTGGGGCCTATACTGCAAGTCCAGGGAGAGAGGTGGACCCCTGGCTAGCTTGCTGGGGTCAGAGGCCAATAGGTGGAGGGCCAGGGGCCACCCTGGGCCCTCTACTGCAAGTCCAGGGAGAGTTGTGGACCCCTGGGTAGCTTGCTGGGGTCAGAGGCCCATGGGTGGAGGGCAAGGCGGCACGCTGGGGCCTGTACTGCAAGTCCAGGAAGAGAAGTTGACCACTGGGTAGCTTGCTGGGGAATAAAGCCCCTAGGTGGAGGGCCAGGGGGTACCCTAGGGCCTCTAGTGCAAGTCCAGGGAGAGAGGTGGACCCCTGGATAGCTAGCTGGGGTGAGAGGCCCTTAGGTGGAGGGCCAGTGGGCACCCTGGGGCCTATACTGCAAGTCCAGGGAGAGTTGTGGACCCCTTGGTAGCTTACTGGGGTCAGAGGCTCCTCGGGGGAAGGCCAGGGGGCACCCTGGGGCCATTACTGCCAGTCCAGGGAGAGAGGTGGACCCCTGGGTAGCTTGCTGGGGTCATAGGCCCCTAGGTGGAGTGCCAGGGGGCACCCTGGGGCCTCTATTGCAAGTCCAGGGAGAGATGTGGACCCCTGGGTAGCTTCCTGGGGTAAGAGACCCCTAAGTGGAGGTCCAGGGGGCACCCTGGGGCCTATACTGCAAGTCCAGGGAGAGGGGTGGATCCCTGGGTAGCTTGATGAGGTCTGAAGCCCATAGGTGGAGGGCAAGGGGGTACCCTAGGGCCTTTAACGCAAGTCCAGGAAGAGAGGTGGATGCCTGTGTAGCTTGCTGGGGTCAGAGGCCCTTGGGTGGAGGGCCAGGGGGCACCCTGGGGCCTCTACTGAAAGTCCAGGGAGAGATGTGGACCCCTGGGTAGCTTGCTGGGGTCAGAAGCCCCTAGGTGGAAGGCCATGGGCACCCTGGTTCCTATACTGCAAGTTCAGGGAGAGAGGTGGACCCCTGGGTGGCTTTCTGGGGTCTTAGGCCCCTAGGTGGAGGGCAAGGGGGCACGCTGGGGCCTATACTGCAAGTCCAGGGAGAGAGGTGGACCCCTGGGTAGCTTGCTGGGGAATAAAGCCCCTAGGTGGAGGGCCAGGGGGTACAATAGGGCCTCTACTGCAAGTCCAGGGAGAGAGGTGGACCCCTGGGTAGCTAGCTGGGGTCAGAGGCCCTTATGTGGAGTGCCAGGGGGCACCCTGGGGCTTCTAGTGCAAGTCCAGGGATAGTTGTGGACCCCTTGGTAGATTCCCAGGGTCTGAGGACCCTAGGTGGAGGGCCAGGTGGCACCCTTGTGCCTCTACTGCAAGTCTAGGGTTAGGGTCCCCTGGGTAGCTTGCTGGGGTCAGAGGCCCCTTGGTGGAGTGCCAGCGGGCACCCTGGGGCCTCTACTGCAAGTCCAGGGAGAGAGGTGGAACCCTGGGTAGCTTGCTGGGATCAGAGGCCCCTAGATGGAGAGCAAGGGGGCTTCCTGGGGCCTCTAGTGCAAGTCCATTGAGAGAGGTGGACCCCTGGGTAGCTAGCTTTGGTCGTAGGCCCCTAGGTGGAATGCCAGGGGGCACCCTGGGGCCTCTACTGCAAGTCTAGGGAGAGTTGTGGACCCCTTGGTAGCTTGCTGGGGTCAGAGGCCCCTAGGGGGAGGGCCAGGGGGCACCCTGGGGCCTATACTGACAGGCCAGGGAGAGAGGAGGATCCCTGTGTTGCTTGCTGGGGTCATAGGCCCCTAGGTGGAGTGCCAGGGGGCACCCTGGGGCCTCTACTGCAAGTCTAGGGAGAGTTGTGGACCCCTCGGTAGCTTCCTGGGGTCAGAGGCCCCTAGGGGGAGGGCCAGGGGGCACCCTGGGGCCTATACTGACAGGCCAGGGAGAGAGGTGGATCCCTGGGTAGCTTGCTGGGGTCATAGGCCCCTAGGTGGAGTGCCAGGGGGCACCCTGGGGCCTCTATTGCAAGTCTAAGGAAAGAGGTGGACCCTTGGGTAGCTTCCTGGGGTAAGAGGCCCCTAAGTGGAGGGCCAGGGGGCACCCTGGGGCCTATACCGCAAGTCCAGGGAGAGGGGTGGATCCCTGCGTAGCTTGATGATGTCTGAAGCCCATAGGTGGTGGGCAAGGGGGTACCCTAGGGCCTTTAACGCAAGTCCAGGGAGAGAGGTGGACCCCTGGGTAGCTTACTGGGGTCTTAGGCCCCTAGGTGGAGGGCCAAGGCTCTTCCTGGGGCCTCTACTGCAAGTCCAGGGAGAGAGGTGGACCCCCAGGTAGCTTGCTGAGGTCAGAGGCCCCTAGGTGGAGGGCCAAGGAGCACCTTGGGGCCTATACTGCAAGTCCAGGGAGAGAGGTGGACCCCTGGGTAGCTTGCTGGGGTCAGAAGCCCATAGTCGGTGGGCCAGGGGGCTTCCTGGGGCCTATACTGCAAGTCCAGGGCGAGAGGTGGACCCCTGGGTAGCTTTCTGGGGTCAGAAGCACCTAGGTGGAGGGCCAGGAGGCATCCTGGGGCCTATACTGCAAGTCCAGGGAGGCTCCTTGCTGGGGTCTTAGGCCCCTAGGTGGAGTGCCAGGGGGCAACCTGGGGCCTATACTGCAAGTGCAGGGAGAGAGGTGGACCCCTGGGTAGTTTGCTTGGCTGAGAGTGGCCGAGTTGCAGGGCCAAGGGGCACCCTGGGGCCTCTACTGCAAGTCCAGGGAGAGTTGTGGACCCTTGGGTAACTTGCGGGGGTCAGAGGCCCCTGGGTGGAAGGCAAGGGGGCATCCTGGGGCCTCTACTGCAAGTCCAGGGAGAGAGGTGGACCCCTGGGTAGCTTGCTGGGGTAAGAAGCCCAGAGGTGGTGGGCCAGGGGGCACCTTGGGGCTTATTCTGGAAGTCCAGGGAGAGAGATGGACCCCTGGGTAGCTTCCTGGGGTCAGTGGCCCCTAGGTGGAGGGCAAGGGTGCCCCCTGGAGCCTATCCTGCAAGTCCAAGGAGAGCGGTGGACCCCTGGGTAGCTTCCTGGGGTAAGAGGCCCCTAGGTGGAGGGTAAAGGGGCACCTTGGGGCCTCTACTGCAAGTCTAGGGAGAGTTGTGGATCCCTGGGTAGCTTGCTGGGGTCAGAGGCCCCTTGGTGGAGGGCCAGGGGGCACCCTGGGGCCTCTATTGCAAGTCCAGGGAGAGAGGTGGACCCTTCGGTAGCTTCCTGGGGTAAGAAGCCCCTAATTGGAGGGCCAGGGGGCACCCTGGGGCCTATACTTCAAGTCCAGGGAGAGGGGTGGATCCTTGGGTAGCTTGATGAGGTCTGAAGCCCATAGGTGGAGGGCAAGGGGGTACCCTAGAGCCTTTAACGCAAGTCCAGGAAGAGAGGTGAACCCCTCTGTAGCTTGCTGGGGTCAGAGGCCCTTGGGTGGAGGGCCAGGGGGCACCCTGGGGCCTCTACTGAAAGTCCAGGGAGAGTTGTGGAACCCTGGGTAGCTTGCTGGGGTCAGAAGCCCCTAGGTGGAAGGCCAGGGGGCACCCTGGGGCCTATACTGCCAGTCCAGGGAGATAATTGGACCCCTGGGTAGCTTGCGGGGGTCTTAGGCCCCTAGGTGGAGGGCCAAGGCTCTTCCTAGGGCCTCTACTGCAAGTCCAGGGAGAGAGGTGGACCCCCAGGTAGCTTGCTGAGGTCAAAGGCCCCTAGGTGGAGGGCCAAGGAGCACCTTGGGGCCTATACTGCAAGTCCAGGGAGAGAGGTGGACCCCTGGGTAGCTTGCTGGGGTCAGAAGCTCATAGTCGGTGGGCCAGGGGGCTTCCTGGGGCCTCTACTGCAAGTCCAGGGAGAGAGGTGGACCCCTGGGTAGCTTGCTGGGGTAAGAAGCCCAGAGGTGGTGGGCCAGGGGGCACCTTGGGGCTTATTCTGGAAGTCCAGGGAGAGAGGTGGACCCCTGGATAGCTAGCTGGGGTCAGAGGCCCTTAGGTGGAGAGCCAGGGGGCACCCTGGGGCCTCTATTGCAAGTCCAGGGATAGTTGTGGACCCCGTGGTAGATTCCTAGGGTCTGAGGACCCTAGGTGGAGGGCCAGGGGGCACCCTTGGGCCTATACAGCAAGTCCATTGAGAGATGTGGACCCCTGGCTAGCTTGCTGGGGTCAGAGGCCCCTAGGTGGAGGGCCAGGGGGTACCCTGGGGCCTCTACTGCAAGTCCAGGGAGAGTTGTGGACCCCTGGGTAGCTTGTTGGGGTCTTAGGCCCCAAGGTGGAGGGCCAGTGGGCAACCTGGGGCCTACACTTCAAGTCCAGGGTGAGTTGTGGACCCCTGGGTAGCTTGCTGGGGTCTTAGGCCCCTAGGTGGAGGACCAGGAGGTACCCTAGGGCCTCTACTGCAAGTTCAGGGAGAGAGGTGGACCCCTGGGTAGCTTGCTGGGGTCAGAGGCAACTAGGTTGAGGGCCAAGGGGCATCCTTGGGCCTCTACTGCAAGTCCAGGGAGAGTTGTGGACCCCTGGGTAGCTTGCTGGGGTCTTAGGCCCCTAGGTGGAGGGCCAATGGGCACCCTGGTGCCTATACTTTAAGTCAAGGGAGAGAGGTGGACCCCTGGGTAGCTTGCTGGAATCTTAGGCCCCTAGGTGGAGGGCCAGGGGGCACCCTGGGGCATATACTGCAAGTCCAGGGAGAGAGGTGGACCCCTGGGTAGCTTGCTGGGGTCAGAGGCCCCTAGGTTGAGGGCCAAGGGGCACCCTGGGGCCTCTACTGAAAGTCCAGGGAGAGTTGTGGACCCCTGGGTAGCTTGCTGGGGTCTTAGGCCCCTAGGTGGTGGATCAATGGGCACCCTGGTGCCTATACTTTAAGTCCAGGGAGAAAGGTGGACCCCTGGGTAGCTTGCTGGGGAATAAAGCCCCTAGGTTGAGGGCCAGGGGGTACCCTGGGGCCTCTACTGCAAGTCCAGGGAGAGTTGTGGACCCCTGGGTAGCTTGCTGGGGTCAGAGGCCCCTAGATGGAGGGCCAAGAGGTACACTAGGGCCTCTACTGAAAGTCCAGGGAGAGAGGTGGACCCCTAGGTAGCTTGCTGGGGTCAGAGGCAACAAGGTGAAGGGCCAGGGGTCACACTGGGGCCTATCCTGCAAGTCCAGGGAGAAAGGTGGTCCCCTGGGGAGCTTTCTTGTGTCAGAAGCCCCTAGGTGGAGGGCCTGGGGGCACGCTGGGGCCTCTGCTGCCAGTCCAGCGAGAGAGGTGGACACCCTGGGTAGCTTGCTGGGGTTTTAGGCCCCTAGGTGGAGGGCCAGGGGGTACCCTGGGGCCTTTACTGCAAGTCCAGGGAGAGAAGTGGGCCCCTGGGTAGCTTGCTGTGGTCAGAGGCGCCTAGGTGGAGGGCAAGGGGGCTTCCTGGGGCCTCTATTGCAAGTCCATTGAGAGAGGTGGACCCCTGGGTAGCTAGCTGGGGTCGTAGGCCCCTAGGTGGAATGCCAGGGGGCACCCTGGGGCCTCTACTGCAAGTCCAGGGAGAGTGGTGGACCCCTTGGTAGCTTGCTGGGGTCCGAGGCCCCTAGGGGGAGGGCCAGGGGGCACCCTGGGGCCTCTACTGCAAGTCCAGGAAGAGTTGTGGACCCCTTCGTAGCTTGCTGGTGTCAGAGGCCCCTAGGGGGAGGGCCAGGGGGCACCCTGGGGCTTATACTGCAAGGCCAGGGAGAGAGGTGGACCCCTGGGGAGCTTTCTTGTGTCAGCCGCCCCTAGGTGGAGGGCCTGGGGGCACCCTGGGGCCTCTACTGCCAGTGCAGGGAGAGAGGTGGACCCCCTGGGTAGGTTGCTGGGGTCTTAGGCCCCTAGGTGGAGGGCCAGGGGGCACCCTGGGGCCTATACTGCAAGTCCAGGGAGAGAGGTGGACCCCTGGGGAGCTTTCTTGTGTCAGCCGCCCCTAGGTGGAGGGCCTGGGGGCACCCTGGGGCCTCTACTGCCAGTCCAGGGAGAGAGGTGGACCCCCTGGGTAGCTTGCTGGGGTCAGAGGCCCCTAGGTGGAAGTCAAGGGGGCACCCTGGGGCCTCTACTGCAAGTCCAGGGAGAGAGGTGGACCCCTATGTAGCTTGCTGGGGTCAGAGGCCCCCTAGGTGGAGGGCGAGGGGGCACCCTGTGTCCTCTAATGCAAGTCCAGGAAAAGTTGTGGACCCCTGGGTAGCTTGCTGGGGTCAGAAGCCCCTAGGTGGAATGCCAGGGGGCACCCTGGGGCCTAAACTGCCAGTCCAGGGAGATAATTGGACCCCTGGGTAGCTTGCTGGGGTCTTAGGCCCCTAGATGGAGGGCCAAGGCTCTTCCTGGGGCCTCTACTGCAAGTCCAGGGAGAGAGGTGGACCCCCAGGTAGCTTGCTGAGGTCAGAGCCCCCTAGGTGGAGGGCCAAGGAACACCTTGGGGCCTATACTGCAAGTCCAGGGAGAGACGTGGAAACCTGGGTAGCTTGCTGGGGTCAGAAGAACATAGTCGGTGGGTCAGGGGGCTTCCTGGGGCCTATACTGCAAGTCCAGGGTAAGAGGTGGACCCCTGGGTAGCTTTCTGGGGTCAGAAGCACCTAGGTGGAGGGCCAAGAGGCATCCTGGGGCCTATACTGCAAGTCCAGGGAGGCTCCTTGCTGGGGTCCTAGGCCCCTAGGTGGAGTGCCAGGGGGCACCCTGGGGCCTATACTGCAAGTGCAGGGAGAGAGGTGGACCCCTGGGTAGTTTGCTTGGCTGAGAGTGGCCGAGTTATAGGGCCAGGGGGCACCCTGGGGCCTCTACTGCAAGTCCAGGGAGAGAGGTGGACCCCTGGGTAGCTTGCTGGGGTAAGAAGGCCCTTGGTGGAGGGCCAGGGGGCACCCTGGGGCCTATACTGCCAGTCCAGGGAGATAATTGGACCCCTGGGTAGCTTGTTGGGGTCTTAGGCCCCTAGGTGGAGGGCCAGTGGGCAACCTGGGGCCTATACTTCAAGTCCAGGGAGAGTTGTGGACCCCTGGGTAGCTTGCTGGGGTAAGAAGGCCCTTGGTGGAGGGCCAGGGGGCACCCTGGGGCCTATACTGCCAGTCCAGGGAGATAATTGGACCCCTGGGTAGCTTGTTGGGGTCTTAGGCCCCTAGGTGGAGGGCCAGTGGGCAACCTGGGGCCTATACTTCAAGTCCAGGGAGAGTTGTGGACCCCTGGGTAGCTTGCTGGGGTCCTAGGCCCCTAGGTGGAGGGCCAGTGGGCACCCTGGGGCCTATTCTTCAAGTCAAGGGAGAGAGGTGGACCCCTGGGTAGCTTGCTGGGATCTTAGGCCCCTATGTTGAGGGCCAGGGGGCACCCTGGGGCCTATACTGCATGTCCAGGGAGAGAGTTGGACCCCTGGGTAGCTTGCTGGGGTCAGATGCCCTTAGGTGGAGGGCCAATTGGCACCCTGGGGCCTCTACTGCAAGTCCAGGGAGTGTTGTGTACACCTGGGTAGCTTGCTGGGGTCAGAGGCCCCTAGGAGGAAGGCCAAGAGTTACCCTAGGGCCTCTACTGCAAGTCCAGGGAGAGAGGTGGACCCGTGGGTAGCTTGCTGGGGTCAGAGGCAACAAGGTGGAGGGCCAGTGGTCACCCTGGGGCCTTTCCTGCAAGTCCATGGAGAAAGGTGGACCCCTGGGGAGCATTTTTTTGTCAGAGGCCCCTAGGTGGACGGACTAGGGGCACCCTGGGGCCTCTGCTGCCAGTGCAGGTAGAAAGGTGGACCCCCTGGGTAGCTTGCTGGGGTTTTAGGCCCATAGGTTGAGGGCCAGGGGGCACCCTAGGGCCTATACTTCAAGGCAAGGGAGAGAGGTGGCCCCTGGGTAGCTTGCTGGGGTCTTAGGCACTTAGGTGGAGGGCCAGGGGGCAGCCTGGGGCCTATACTTCAAGTCCAGGGAGAAAGTTGGACCCCCGGGTAGCCTGCTGGGGTCAGAGGCCCCGAGGTGGAGGGCAAGGAGGCACCCTGGGGCCTCTACTGCAAGTCCAGGGAGAGTTGTGGACCCTTGGGTAACTTGCGGGGGTCAGAGGCCCCTGGGTGGAAGGCAAGGGGGCATCCTGGGGCCTCTACTGCAAGTCCAGGGAGAGAGGTGGACCCCTGGGTAGCTTGCTGGGGTCAGAGGCCAGTAGGTGGAGGGCCAGGGGGCACCCTGGGGCCTCTACTGCAAGTCCAGGGAGAGACGTGGACCCCTGGGTAGCTTGCTGGGGTCCTAGGCCCCTAGTTGGAGGGCAAAGGGGCATCCTGGGGCCTCTACTGCAAGTCCAGGGAGAGTTGTGGACCCCTGGGTAGCTTGATGGGGTCAGAAGCCCCTGGGTGGAGGGCCAGGGGGCACCCTGGGGCCTCTACTGCAAGTCCAGGGAGAGAGGTGGACCCCTGGATAGCTAGCTGGGGTCAGAGGACCCTAGGTGGAGGGCCAGGGGGCACCCTTGGGCCTATACTGCAAGTCCATTGAGAGAGGTGGACCCCTGGGTAGCTTGCTGGGGTCAGAGGCCCCTAGGTGGAGGGCCAGTGGGCAACCTGGGGCCTATAATTCAAGTCCAGGGAGAGTTGTGGACCCCTGGGTAGCTTGCTGGGGTCCTAGGCCCCTAGGTGGAGGGCCAGTGGGCACCCTGGGGCCTATTCTTCAAGTCACGAGAGAGAGGTGGACCCCCGGGTAGCCTGCTGGGGTCAGAGGCCCCGAGGTGGAGGGCCAGGGGGCACCCTGGGGCCTCTACTGCAAGTCCAGGGAGAGACGTGGACCCCTGGGTAGCTTGCTGGGGTCCTAGGCCCCTAGTTGGAGGGCAAAGGGGCATCCTGGGGCCTCTACTGCAAGTCCAGGGAGAGTTGTGGACCCCTGGGTAGCTTGATGGGGTCAGAAGCCCCTAGGTTGAGGACCAGGGGGCACCCTGGGGCCTATACTGCAAGTCCAGGGAGAGAGGTGGACCCCTGGGTAGCTTGCTGGGGTCAGATGCCCTTAGGTGGAGGGCCAAGGGGCACCCTGGGGCCTCTACTGCAAGTCCAGGGAGAAATGTGGACCCCTGTGTAGCTTGCTGGGGTCTTAGGCCCCTAGGTGGAAGGCCAATGGGTACCCTGGGTCCTCTACTGCAAGTCCAGGGAGTGTTGTGTACACCTGGGTAGCTTGCTGGGGTCAGAGGCCCCTAGGAGGAGGGCCAAGAGTAACGCTAGGGCCTCTACTGCAAGTCCAGGGAGAGAGGTGGACCCCTGGGTAGCTTGCTGGGGTCAGAGGCAACAAGGTGGAGGGCCAGGGGTCACCCTGGGGCCTATCCTGCAAGTCCAGGAAGAAAGGTGGACCCCTGGGGAGCTTTCTTTTGTCAGAGGCCCCTAGGTGGAGGCACTAGGGACACCCTGGGGACTCTGCTGCCAGTGCAGGGAGAAAGGTGGACCCCCTGGGTCGCTTGCTGGGGTTTTAGGCCCCTAGGTTGAGGGCCAGGAGGCACCCTAGGGCCTATACTTCAAGGCAAGGGAGAGAGGTGGCCCCTGGGTAGCTTGCTGGGGTCTTAGGCACTTAGGTGGAGGGCCAGGGGGCACCCTGGAGCCTATACTGCAAGTCTAGAGAGAGAGGTGGAACCCTGGGTAGCTTGCTAGGGTCAGAGGCCCCTATGTGGAGGGCCAGGGGGATCCCTGGGGCCTCTACTGCAAGTCCAGGGAGAGTTGTGGACCCCTGGGTAGCTTGCTGGGGTCTTAGGCCCCTAGGTGGAGGGCCAGTGGGCAGCTTGGGGCCTATACTTCAAGTCCAGGGAGAAAGGTGGACCCCTGGGTAGCCTGCTGGGGTCAGAGGCCCCTAGGTGGAGGGCAAGGAGGCATCCTGGGGCCTCCACTGCAAGTTCAGGGAGAGAGGTGGACCCCTGGGTAGCTTGCTGGGTTCAGAGGCAACTAGGTGGAGGGCCAGGGGCACCCTGGGGAAAATCCTGAAAGTCCAGGGAGAGAGGTGGACCCCTGGGGAGCTTTCTTGTGTCAGAGGCCCCTAGGTGGAGGGCCAGGGGGCACCCTGGGGCCTATACTGCAAGTCCATGGAGAGATGTGGACCCCTGATTAGCTTGCTGGCGTTAGAGGCCCCTAGGTGCAGGGCAAGGGGGCACCCTGGGGCCTCTATTGCAAGTCCAGGAAGAGTTGTGGACCCCTGGGTAGCTTGCTGGGGTCAGAGGCCCCTGGGTGGAGGGCAAGGGGGCACCCTGGGGCCTAAACTGCAAGTCCAGGAAGAGAGGTGGACCCCTGGGCAGCTTCCTGGGGTAAGAGGCCCCTAGGTGGAGGGTAAGGGGGCACCTTGGGGCCTATACTGCAAGTCCAGGGAGAGAGGTGGACCCCTGGGTAGCTTTGTGGGGTCAGCGCCCCTAGCTGGAGGGCCAGGGGGTACCCTAGGGCCTCTACTGCAAGTCCAGGGAGAGAGGTGGACCCCTGGGTAGATTGCTGGGGTCAGAGGACCGTAGGTGGAGGGCCAGGGGGCACCCTTGGGCCTCTACTGCAAGTCTAGGGAGAGATGTGGACCCCCGGGTAGCTTGCTGGGGTCAGAGGCCCCTAGGTGGAGGGCAAGCGGGCACCCTGGGGCCTCTATTGCAAGTCCAGGGAGAGAGATGGAACCCAGGGTAGCTTGCTGGCGTCAGAGGCTCCTTGGTGGAGGGCAAGGGGGCTTCCTGGGTTCTCTACTGCAAGTCCAGGGAGAGAGGTGGACCCCTGGGTAGCTTGCTGGGGTCAGAGGCCCCTAGCTGGAGGGCCAGGGGGCACCCTGGGGACTCTACTGCAAGTCCAGGGAGAGAGGTGGACCCCTGGGTAGCTTGCTGGGGACTAAAGCCCCTAGATGGAGGGCCAGGGGCTACCCTAGGGCCTCTACTGCAATTCCAGGGAGAGTTGTGGACCCCTTGGTAGATTGCTGTTGTCAGAGGACCCTAGGTGGAGGGCCAGGGGTCACCCTTGGGCCTCTACTGCAAGTCTAGGGAGAGATGTGGACTCCTGGGTGGCTTGCTGGGGTCAGAGGCCCCTAAGTGGAGGGCCAGCGGGCACCCTGGGGCCTATACTGCAAATCCAGGGAGAGAGGTGGACCCCTGGGTAGCTTGCTAGGGTAAGAAGAACCAAGGTGGATGGTCAGGGGGCACCCTGGGGCATATACTGCCAGTCCAGGGAGAGAGTTGGACCCCTGGGTAGCTTGCTGGGGTCTTAGGCCCCTAGGTTGAGGGCCAGGGGGCACCCTGGGGCCTATACTGCAAGTCCAGGGAGAGAGGTGGACCCCTGGGTAGCTTGCTGGGGTCAGATGCCCTTAGGTGGAGGGCCAAGGGGCACCCTGGGGCCTCTACTGCAAGTCCAGGGAGAGTTGTGGACCCCTGTGTAGCTTGCTGGGGTCTTAGGCCCCTAGGTGGAAGGCCAATGGTTACCCTGGGTCCTCTACTGCAAGTCCAGGGAGTGTTGTGTACACCTGGGTAGCTTGCTGGGGTCAGAGGCCCCTAGGAGGAGGGCCAAGAGTTACGTTAGGGCCTCTACTGCAAGTCCAGGGAGAGAGGTGGACCCCTGGGTAGCTTGCTGGGGTCAGAGGCAACAAGGTGGAGGGCCAGGGGTCACCCTGGGGCCTATCGTGCAAGTCCAGGGAGAAAGGTGGACCCCTGGGGAGCTTTCTTTTGTCAGAGGCCCCTAGGTGGAGGGACTGGGGGCACCCTGGGGCCTCTGCTGCCAGTGCAGGGAAAGAGGTGGACCCCCTGGGTAGCTTGCTGGGGTTTTAGGCCCCTAGGTTGAGGGCCAGGGGGCACCTCAGGGCCTATACTTCAAGGCAAGGGAGAGAGGTGGCCCCTGGGTAGCTTGCTGGGGTCTTAGGCACTTAGGTGGAGGGCCAGGGGGCACCCTGGGGCCTATACTGCAAGTCTAGGGAGAGAGGTGGAACCCTGGGTAGCTTGCCAGGGTCAGAGGCCCCTAGGTGGAGGGCAAGGAGGCACCCTGGGGCCTCCACTGCAAGTTCAGGGAGAGAGGTGGACCCCTGGGTAGCTTGCTGGGTTCAGAGGCAACTAGGTGGAGGGCCAGGGGCACCCTGGGGAAAATCCTGAAAGTGCAGGGAGAGAGGTGGACCCCTGGGGAGCTTTCTTGTGTCAGCCGCCCCTAGGTGGAGGGCCTGGGGGCACCCTGGGGCCTCTACTGTCAGTCCAGGGAGAGAGGTGGAGCCCCTTGGTAGCTTGCTGGGGTCTTAGGCCCCTAGGTGAGGGCCAGGGGGCACCCTAGGGCCTATACTGCAAGTCCAGGGAGAGTTGTGGACCCCTGGGTAGCTTGCTGGAGTCAGATCCCCCCGGGTGGAGGGCAAGGGGGCACCCTGGGGCCTATACTGCAAGTCCAGGGAGAGAGGTGGACCCCTGGCTAGCTTGCTGGGGTCAGAGGCCAATAGGTGGAGGGCCAGGGGCCACCCTGGGCCCTCTACTGCAAATCCAGGGAGAGTTGTGGACCCCTGGGTAGCTTGCTGGGGTCAGAGGCCCATGGGTGGAGGGCAAGGCGGCACGCTGGGGCCTGTACTGCAAGTCCAGGAAGAGAAGTTGACCACTGGGTAGCTTGCTGGGGAATAAAGCCCCTAGGTGGAGGGCCAGGGGTACCCTAGGGCCTCTAGTGCAAGTCCAGGGAGAGAGGTGGACCCCTGGATAGCTAGCTGGGGTGAGAGGCCCTTAGGTGGAGGGCCAGCGGGCACCCTGGGGCCTATACTGCAAGTCCAGGGAGAGTTGTGGACCCCTTGGTAGCTTACTGGGGTCAGAGGCTCCTCGGGGGAAGGCCAGGGGGCACCCTGGGGCCATTACTGCCAGTCCAGGCAGAGAGGTGGACCCCTGGGTAGCTTGCTGGGGTCATAGGCCCCTAGGTGGAGTGCCAGGGGGCACCCTGGGGCCTCTATTGCAAGTCCAGGGAGAGATGTGGACCCCTGGGTAGCTTCCTGGGGTAAGAGACCCCTAAGTGGAGGTCCAGGGGGCACCCTGGGGCCTATACTGCAAGTCCAGGGAGAGGGGTGGATCCCTGGGTAGCTTGATGAGGTCTGAAGCCCATAGGTGGAGGGCAAGGGGGTACCCTAGGGCCTTTAACGCAAGTCCAGGAAGAGAGGTGGATGCCTGTGTAGCTTGCTGGGGTCAGAGGCCCTTGGGTGGAGGGCCAGGGGGCACCCTGGGGCCTCTACTGAAAGTCCAGGGAGAGATGTGGACCCCTGGGTAGCTTGCTGGGGTCAGAAGCCCCTAGGTGGAAGGCCATGGGCACCCTGGTTCCTATACTGCAAGTTCAGGGAGAGAGGTGGACCCCTGGGTGGCTTTCTGGGGTCTTAGGCCCCTAGGTGGAGGGCAAGGGGGCACGCTGGGGCCTATACTGCAAGTCCAGGGAGAGAGGTGGACCCCTGGGTAGCTTGCTGGGGAATAAAGCCCCTAGGTGGAGGGCCAGGGGGTACAATAGGGCCTCTACTGCAAGTCCAGGGAGAGAGGTGGACCCCTGGGTAGCTAGCTGGGGTCAGAGGCCCTTATGTGGAGTGCCAGGGGGCACCCTGGGGCTTCTAGTGCAAGTCCAGGGATAGTTGTGGACCCCTTGGTAGATTCCCAGGGTCTGAGGACCCTAGGTGGAGGGCCAGGTGGCACCCTTGTGCCTCTACTGCAAGTCTAGGGTTAGGGTCCCCTGGGTAGCTTGCTGGGGTCAGAGGCCCCTTGGTGGAGTGCCAGCGGGCACCCTGGGGCCTCTACTGCAAGTCCAGGGAGAGAGGTGGAACCCTGGGTAGCTTGCTGGGATCAGAGGCCCCTAGATGGAGAGCAAGGGGGCTTCCTGGGGCCTCTAGTGCAAGTCCATTGAGAGAGGTGGACCCCTGGGTAGCTAGCTTTGGTCGTAGGCCCCTAGGTGGAATGCCAGGGGGCACCCTGGGGCCTCTACTGCAAGTCTAGGGAGAGTTGTGGACCCCTTGGTAGCTTGCTGGGGTCAGAGGCCCCTAGGGGGAGGGCCAGGGGGCACCCTGGGGCCTATACTGACAGGCCAGGGAGAGAGGAGAATCCCTGTGTTGGTTGCTGGGGTCATAGGCCCCTAGGTGGAGTGCCAGGGGGCACCCTGGGGCCTCTACTGCAAGTCTAGGGAGAGTTGTGGACCCCTCGGTAGCTTCCTGGGGTCAGAGGCCCCTAGGGGGAGGGCCAGGGGGCACCCTGGGGCCTATACTGACAGGCCAGGGAGAGAGGTGGATCCCTGGGTAGCTTGCTGGGGTCATAGGCCCCTAGGTGGAGTGCCAGGGGGCACCCTGGGGCCTCTATTGCAAGTCTAAGGAAAGAGGTGGACCCTTGGGTAGCTTCCTGGGGTAAGAGGCCCCTAAGTGGAGGGCCAGGGGGCACCCTGGGGCCTATACTGCAAGTCCAGGGAGAGGGGTGGATCCCTGCGTAGCTTGATGATGTCTGAAGCCCATAGGTGGTGGGCAAGGGGGTACCCTAGGGCCTTTAACGCAAGTCCAGGGAGAGAGGTGGACCCCTGGGTAGCTTACTGGGGTCTTAGGCCCCTAGGTGGAGGGCCAAGGCTCTTCCTGGGGCCTCTACTGCAAGTCCAGGGAGAGAGGTGGACCCCCAGGTAGCTTGCTGAGGTCAGAGGCCCCTAGGTGGAGGGCCAAGGAGCACCTTGGGGCCTATACTGCAAGTCCAGGGAGAGAGGTGGACCCCTGGGTAGCTTGCTGGGGTCAGAAGCCCATAGTCGGTGGGCCAGGGGGCTTCCTGGGGCCTATACTGCAAGTCCAGGGCGAGAGGTGGACCCCTGGGTAGCTTTCTGGGGTCAGAAGCACCTAGGTGGAGGGCCAGGAGGCATCCTGGGGCCTATACTGCAAGTCCAGGGAGGCTCCTTGCTGGGGTCTTAGGCCCCTAGGTGGAGTGCCAGGGGGCAACCTGGGGCCTATACTGCAAGTGCAGGGAGAGAGGTGGACCCCTGGGTAGTTTGCTTGGCTGAGAGTGGCCGAGTTGCAGGGCCAAGGGGCACCCTGGGGCCTCTACTGCAAGTCCAGGGAGAGTTGTGGACCCTTGGGTAACTTGCGGGGGTCAGAGGCCCCTGGGTGGAAGGCAAGGGGGCATCCTGGGGCCTCTACTGCAAGTCCAGGGAGAGAGGTGGACCCCTGGGTAGCTTGCTGGGGTAAGAAGCCCAGAGGTGGTGGGCCAGGGGGCACCTTGGGGCTTATTCTGGAAGTCCAGGGAGAGAGATGGACCCCTGGGTAGCTTCCTGGGGTCAGTGGCCCCTAGGTGGAGGGCAAGGGTGCCCCCTGGAGCCTATCCTGCAAGTCCAAGGAGAGCGGTGGACCCCTGGGTAGCTTCCTGGGGTAAGAGGCCCCTAGGTGGAGGGTAAAGGGGCACCTTGGGGCCTCTAC
This sequence comes from Danio rerio, assembly GCF_049306965.1. Lineage (NCBI taxonomy): Eukaryota > Metazoa > Chordata > Actinopteri > Cypriniformes > Danionidae > Danio > Danio rerio. The sequence goes on along the minus strand of NC_133199.1, from coordinate 19,909,307 downwards.
TGCAAGTCTAGGGAGAGTTGTGGATCCCTGGGTAGCTTGCTGGGGTCAGAGGCCCCTTGGTGGAGGGCCAGGGGGCACCCTGGGGCCTCTATTGCAAGTCCAGGGAGAGAGGTGGACCCTTCGGTAGCTTCCTGGGGTAAGAAGCCCCTAATTGGAGGGCCAGGGGGCACCCTGGGGCCTATACTTCAAGTCCAGGGAGAGGGGTGGATCCTTGGGTAGCTTAATGAGGTCTGAAGCCCATAGGTGGAGGGCAAGGGGGTACCCTAGAGCCTTTAACGCAAGTCCAGGAAGAGAGGTGAACCCCTCTGTAGCTTGCTGGGGTCAGAGGCCCTTGGGTGGAGGGCCAGGGGGCACCCTGGGGCCTCTACTGAAAGTCCAGGGAGAGTTGTGGAACCCTGGGTAGCTTGCTGGGGTCAGAAGCCCCTAGGTGGAAGGCCAGGGGGCACCCTGGGGCCTATACTGCCAGTCCAGGGAGATAATTGGACCCCTGGGTAGCTTGCGGGGGTCTTAGGCCCCTAGGTGGAGGGCCAAGGCTCTTCCTAGGGCCTCTACTGCAAGTCCAGGGAGAGAGGTGGACCCCCAGGTAGCTTGCTGAGGTCAAAGGCCCCTAGGTGGAGGGCCAAGGAGCACCTTGGGGCCTATACTGCAAGTCCAGGGAGAGAGGTGGACCCCTGGGTAGCTTGCTGGGGTCAGAAGCTCATAGTCGGTGGGCCAGGGGGCTTCCTGGGGCCTATACTGCAAGTCCAGGGAGAGTTGTGGACCCCTGGGTAGCTTGCTGGAGTCAGAAGCCCCTAGGTGGAGGGCCAGGGGGCACCCTGGGGCCTCTACTGCAAGTCCAGGGAGAGAGGTGGACCCCTGGATAGCTAGCTGGGGTCAGAGGCCCTTAGGTGGAGGGCCAGGGGGCACCCTGGGGCCTCTATTGCAAGTCCAGGGATAGTTGTGGACCCCGTGGTAGATTCCTAGGGTCTGAGGACCCTAGGTGGAGGGCCAGGGGGCACCCTTGGGCCTATACAGCAAGTCCATTGAGAGATGTGGACCCCTGGCTAGCTTGCTGGGGTCAGAGGCCCCTAGGTGGAGGGCCAGGGGGTACCCTGGGGCCTCTACTGCAAGTCCAGGGAGAGTTGTGGACCCCTGGGTAGCTTGTTGGGGTCTTAGGCCCCAAGGTGGAGGGCCAGTGGGCAACCTGGGGCCTATACTTCAAGTCCAGGGTGAGTTGTGGACCCCTGGGTAGCTTGCTGGGGTCTTAGGCCCCTAGGTGGAGGACCAGGAGGTACCCTAGGGCCTCTACTGCAAGTTCAGGGAGAGAGGTGGACCCCTGGGTAGCTTGCTGGGGTCAGAGGCAACTAGGTTGAGGGCCAAGGGGCATCCTTGGGCCTCTACTGCAAGTCCAGGGAGAGTTGTGGACCCCTGGGTAGCTTGCTGGGGTCTTAGGCCCCTAGGTGGAGGGCCAATGGGCACCCTGGTGCCTATACTTTAAGTCAAGGGAGAGAGGTGGACCCCTGGGTAGCTTGCTGGAATCTTAGGCCCCTAGGTGGAGGGCCAGGGGGCACCCTGGGGCATATACTGCAAGTCCAGGGAGAGAGGTGGACCCCTGGGTAGCTTGCTGGGGTCAGAGGCCCCTAGGTTGAGGGCCAAGGGGCACCCTGGGGCCTCTACTGAAAGTCCAGGGAGAGTTGTGGACCCCTGGGTAGCTTGCTGGGGTCTTAGGCCCCTAGGTGGTGGATCAATGGGCACCCTGGTGCCTATACTTTAAGTCCAGGGAGAAAGGTGGACCCCTGGGTAGCTTGCTGGGGAATAAAGCCCCTAGGTTGAGGGCCAGGGGGTACCCTGGGGCCTCTACTGCAAGTCCAGGGAGAGTTGTGGACCCCTGGGTAGCTTGCTGGGGTCAGAGGCCCCTAGATGGAGGGCCAAGAGGTACACTAGGGCCTCTACTGAAAGTCCAGGGAGAGAGGTGGACCCCTAGGTAGCTTGCTGGGGTCAGAGGCAACAAGGTGAAGGGCCAAGGGTCACACTGGGGCCTATCCTGCAAGTCCAGGGAGAAAGGTGGTCCCCTGGGGAGCTTTCTTGTGTCAGAAGCCCCTAGGTGGAGGGCCTGGGGGCACGCTGGGGCCTCTGCTGCCAGTCCAGCGAGAGAGGTGGACACCCTGGGTAGCTTGCTGGGGTTTTAGGCCCCTAGGTGGAGGGCCAGGGGGTACCCTAGGGCCTATACTGCAAGTCCATGGAGAGATGTGGACCCCTGGGTAGCTTGCTGGGGTCAGAGGCCCCTAGGTGCAGGACAAGGGGGCACCCTGGGGCCTCTACTGCAAGTCCAGGGAGAGACCTGAACCCCTGGGTAGCTTGCTAGGGTCAGAGGGCCCTAGTGGAGGGCCAGGTGGAGCCCTGGGGCCTCTACTGCAAGTCCAGGGAGAGTTGTGGACCCCTGGGTAGCTTGCTGGGGTCTTAGGCTCCTATGTGGAGGGCCAGTGGGCAGCCTGGGGCCTATACTTCAAGTCCAGGGAGAAAGGTGGACCCCTGGGTAGCTTGCTGGGGTCAGGGGCCCTTAGGTGGAGGGCAAGGGGGCACCCTGGGCCCTCCACTGAGTGTTCAGGGAGAGTTTTGGACCTCTGGGTAGCTTGCTGGGGTCAGGGGCCCCAAGGTGGAGGGCCAGGGGGCACCCTTGGGCCTCTAGTGCAAGTCTAGGGAGAGAGGTGGACCCCTGGGTAGCTTGCTGGGGTCAAAGGCCCCTAGGTAGAGGGCCAGGAGGCACCCTAGGGCCTCCACTGCAAGTCCAGGGAGAGTTGTGGACCCATTGGTAGCTTGCTGGGGTCAGAGGCCAAAAGGTGGAGGGCCAAGGGGCACCCTGGGGCCTCTACTACAAGTCCAGGAAGAGACGTGGACTCCTGGGTAGCTTTCAGGGGTCAGAGGCCCCTAGGTGGAGGGCCAGGGGGCACCCTGGGGCCTATACTGCAAGTCCAGGGTGAGAAGTGGACTCCTGGGTAGCTTTCAGGGGTCAGAGGCCCCAAGGTGGAGGGCCAGGAGGTACCCTATGGCCCTACTGCAAGTCCAGGTAGATAGTTGGACGCCTGGGTAGCTTGCTGGGGTCAGAGGCAACTAGGTGGAGGGCCAGGAGGCACCCTGAGGCCTATCCTGCAAGTCCAAGGAGAGAGGTGGACCCCTGGGTAGTTTGCTTGGCTGAGAGTGGCCTAGGTGGAGGGCCAAGGGGCACCCTGAGAACTCTACTGCAAGTCCAGGGAGAGTTGTGGACCCTTGGGTAACTTGTGGAAGTCAGAGGCCCCTGGGTGGAGGGCAAGGGGGCACCCTGGGGCCTCTACTGCAAGTCCAGGGAGAGATATGGACCACAAGGTAGCTTGCTGGGGTCAGAAGCCCATAGGTGGTGGGCCAGGGGGCACCCTGGGGTCAATTCTGCAAGTCCAGGGAGAGAGGTTGACCCCTGGGTAGCTTCCTGGGGTCAGTGGCCCCTAGGTGGAGGGCCAGGTTGCCCCCTGCAGGCTTTCCTGCAAGTCCAGAGAGAAAGGTGGACCCCTGGGTAGCTTAGTGGGGTAAGAGGCCCCTAGGTGGAGTGTAAGCGGGCACCTTGGGGCCTATACTGCAAGTCCAGGGAGAGAGGTGGACCCCTGGGTAGCTTGCTGGGTCAGAGGCCAGTAGGTGGAGGGCCAGGGGGCACCCTGGGGCCTCTACTTCAAGTCCAGGGAGAGACATGGACCCCTGGAAAGCTTGCTGGGGCCCTAGGCCCCTAGGTGGAGGGCCTGGGGGCACCCTGGGGCATATACTGCAAGTCCAGGGAGAGAGGTGGAAACCTGGGTAGCTTGCTAGGGTCAGAGGCCCCTAGGTGGAGGGCCAGGTGGCACCCTGGGGCCTCTACTGCAAGTCCAGGGAGAGTTGTGGACCCCTGGGTAGCTTGATGGGGTCTTAGGCCCCCAGGTGGAGGGCCAGTGGGCATCCTGGGGCCTATACTTCATGTCCAGGGAGAAAGGTGGACCCCTGGGTAGCTTTTGGGTTCAGAGGCAACTAGTTGGAGGGCCAGGAGGCACCCGGGGGCCTATCCTGCAAGTCCAGGGAGAGAGGTGGACCCCTGGGTAGATTGCTGGGCTGAGAGTGGCCTAGGTGGAGGGCCAAGGGGCAGCCTGGGACATCTACTGCAAGTCCAGGAAGAGTTGTGGACCCTTGGGTAACTTGTGGGGGTCAGAGGCCCCTGGGTGGAGGGCAAGGGGGTACCCTGGGGCCTCTACTGCAAGTCCAGGGAGAGATATGGACCCCTGGGTAGCTTGCTGGGGTTAGAAGCCCGTAGGTGGGATGCCAGGGGGCACCCTGGGGCCTATTCTGCAAGTCCAGGGAGAGAGCTTGACCCCTGAGTAGCTTCCTGGGGTCAGTGGCCCCTAGGTGGAGGGCCAGGTTGCCATCTGCAACCTATCCTGCAAGTCCAGGGAGAGAGGTGGACCCCTGGGTAGCTTGCTGGTGTCAGAGGCCCAAAGGTGGAGGGCCAGGGGGCACCCTGGGGCCTATATTGCCAGTCCAGGGAGAGAGGTTGACCCCTGGGAAGCTTGCTGGCGTCAGAGGCTCCTTGGTGGAGTGCCAGGGGCCTTCCTGGGTTCTATACTGCAAGTCCAGGGAGAGAGGTGGACCCCTGGGTAGCTTGCTGGGGTCAAAGGCCCCTAGCTGGAGGACCAGGGGGCACCCTGGGGACTCTACTGCAAGTCCAGGGAGAGAGGTGGACCCCTGGGTAGCTTGCTGGGGACTAAAGCTCCTAGGTGGAGGGCCAGGGGCTACCCTAGGGCCTCTACTGCAATTCCAGGGAGAGTTGTGGACCCCTTGGTAGATTGCTTGGGCCAGAAGCCCCTAGGTGGAGGGCCAGGGGGCACCCTTGGGCCTCTACTGCAAGTGCATGGAGAGAGGTGGACCCCTGGGTAGTTTGTTTGGCTGAGAGTGGCCTAGGTGGAGGGCCAATTGGCACCCAGGGGCCTCTACTGCAAGTCCATGGAGAGTTGTGGACCCTTGGGTAACTTGCGAGGTCAGAGGCCCCTGGGTGGATGGCAAGGGGGCACCCTGGGGCCTCTACTGCAAGTCCAGGGTGAGAGGTGGACCCCTGGGTAGCTTGCAAGGGTCAGAAACTCATAGGTGGAGGGTCAGGGGGCACGCTGGGGCATCTACTGCAAGTCCAGGGAGAGAGGTGGACCCCTGGGTAGCTTGCTGGGGTCTTAGGCCCCTAGTTGAAGTGCCAGGGGGCACCCTGGGGCCTATACTGCAAGTGCAGGGAGAGAGGTGGACCCCTGGGTAGTTTGCTTGGCTGAAAGTGGCCGAGTTGGAGGGCCAAGGGGCACCCTGGGGCCTCTACTGCAAGTCCAGGGAGAGTTGTGGACCCTTGGGTAACTTGCGGGGGTCAGAGGCCCCTGGGTGGAAGGCAATGGGGCACCCTGGGGCCTCTACTGCAAGTCCAGGGAGAGAGGTGGACCCCTGGGTAGCTTGCAGGGGTCAGAAACCCATAGGTGGAGGGTCAATGGGCACCCTGGGGCCTCTACTGCAAGTCCAGGGAGAGAGGTGGACCCCTGGGTAACATGCTGGGGTAAGAAGCCCATAGGTGGTGGGCCAGGGGGCACCCTGGGGCTTATTCTGGAAGTGCAGGGAGAGAGATGGACCCCTGGGTAGCTTCCTGGGGTCAGTGGCCCCTATGTCGAGGGCAAGGGTGCCCCCTGGAGCCTATCCTGCAAGTCCAGGAAAGAGGTGGACCCCTGGGTAGCTTCCTGGGGTAAGAGGCCCCTAGGTGGAGGGTAAGGGGGCACCTTGGGGCCTCTACTGCAAGTCCAGGGAGAGAGGTGGACCCCTGGGTAGCTTGCTGGGGTCAAAGGCCTCTAGGTGGAGGGCCAGGGGGCACCCTGGGGCCTCTACTGCAAGTCCAGGGAGAGTTGTGGACCCTTGGGTAACTTACGGGGGTCATAGGCCCCTAGGTGGAGTGCCAGGGGGCACCCTGGGGCCTCTATTGCAAGTCCAGGGAGAGAGGTGGACCCCTGGGTAGCTTCCTGGGGTAAGAGGCCCCTAAGTGGAGGGCCAGGGGGCACCCTGGGGCCTATACTGCAAGTCCAGGGAGAGGGGTGGATCCCTGAGTAGCTTGATGAGGTCTGAAGCCCATAGGTGGAGGGCAAGGGGGTACCCTAGGGCCTTTAACGCAAGTCCAGGAAGAGAGGTGGACCCCTTTGTAGCTTGCTGGGGTCAGAGGCCCTTGGGTGGAGGGCCAGGGGGCACCCTGGGGCCTCTACTGAAAGTCCAGGGAGAGTTGTGGACCCCTGGGTAGCTTGCTGGGGTCAGAAGCCCCTAGGTGGAAGGCCAGGGGGCACCCTGGGGCCTATACTGCCAGTCCAGGGAGATAATTGGACCCCTGGGTAGCTTGCTGGGGTCTAAGGCCCCTAGGTGGAGGGCCAAGGCTCTTCCTGGGGCCTCTACTGCAAGTCCAGGGAGAGAGATGGACCCCCAGGTAGCTTGCTGAGGTCAGAGGCCCCTAGGTGGAGGGCCAAGGAGCACCTTGGGGCCTATACTGCAAGTCCAGGGAGAGAGGTGGACCCCTGGGTAGCTTGCTGGGGTCAGAAGCCCATAGTCGGTGGGCCAGGGGGCTTCCTGGGGCCTATACTGCAAGTCCAGGGCGAGAGGTGGACCCCTGGGTAGCTTTCTGGGGTCAGAAGCACCTAGGTGGAGGGCCAGGAGACATCCTAGGGCCTATACTGCAAGTCCAGGGAGGCTCCTTGCTGGGGTCTTAGGATCCTAGGTGGAGTGCCAGGGGGCACCCTGGGGCCTATACTGCAAGTGCAGGGAGAGAGGTGGACCCCTGGGTAGATTGCTGGGGTCAGAGGACCCTAGATAGAGGGCCAGGGGGCACCCTTGGGCCTCTACTGCAAGTCTAAGGAGAGATGTGGACCCCCGGGTAGCTTGCTGGGGTCAGAGGCCCCTAGGTGGAGGGCAAGCGGGCACCCTGGGGCCTCTTCTGCAAGTCCAGGGAGAGAGGTGGACCCCTGGGTAGCTTGCTGGGGTAAGAAGCCCATATGTGGTGGGCCTGGGGGCACCCTGGGGCTTATTCTGGAAGTCCAGGGAGAGAGATGGACCCCTGGGTAGCTTCCTGGGGTCAGTGGCCCCTAGGTGGAGGGCAAGGGTGCCCCCTGGAGCCTATCCTGCAAGTCCAGGGAGAGAGGTAGACCCCTGGGTAGCTTCCTGGGGTAAGAGGCCCCTAGGTGGAGGGTAAGGGGGCACCTTGGGGCCTCTACTGCAAGTCCATGGAGAGAGGTGGACCCCTGGGTAGCTTGCTGGGGTCAAAGGCCCCTAGGTGGAGGGCCAGGGGGCACCCTGGGGCCTCTACTGCAAGTCCAGGGAGAGAGGTGGACCCCTGGGTAGCTTGCTGGGGTCCTAGGCCCCTAGGTGGAGGGCCAGGGGGCACCTTGGGGCCTCTACTACAAATCCAGGAAGAGAGGTGGACTCTTGGGTAGCTTGCTGGGGTCAGAGGCCCCTAGAAGGAGGGCCAAGGAGCTTCCTGGGGCCTCTACTGCAAGTCCAGGGAGAGAGGTGGACCCCCAGGTAGCTTGCTGTGGTCAGAGGCCCCTAGGTGGAGGGCCAAGGAGCACCTTGGGGCCTCTACTGCAAGTCCAGGGAGAGAGGTGGACCCCTGTGTAGCTTGCTGGGGTCAGAAGCCCATAGTCTGTGGGTCAGGGGGCTTCCTGGGGCCTTTACTGCAAGTCCAGGGCGAGAGGTGGACCCCTGGGTAGCCCTTTAGGGTCAGAAGCACCTAGGTGGAGGGCAAGGAGGCATCCTGGGGCCTATAGTGCAAGTCCAGGGAGAGTTGTGGACCCCTTGATAGCTTGCTGGGGTCAGAGGCCCCTAGAGGGAAGGCCAGGGGGCACCCTGGGGCCATTACTGCCAGTCCAGGGAGAGAGGTGGACCCCTGGGTAGCTTGCTGGGGTAATAGTCCCCTAGGTGGAGTGCCAGGAGGCACCCTGGGGCCTCTATTGCAAGTCCAGGGAGAGATGTGGACCCCTGGGTAGCTTCCTGGGGTAAGAGGCCCCTAAGTGGAGGGCCAGGGGGCAACCTGGGGCCTATACTGCAAGTCCAGGGAGAGGGGTGGATCCCTGGGTAGCTTGATGAGGTCTGAAGCCCATAGGTGGAGGGCAAGGGGGCACCCTGGGGCCTCTACTGCAAGTCCAGGGAGAGTTTTGGACCCCTGGGTAGCTTGCTGGGGTCAGAAGCCCAAAGGTAGTGGGCCAGGGGGCACCCTGGGGCCTATTCTTCAAGTCCAGGGAGAGAGGTTGACCCCTGAGTAGCTTCCTTGGGTCAGTGGCCCCTAGGTGGAGGGCCAGGTTGCCCCCTGCAGCCTATCCTGCAAGTCCAGGGAGAGAGGTGGACCCCTGGGTAGCTTGCTGGGGTAAGAAGAAACTAGGTGGAGGGCCAGGGGGCACCCTGGAGCCTATAATGCCAGTCCAGGGAAAGAGGTGGACCCCTTGGTAGATTCCTAGGGTCTGAGAACCCTAGGTGGAGGGCCAGGTGGCACCCTTGGGCCTCTACTGCAAGTCTAGGGAGAGTTGTGGACCCCTGGGTAGCTTGCTGGGGTAAGAGGCCCATGGGTGGAGGGCAAGGGGGCACGCTGGGGCCTCTACTGCAAGTCCAGGGAGAGAAATAGACCCCTGGGTAGCTTGCTGGGGAATAAAGCCCCAAGGTAGAGGGCCAGGGGTACCCTGGGGCCTCTACTGCAAGTCCAGGGAGAGAGTTGGACCCCTGGGTAGCTAGCTGGGATCAGAGGCCCTTAGGTGGAGGGCCACGGGGCACCCTGGGGCCTCTAGTGCAAGTCCAGGGATAGTTGTGGACCCCTTGGTAGATTCCTAGGGTCTGAGAACCCTAGGTGGAGGGCCAGGTGGCACCCTTGGGCCTCTACTGCAAGTCTAGGGAGAGTTGTGTACCCCTGGGTAGCTTGCTGGGGTCAGAGGCCCCTTGGTGGAGGATAAGCGGGCACTCTGGGGCCTCTACTGCAAGTCCAGGGAGAGAAGTGGGTCCCTGGGTAGCTTGCTGGGGTCAGAGGCCCCTAGGTGGAGGGCCAGGGGGCACCCTGAGCCTATACTGCAAGTCCAGGGAGAGAGGTGGACCCCTGGGGAGCTTTCTTGTGTCAGCCGCCCCTAGGTGGAGGGCCTGGGGGCACCCTGGGGCCTCTACTGCCAGTCCAGGGAGAGAGGTGGACCCCCTGGGTAGGTTGTTGGGGTCTTAGGCCCCTAGGTGGAGGGCCAGGGGGCACCCTGGGGCTTATAGTGCAAGTCCAGGGATAGTTGTGGACCCCTGGGGAGCTTTCTTGTGTCAGCCGCCCCTAGGTGGAGGGCCTGGGGGCACCCTGGGGCCTCTACTGCCAGTCCAGGGAGAGAGGTGGACCCCCTGGGTAGCTTGCTGGGGTCAGAGGCCCCTAGGTGGAAAGCAAGGGGGCACCCTGGGGCCTCTACTGCAAGTTCAGGGAGACTTGTGGACCCCTGGGTAGCTTGCTGGGGTCAGAGGCCCCTGGGTGGAGGGCAAGGGGGCACCCTGGTTCCTATAGTGCAAGTTCAGGGAGAGAGGTGGACCCCTGGGTGGCTTTCTGGGGTCTTAGGCCCCTAGGTGGAGGGCCAGGGGGCACCCTGGGGCCTATACTGCAAGTCCAGGGAGAGTTGTGGACCCTTGGGTAACTTGCGGGGGTCAGAGGCCCCTGGGTGGATGGCAAGGGGGCACCCTGGGGCCTATACTTCAAGTCCAGGGAGAGAGGTGGACCCCTGGGTAGCTTGCTGTGGTCTTAGGCACTTAGGTGGAGGGCCTGGGGGCACCCTGGGGCCTATACTGCAAGTCCAGGGAGAGAGGTGAACACCTGGGGAGCTTTCTTGTGTCAGCAGCCCCTAGGTGGAGGGCCTTGGGGCACCCTGGGGCCTCTACTGCCAGTCCAGGGAGAAAGGTGGACCCCCTGGGTAGCTTGCTGTGGTCTTAGGCCCTTAGGTGGAGGGCCAGGGGGCACCTTAGGGCCTATACTGCAAGTCCAAGGAGAGATGTGGACCCCTGGGTAGCGTGCTGGGGTCAGAGGCCCCTAGGTGCAGGGCAAGGGGGCACCCTGGGGCCTCTACTGCAAGTCCAGGGAGAGTTGTGGACCCCTGGGTAGCTTGCTGCGGTCAGAGGCCCCTGGGTGGAGGGCAAGGGGGCACCCTGGTTCCTATACTGCAAGTTAAGGAAGAGATGTGGACCCCTGGGTAGCTTTCTGGGGTCTTAGGCCCCTAGGTGGAGGGCCAGCGGGCACCCTGGGGCCTATATTGCAAGTCCAAGGAGAGATGTGGACCCCTTTGTAGCTTGCTGGGGTCAGAGGCCCCTAGGTGGAGGGCCAGGGGGCACCCTGGAGCCTATACTGCCAGTCCAGGGAGAGAGGTGGACCCCCTGGGTAGCTTGCTGGGGTCAGAGGCCCCTAGGTGAAGGGCAAGGGGGCACCCTGGGGCCTCTACTGCAAGTCCAGGGAGAGTTGTGGACCCCTGGGTAGCTTGCTGGGGTCAGAGGCCCCTGGGTGGAGGGCAAGGGGGCACCCTGGTTCATATAGTGCAAGTTCAGGGAGAGAGGTGGACCCCTTGGTGGCTTTCTGGGGTCTTAGGCCCCTAGGTGGAGGGCCAGGGGGCACCCTTGGGCCTATACTGCAAGTCCAAGGAGAGATGTGGACCCCTATGTAGCTTGCTGGGGTCAGAGGCCCCTAGGTGGAGGGCGAGGGGGCACCCTGTGGCCTCTAATGCAAGTCAAGGGAAAGTTGTGGACCCCTGGGTAGCTTGCTGGGGTCAGAGGCCCATGGGTGGAGGGCAAGGGGGCACGCTGGGGCCTATACTGCAAGTCCAGTGAGAGAGGTGGACCCCTGGGTAGCTTGCTGGGGAATAAAGCCCCTAGGTGGAGTGCCAGGGGTACCCTAGTGCCTCTACTGCAAGTCCAGGAAGAGAGGTGGACCCCTGGGTAGTTAGCTGGGGTCAGAGGCCCTTAGGTGGAGGGCCAGGGGGCACCCTGGGGCTTCTAGTGCAAGTCCAGGGATAGTTGTGGACCCCTTGGTAGATTCCTAGGGTCTGAGGACCGTAGGTGGAGGGCCAGGTGGCACCCTTGGGCCTCTATTGCAAGTCTAGGGAGAGTTGTGGACCCCTGGGTAGCTTGCTGGGGTCAGAGGCCCTTTGGTGGAGGGCCAGCGGGCACCCTGGGGATTCTACTGCAAGTCCAGGGAGAGAAGTGGGCCCCTGGGTAGCTTGCTGGGGTCAGAGGCCCCTAGGTGGAGGGCCAGGGGGAACCCTGGGGCCTAAACTGCAAGTGCAGGGAGAGAGGTGGACACCTGGGTAGTTTGTTTGGCTGAGAGTGGCCTAGGTGGAGGGCCAAGGGGCACCCAGGGGCCTCTACTGCAAGTCCAGGGAGAGTTGTGGACCCTTGGGTAACTTGCGGGGGTCAGAGGCCCCTGGGTGGATGGCAAGGTTGCACCCTGGGGCCTATACTGCAAGTCCAAGGAGAGATGTGGACCCCTGGGTAGCTTGCTGGGGTCAGAGGCCCCTGGGTTGAGGGCAAGGGGGCACCCTGGTTCCTGTACTGCAAGTTCAGGAAGAGAGGTGGACCCCTGGGTAGCTTACTGGGGTCTTAGGCCCCTAGGTGGAGGGCCAGGGGGCACCCTGGGGCCTATACTGCAAGTCCAAGGAGAGATGTGGACCCCTACGTAGCTTGCTGGGGTCAGAGGCCCCTAGGTGGAGGGCCAGGGGCACCCTGGGGCCTCTACTGCAAGTACAGGGAAAGTTGTGGACCGCTGGGTACCTTGCTGGGGTTAGAGGCCCATGGGTGGAGGGCAAGGGGGCACGCTGAGCCTCTACTGCAAGTCCAGGGAGAGAAGTACACCCCTGGGTAGCTTGCTTGGGAATAAAGCCCCTAGGTAGAGGGCCAGGGGTACCCTGGGGTCTCTACTGCAAGTCCAGGGAGAGAGTTGGACCCCTGGGTAGCTAGCTGCGGTCAGAGGCCCTTAGGTGGAGGGCCAGGGGGCACCATGGGGCCTCTAGTGCAAGTCCAGGGATAGTTGTGGACCCCTTGGTAGATTCCTAGGGTCTGAGGACCCTAGTTGGAGGGCCAGGTGGCACCCTTGGGCCTCTACTGCAAGTGTAGGGAGAGTTGTGGACCCCTGGGTAGCTTGCTGGGGTCAGAGGCCCCTTGGTGGAGGGCCAGCGGGCACCCTGGGGCCTTTACTGCAAGTCCAGGGAGAGAAGTGGGCCCCTGGGTAGCTTGCTGTGGTCAGAGGCGCCTAGGTGGAGGGCAAGGGGGCTTCCTGGGGCCTCTATTGCAAGTCCATTGAGAGAGGTGGACCCCTGGGTAGCTAGCTGGGGTCGTAGGCCCCTAGGTGGAATGCCAGGGGGCACCCTGGGGCCTCTACTGCAAGTCCAGGGAGAGTGGTGGACCCCTTGGTAGCTTGCTGGGGTCCGAGGCCCCTAGGGGGAGGGCCAGGGGGCACCCTGGGGCCTCTACTGCAAGTCCAGGGAGAGTTGTGGACCCCTTCGTAGCTTGCTGGTGTCAGAGGCCCCTAGGGGGAGGCCAGGGGGCACCCTGGGGCTTATACTGCAAGGCCAGGGAGAGAGGTGGACCCCTGGGGAGCTTTCTTGTGTCAGCCGCCCCTAGGTGGAGGGCCTGGGGGCACCCTGGGGCCTCTACTGCCAGTGCAGGGAGAGAGGTGGACCCCCTGGGTAGGTTGCTGGGGTCTTAGGCCCCTAGGTGGAGGGCCAGGGGGCACCCTGGGGCCTATACTGCAAGTCCAGGGAGAGAGGTGGACCCCTGGGGAGCTTTCTTGTGTCAGCCGCCCCTAGGTGGAGGGCCTGGGGGCACCCTGGGGCCTCTACTGCCAGTCCAGGGAGAGAGGTGGACCCCCTGGGTAGCTTGCTGGGGTCAGAGGCCCCTAGGTGGAAGTCAAGGGGGCACCCTGGGGCCTCTACTGCAAGTCCAGGGAGAGAGGTGGACCCCTATGTAGCTTGCTGGGGTCAGAGGCCCCCTAGGTGGAGGGCGAGGGGGCACCCTGTGTCCTCTAATGCAAGTCCAGGAAAAGTTGTGGACCCCTGGGTAGCTTGCTGGGGTCAGAGGCCCATGGGTGGAGGGCAAGGGGGCACGCTGGGGCCTATACTGCAAGTCCAGGGAGAGAGGTGGACCCCTGGGTAGCTTGCTGGGGAATAAAGCCCCTAGGTGGAGGGCCAGGGGGTACTCTAGGGCCTCTACTGCAAGTCCAGGGAGAGAGGTGGACCCCTGGGTAGCTAGCTGTCGTCAGAGTCCCTTAGGTGGAGGGCCTGGGGGCACCCTGGGGCTTCTAGTGCAAGTCCAGGGATAGTTGTGGACCCCTTGGTAGATTCCTAGGGTCTGAGGACCCTAGGTGGAGGGCCAGGTGGCACCCTTGGGCATCTACTGCAAGTCTAGGGAGAGCTGTGGACCCCTGGGTAGCTTGCTGGGGTCAGAGGCCCCTTGGTGGAGGGCCAGCGGGCACCTTGGGGCCTCTACTGCAAGTCCAGGGAGAGAAGTGGGCCCCTGGGTAGCTTGCTGGGGTCAGAGGCCCCTAGGTGGAGGGCCAGGGGGAACCCTGGGGCCTATACTGCAAGTGCAGGGAGAGATGTGGACCCCTGGGTAGTTTGTTTGGCTGAGAGTGGCCTAGGTGGAGGGCCAAGGGGCACGCTGGGGCCTCTACTGCAAGTCCAGGGACAGTTGTGGACCGTTGGGTAACTTTCGGGAGTACGAGGCCCCTGGGTGGATGGCAAGGGGGCACCCTGGGGCCTATACTTCAAGTCCAGGGAGAGAGGTGGACCCCTGGGTAGCTTGCTGGGTCTTAGGCACTTAGTTGGAGGGCCTGGGGGCACCCTGGGGCCTATACTGCAAGTCCAGGGAGAGAGGTGGACACCTGGGGAGCTTTCTTGTGTCAGCAGACCCTAGGTGGAGGGCCTGGGGGCACCCTGTGGCCTTTACTGCAAGTCCAAGGAGAGAAGTGGACCCCTATGTAGCTTGCTGGGGTCAGAGGCCCCTAGGTGGAGGGCGAGGGGGCACCCTGTGGCCTCAACTGCAAGTCCAGGGAAAGTTGTGGACCCCCTGGGTAGCTTGCTGGGGTCTTAGGCCCTTAGGTGGAGGGCCAGGGGGCACCTTAGGGCCTATACTGCAAGTCCAAGGAGAGATGTGGACCCCTGGGTAGCGTGCTGGGGTCAGAGGCCCCTAGGTGCAGGGCAAGGGGGCACCCTGGGGCCTCTACTGCAAGTCCAGGGAGAGTTGTGGACCCCTGGGTAGCTTGCTGGGGTCAGAGGCCCCTGGGTGGAGGGCAAGGGGGCACCCTGGTTCCTGTACTGCAAGTTCAGGAAGAGAGGTGGACCCCTGGGTAGCTTTCTGGGGTCTTAGGCCCCTAGGTGGAGGGCCAGGGGGCACCCTGGGGCCTATACTGCAAGTACAAGGAGAGATTTGGACCCCTATGTAGCTTGATGGGGTCAGAGGCCCCTAGGTGGAGGGCCAGGGGGCACCCTGGGGCCTCTACTGCAAGTACAGGGAAAGTTGTGGACCCCTGGGTAGCTTGCTGGGGTTAGAGGCCCATGGGTGGAGGGCAAGGGGGCACGCTGGGGCCTCTACTGCAAGTCCAGGGAGAGAAGTACACCCCTGGGTAGCTTGCTGGGGAATAAAGCCCCTAGGTAGAGGGCCAGGGGTACCCTGGGGCCTCTACTGCAAGTCCAGGGAGAGAGTTGGACAACTGGGTAGCTAGCTGGGGTCAGAGGCCCTTAGGTGGAGGGCCTGGGGGCACCCTGGGGCCTCTAGTGCAAGTCCAGGGATAGTTGTGGACCCCTTGGTAGATTCCTAGGGTCTGAGGACCCTAGTTGGAGGGCCAGGTGGCACCCTTGGGCCTCTACTGCAAGTCTAGGGAGAGTTGTGGACCCCTGGGTAGCTTGCTGGGGTCAGAGGCCCCTTGGTGGAGGGCCAGCGGGCACCCTGGGGCCTCTACTGCAAGTCCAGGGAGAGAAGTGGGCCCCTGGGTAGCTTGCTGTGGTCAGAGGCCCCTAGGTGGAGGGCAAGGGGGCTTCCTGGGGCCTCTATTGCAAGTCCATTGAGAGAGGTGGATCCCTGGGTAGCTAGTTGGGGTCGTAGGCCCCTAGGTGGAATGCCAGGGGGCACCCTGGGGCCTCTACTGCAAGTCCATGGAGAGTTGTGGACCCCTTGGTAGCTTGCTGGGGTCCGAGGCCCCTAGGGGGAGGGACAGGGGGCACCCTGGGGCCTCTACTGCAAGTCCAGGGAGAGTTGTGGACCCCTTCGTAGCTTGCTGGGGTCAGAGGCCCCTAGGGGGAGGGCCAGGGGGCACCCTGGGGCCTATACTGCAAGTCCAGGGAGAGAGGTGGACCCCCTGGGGAGCTTTCTTGTGTCAGCCGCCCCTAGGTTGAGGGCCTGGGGGCACCCTGGGGCCTCTACTGCCAGTCCAGGGAGAGAGGTGGACCCCCTGGGTAGGTTGCTGGGGTCTTAGGCCCCTAGGTGGAGGGCCAGGGGGCACCCTGGGGCCTATACTGCAAGTCCAGGGAGAGAGGTGGACCCCTGGGGAGCTTTCTTGTGTCAGCCACCCCTAGGTGGAGGGCCTGGGGGCACCCTGGGGCATCTACTGCCAGTCCAGGGAGAGAGGTGGACCCCCTGGGTAGCTTGCTGGGGTCAGAGGCCCCTAGGTGCAGGGCAAGGGGGCACCCTGGGGCCTCTACTGCAAGTCCAGGGAGAGAGGTAGACCCCTGGGTGGCTTTCTGGGGTCTTAGGCCCCTGGGTGGAGGGCCAGGGGGCACCCTGGGGCCTATACTGCAAGTCCAAGGAGAGATGTGGACCCCTATGTAGCTTGCTAAGGTCAGAGGCCCCTTGGTGGAGGGCGAGGGGGCACCCTGGTTCCTGTACTGCAAGTTCAAGAAGAGAGGTGGACCCCTGGGTAGCTTGCTGGGGCCCTAGGCCCCTAGGTGGAGATCCAGGGGGCACCCTGGGGCCTCTACTTCAAGTCAAGGCAGAGAGGTGGACCCCTGGGTAGCTTGCTGGGGTCTTAGGCACTTAGATGGAGGGCCTGGGGGCACCCTGGGGCCTATACTGCAAATCCAGGGAGAGAGGTGGAACCCTGGGTAGCTTGCTAGGATCAGAGGCCCCTAGGTGGAGGGCCAGGGGGCACCCTGGGGCCTATACTGCAAGTGCAGGGAGAGAGGTGGACACCTGGGTAGTTTGTTTGGCTGAGAGTGGCCTAGGTGGAGGGCCAAGGGGCACCCAGGGGCCTCTACTGCAAGTCCAGGGAGAGTTGTGGACCCTTGGGTAACTTGCGGGGGTCAGAGGCCCCTGGGTGGATTGCAAGGTTGCACCCTGGGGCCTATACTGCAAGTCCAAGGAGAGATGTGGACCCCTGGGTAGCTTGCTGGGGTCAGAGGCCCCTGGGTTGAGGGCAAGGGGGCACCCTGGTTCCTGTACTGCAAGTTCAGGAAGAGAGGTGGACCCCTGGGTAGCTTACTGGGGTCTTAGGCCCCTAGGTGGAGGGCCAGGGGGCACCCTGGGGCCTATACTGCAAGTCCAAGGAGAGATGTGGACCCCTACGTAGCTTGCTGGGGTCAGAGGCCCCTAGGTGGAGGGCCAGGGGCACCCTGGGGCCTCTACTGCAAGTACAGGGAAAGTTGTGGACCGCTGGGTACCTTGCTGGGGTTAGAGGCCCATGGGTGGAGGGCAAGGGGGCACGCTGAGCCTCTACTGCAAGTCCAGGGAGAGAAGTACACCCCTGGGTAGCTTGCTTGGGAATAAAGCCCCTAGGTAGAGGGCCAGGGGTACCCTGGGGTCTCTACTGCAAGTCCAGGGAGAGAGTTGGACCCCTGGGTAGCTAGCTGGGGTCAGAGGCCCTTAGGTGGAGGGCCAGGGGGCACCATGGGGCCTCTAGTGCAAGTCCAGGGATAGTTGTGGACCCCTTGGTAGATTCCTAGGGTCTGAGGACCCTAGTTGGAGGGCCAGGTGGCACCCTTGGGCCTCTACTGCAAGTGTAGGGAGAGTTGTGGACCCCTGGGTAGCTTGCTGGGGTCAGATGCCCCTTGGTGGAGGGCCAGCGGGCACCCTGGGGCCTTTACTGCAAGTCCAGGGAGAGAAGTGGGCCCCTGGGTAGCTTGCTGTGGTCAGAGGCGCCTAGGTGGAGGGCAAGGGGGCTTCCTGGGGCCTCTATTGCAAGTCCATTGAGAGAGGTGGACCCCTGGGTAGCTAGCTGGGGTCGTAGGCCCCTAGGTGGAATGCCAGGGGGCACCCTGGGGCCTCTACTGCAAGTCCAGGGAGAGTGGTGGACCCCTTGGTAGCTTGCTGGGGTCCGAGGCCCCTAGGGGGAGGGCCAGGGGGCACCCTGGGGCCTCTACTGCAAGTCCAGGGAGAGTTGTGGACCCCTTCGTAGCTTGCTGGTGTCAGAGGCCCCTAGGGGGAGGCCAGGGGGCACCCTGGGGCTTATACTGCAAGGCCAGGGAGAGAGGTGGACCCCTGGGGAGCTTTCTTGTGTCAGCCGCCCCTAGGTGGAGGGCCTGGGGGCACCCTGGGGCCTCTACTGCCAGTGCAGGGAGAGAGGTGGACCCCCTGGGTAGGTTGCTGGGGTCTTAGGCCCCTAGGTGGAGGGCCAGGGGGCACCCTGGGGCCTATACTGCAAGTCCAGGGAGAGAGGTGGACCCCTGGGGAGCTTTCTTGTGTCAGCCGCCCCTAGGTGGAGGGCCTGGGGGCACCCTGGGGCCTCTACTGCCAGTCCAGGGAGAGAGGTGGACCCCCTGGGTAGCTTGCTGGGGTCAGAGGCCCCTAGGTGGAAGTCAAGGGGGCACCCTGGGGCCTCTACTGCAAGTCCAGGGAGAGAGGTGGACCCCTATGTAGCTTGCTGGGGTCAGAGGCCCCCTAGGTGGAGGGCGAGGGGGCACCCTGTGTCCTCTAATGCAAGTCCAGGAAAAGTTGTGGACCCCTGGGTAGCTTGCTGGGGTCAGAGGCCCATGGGTGGAGGGCAAGGGGGCACGCTGGGGCCTATACTGCAAGTCCAGGGAGAGAGGTGGACCCCTGGGTAGCTTGCTGGGGAATAAAGCCCCTAGGTGGAGGGCCAGGGGGTACTCTAGGGCCTCTACTGCAAGTCCAGGGAGAGAGGTGGACCCCTGGGTAGCTAGCTGGGGTCAGAGTCCCTTAGGTGGAGGGCCTGGGGGCACACTGGGGCTTCTAGTGCAAGTCCAGGGATAGTTGTGGACCCCTTGGTAGATTCCTAGGGTCTGAGGACCCTAGGTGGAGGGCCAGGTGGCACCCTTGGGCATCTACTGCAAGTCTAGGGAGAGCTGTGGACCCCTGGGTAGCTTGCTGGGGTCAGAGGCCCCTTGGTGGAGGGCCAGCGGGCACCTTGGGGCCTCTACTGCAAGTCCAGGGAGAGAAGTGGGCCCCTGGGTAGCTTGCTGGGGTCAGAGGCCCCTAGGTGGAGGGCCAGGGGGAACCCTGGGGCCTATACTGCAAGTGCAGGGAGAGATGTGGACCCCTGGGTAGTTTGTTTGGCTGAGAGTGGCCTAGGTGGAGGGCCAAGGGGCACGCTGGGGCCTCTACTGCAAGTCCAGGGACAGTTGTGGACCGTTGGGTAACTTGCGGGAGTACGAGGCCCCTGGGTGGATGGCAAGGGGGCACCCTGGGGCCTATACTTCAAGTCCAGGGAGAGAGGTGGACCCCTGGGTAGCTTGCTGGGTCTTAGGCACTTAGTTGGAGGGCCTGGGGGCACCCTGGGGCCTATACTGCAAGTCCAGGGAGAGAGGTGGACACCTGGGGAGCTTTCTTGTGTCAGCAGCCCCTAGGTGGAGGGCCTGGGGGCACCCTGGGGCCTTTACTGCAAGTCCAAGGAGAGAAGTGGACCCCTATGTAGCTTGCTGGGGTCAGAGGCCCCTAGGTGGAGGGCGAGGGGGCACCCTGTGGCCTCAACTGCAAGTCCAGGGAAAGTTGTGGACCCCCTGGGTAGCTTGCTGGGGTCTTAGGCCCTTAGGTGGAGGGCCAGGGGGCACCTTAGGGCCTATACTGCAAGTCCAAGGAGAGATGTGGACCCCTGGGTAGCGTGCTGGGGTCAGAGGCCCCTAGGTGCAGGGCAAGGGGGCACCCTGGGGCCTCTACTGCAAGTCCAGGGAGAGTTGTGGACCCCTGGGTAGCTTGCTGGGGTCAGAGGCCCCTGGGTGGAGGGCCAGGGGGCACCCTGGGGCCTATACTGCAAGTACAAGGAGAGATTTGGACCCCTATGTAGCTTGATGGGGTCAGAGGCCCCTAGGTGGAGGGCCAGGGGGCACCCTGGGGCCTCTACTGCAAGTACAGGGAAAGTTGTGGACCCCTGGGTAGCTTGCTGGGGTTAGAGGCCCATGGGTGGAGGGCAAGGGGGCACGCTGGGGCCTCTACTGCAAGTCCAGGGAGAGAAGTACACCCCTGGGTAGCTTGCTGGGGAATAAAGCCCCTAGGTAGAGGGCCAGGGGTACCCTGGGGCCTCTACTGCAAGTCCAGGGAGAGAGTTGGACAACTGGGTAGCTAGCTGGGGTCAGAGGCCCTTAGGTGGAGGGCCTGGGGGCACCCTGGGGCCTCTAGTGCAAGTCCAGGGATAGTTGTGGACCCCTTGGTAGATTCCTAGGGTCTGAGGACCCTAGTTGGAGGGCCAGGTGGCACCCTTGGGCCTCTACTGCAAGTCTAGGGAGAGTTGTGGACCCCTGGGTAGCTTGCTGGGGTCAGAGGCCCCTTGGTGGAGGGCCAGCGGGCACCCTGGGGCCTCTACTGCAAGTCCAGGGAGAGAAGTGGGCCCCTGGGTAGCTTGCTGTGGTCAGAGGCCCCTAGGTGGAGGGCAAGGGGGCTTCCTGGGGCCTCTATTGCAAGTCCATTGAGAGAGGTGGATCCCTGGGTAGCTAGTTGGGGTCGTAGGCCCCTAGGTGGAATGCCAGGGGGCACCCTGGGGCCTCTACTGCAAGTCCATGGAGAGTTGTGGACCCCTTGGTAGCTTGCTGGGGTCCGAGGCCCCTAGGGGGAGGGACAGGGGGCACCCTGGGGCCTCTACTGCAAGTCCAGGGAGAGTTGTGGACCCCTTCGTAGCTTGCTGGGGTCAGAGGCCCCTAGGGGGAGGGCCAGGGGGCACCCTGGGGCCTATACTGCAAGTCCAGGGAGAGAGGTGGACCCCCTGGGGAGCTTTCTTGTGTCAGCCGCCCCTAGGTGGAGGGCCTGGGGGCACCCTGGGGCCTCTACTGCCAGTCCAGGGAGAGAGGTGGACCCCCTGGGTAGGTTGCTGGGGTCTTAGGCCCCTAGGTGGAGGGCAAGGGGGCACCCTGGGGCCTATACTGCAAGTCCAGGGAGAGAGGTGGACCCCTGGGGAGCTTTCTTGTGTCAGCCACCCCTAGGTGGAGGGCCTGGGGGCACCCTGGGGCATCTACTGCCAGTCCAGGGAGAGAGGTGGACCCCCTGGGTAGCTTGCTGGGGTCAGAGGCCCCTAGGTGCAGGGCAAGGGGGCACCCTGGGGCCTCTACTGCAAGTCCAGGGAGAGAGGTAGACCCCTGGGTGGCTTTCTGGGGTCTTAGGCCCCTGGGTGGAGGGCCAGGGGGCACCCTGGGGCCTATACTGCAAGTCCAAGGAGAGATGTGGACCCCTATGTAGCTTGCTAAGGTCAGAGGCCCCTTGGTGGAGGGCGAGGGGGCACCCTGGTTCCTGTACTGCAAGTTCAAGAAGAGAGGTGGACCCCTGGGTAGCTTGCTGGGGCCCTAGGCCCCTAGGTGGAGATCCAGGGGGCACCCTGGGGCCTCTACTTCAAGTCAAGGCAGAGAGGTGGACCCCTGGGTAGCTTGCTGGGGTCTTAGGCACTTAGATGGAGGGCCTGGGGGCACCCTGGGGCCTATACTGCAAATCCAGGGAGAGAGGTGGAACCCTGGGTAGCTTGCTAGGATCAGAGGCCCCTAGGTGGAGGGCCAGGGGGCACCCTGGGGCCTCTACTGCAAGTCCAGGGAGAGTTGTGGACCCCTGGGTAGCTTGCTGGGGTCTTAGGCCCCCAGGTGGAGGGCCAGTGGGCATCCTGGGGCCTATACTTCATGTCCAGGGAGAAAATTGGACTCCTGGGTAGCTTCCTGAGGTCAGAGGCCCCTAGGTGGAGGGCCACGGGGCACCCTGGGGCCTATCCTGCAGATCCAGGGAGAGATGTGGACCCCTGGGTAGCTTGCTGGGGTCAGAAGCCCATAGGTGGTGGGCCAGGGGGCAACTTGGGGCCTATTCTGCAAGTCCAAGGAGAGAGGTGGACCCCTGGGTAGCTTCCTGGGGTCAGTGGCCCCTAGGTGGAAGGCCAGATTGCCCCCTGCAGCCTGTCCTGCAAGTCCAGGGAGAGAGGTGGACCCCTGGGTAGCTTCCTAGGGTAAGAGGCCCCTAGGTGGAGGGCAAGGGGGCACCTTGGGGCCTAAAATGCAAGTCTAGGGAGAGAGGTAGACCCCTGGGTAGCTTGCTGGGGAATAAAGCCCCTAGGTGGACGGCCAGGGGGTACCCTGAGGCCTCTACTGCAACTCCAGGGAGAGAGGTGGACCCCTGGGTAGCTAGCTGGGGTCAGAGGCCCATGGGTGGAGGGCAAGGCGGCAAGCTGTGGCCTATACTGCAAGTCCAGGGAGAGAGGTGGACCCCTGGGTAGCTTGCTGTGGAATAAAGCCCCTAGGTGGATTGCCAGGGGGTACCCTAGAGCCTCTACTGCAACTCCAGGGAGAGAGGTGGACCCCTTGGTAGCTAGCTGGGGTCAGAGGCCCTTAGGTGGAGGGCCATGGGGCACCCTGGGGCCTCTAGTGCAAGTCAGGGGAAAATTGTGGACCCCTTGGTAGATTCCTAGGGTCTGAGGACCCTAGGTGGAGGGCCAGGGGGCACCCTTGAGCCTCTACTGCAAGTCTAGGGAGAGTTATGGACCTCTGGGTAGCTTGCTGGGGTCAGAGGCCCCTTGGTGGAGGGTCAGCGGGCACCCTTTGGCCTCTACTGCAAGTCCAGGGAGAGAGGTGGGCCCCTGGGTAGCTTGCTGTGGTCAGAGGCCCCTAGGTGGAGGGCAAGGGGGCTTCCTGGGGCCTCTACTGCAAGTCCATTGAGAGAGGTGGACCCCTTCGTAGCTTGCTGGGGTCAGACGCCCCTAGGTGGAGGGCCAGGGGGCATCCTGGGGCCTCTACTGCAAGTCCAGGGAGAGTTGTGGACCCCTGGGTAGCTTGCTGGGGTCTTAGGCCCCTAGTGGGAGGGCCAGTGGGCACCCTGGGGCCTTTACTTAAAGTCCAGGGAGAGTTGTGGACCCCTGGGTAGCTTGCTGGGGTCAGAGGCTTGTAGGTGGAGGGTTAGTGGGCACCCTGGGGCCTCTACTGCAAGTCCATGGAGAGAGGTGGACCTCTGGGTAGCTTGCTGAGGTCAGAGGCCCCTAGGTGGAGGGCAAAAGGGCAACCAGGGGCCTCTACTGCAAGTCCAGGGAGAAAGGTGGACCCTGGGTAGCTTGCTGGGATCAGAGGCCCCTAAGTGGAGGGCCAGGAGGTACCCTAGGGCCCCTACTGCAAGTCAAGGTAGAGAGTTGGACCTCTGGGTAGCTTGCTGGGGTCAGAGGCAACTAGGTGGAGGGCCAGGGGGCACCCTGGGGCCTATCCTGCAAGTCCAGGGAGAGAGGTGGACCCCTGGGTAGTTTGCTTGGCTGAGAGTGGTCTAGGTGGAGGGCCAAGGGGCACCCTGGGGCCTCTATTGCAAGTCCAGGGAGAGTTGTGGACCCATGGGTAACTTGCGGGGGTCAGAGGCCCCTGGGTGGAGGGCAAGGGGGCACCCTGGGGCCTATACTTCAAGTCCAGGGAGAGAGGTGGACCCCTGGGTAGCTTGCTGGGGTCTTAGGCACTTAGGTGGAGGGCCTGGGGGCACCCTGGGGCCTATACTGCAAGTCCAGGGAGAGAGGTTGACACCTGGGGAGCTTTCTTGTGTCAGCAGCCCCTAGGTGGAGGGCCTGGGGGCACCCTGGGGCCTCTACTGCCAGTCCAGGGAGAGAGGTGGACCCCCTGGGTAGCTTGCTGTGGTCTTAGGCCCTTAAGTGGAGGGCCAGGGGGCACCTTAGGGCCTATACTGCAAGTCCAAGGAGAGATGTGGACCCCTGGGTAGCGTGCTGGGGTCAGAGGCCCCTAGGTGCAGGGCAAGGGGGCACCCTGGGGCCTCTACTACAAGTCCAGGGAGAGTTGTGGACCCCTGGGTAGCTTGCTGGGGTCAGAGGCCCCTGGGTGGAGGGCAAGGGGGCACCCTGGTTCCTATACTGCAAGTTGAGGAAGAGAGGTGGACCCCTGGGTAGCTTTCTGGGGTCTTAGGCCCCTAGGTGGAGGGCCAGGGGGCACCCTGGGGCCTATACTGCAAGTCCAAGGAGAGATGTGGACCCCTATGTAGCTTGCTGGGGTCAGAGGCCCCTAGGTGGAGGGCGAGGGGGCACCCTGTGGGCCTCTACTGCAAGTCTAGGGAGAGTTGTGGACCCCTGGGTAGCTTGCTGGGGTCAGAGGCCCCTTGGTGGAGGGCCAGCGGGCACCCTGGGGCCTCTACTGCAAGTCCAGGGAGAGAAGTGGGCCCCTGGGTAGCTTGCTGGGGTCAGAGGCCCCTAGGCGGAGGGCCAGGGGGAACCCTGGGGCCTATACTGCAAGTGCAGGGAGAGAGGTGGACCCCTGGGTAGTTTGTTTGGCTGAGAGTGGCCTAGGTGGAGGGCCAAGGGGCACCCAGGGGCCTCTACTGCAAGTCCAGGGAGAGTTGTGGACCCTTGGGTAACTTGCGGGGGTCAGAGGCCCCTGGGTGGATGGCAAGGGGGCACCCTGGGGCCTATACTTCAAGTCCAGGGAGAGAGGTGGACCCCTGGGTAGCTTGCTGGGGTCTTAGGCACTTAGGTGGAGGGCCTGGGGGCACCCTGGGGCCTATACTGCAAGTCCAGGGAGAGAGGTGGACACCTGGGGAGCTTTCTTGTGTCAGCAGCCCCTAGGTGGAGGGCCTGGGGGCACCCTGGGGCCTCTACTGCCAGTCCAGGGAGAGAGGTGGACCCCCTGGGTAGCTTGCTGGGGTCTTAGGCCCTTATGTGGAGGGCCAGGGGGCACCTTAGGGCCTATACTGCAAGTCCAACGAGAGATGTGGACCCCTGGGTAGCGTGCTGGGGTCAGAGGCCCCTAGGTGCAGGGCAAGGGGGCACCCTGGGGCCTCTACTGCAAGTCCAGGGAGAGTTGTGGACCCCTGGGTAGCTTGCTGGGGTCAGAGGCCCCTGGGTGGAGGGCAAGGGGGCACACTGGTTCCTGTACTGCAAGTTCAGGAAGAGAGGTGGACCCCTGGGTAGCTTTCTGGGGTTTCAGGCCCCTAGGTGGAGGGCCAGGGGGCACCCTGGGGCCTATACTGCAAGTCCAAGGAGAGATGTGGACCCCTATGTAGCTTGCTGGGGTCAGAGGCCCCTAGGTGGAGGGCCAGGGGGCACCCTGGGGCCTCTACTGCAAGTACAGGGAAAGTTGTGGACCCCTGGGTAGCTTGCTGGGGTTAGAGGCCCATGGGTGGAGGGCAAGGGGGCACGCTGAGCCTCTACTGCAAGTCCAGGGAGAGAAGTACACACCTGGGTAGCTTGCTTGGGAATAAAGCCCCTAGGTAGAGGGCCAGGGGTACCCTGGGGCCTCTAGTGCAAGTCCAGGGATAGTTGTGGACCCCTTGGTAGATTCCTAGGGTCTGAGGACCCTAGTTGGAGGGCCAGGTGGCACCCTTGGGCCTCTACTGCAAGTCTAGGGAGAGAGGTGGACCCCTGGGTAGCTAGCTGGGGTCAGAGGCCCTTAGGTGGAGGGCCAGGGGGCACCCTGGGGCCTCTAGTGCAAGTCCAGGGATAGTTGTGGACCCCTTGGTAGATTCCTAGGGTCTGAGGACCCTAGTTGGAGGGCCAGGTGGCACCCTTGGGCCTCTACTGCAAGTCTAGGGAGAGTTGTGGACCCCTGGGTAGCTTGCTGGGGTCAGAGACCCCTTGGTGGAGGGCCAGCGGGCACCCTGGGGCCTCTACTGCAAGTCCAGGGAGAGAAGTGGGCCCCTGGGTAGCTTGCTGTGGTCAGAGGCCCCTAGGTGGAGGACAAGGGGGCTTCCTGGGGCTTCTATTGCAAGTCCATTGAGAGAGGTGGACCCCTGGGTAGCTAGCTGGGGTCGTAGGCCCCTAGGTGGAATGCCAGGGGGCACCCTGGGGCCTCTACTGCAAGTCCAGGGAGAGTTGTGGACCCCTTGGTAGCTTGCTGGGGTCCGAGGCCCCTAGGGGGAGGGCCAGGGGGCACCCTGGGGCCTCTACTGCAAGTCCAGGGAGAGTTGTGGACCCCTTCGTAGCTTGCTGGTGTCAGAGGCCCCTAGGGGGAGGGCCAGGGGGCACCCTGGGGCCTATACTGCAAGTCCAGGGAGAGAGGTGGACCCCCTGGGTAGGTTGCTGGGGTCT
Source organism: Danio rerio (assembly GCF_049306965.1). NCBI lineage: Eukaryota > Metazoa > Chordata > Actinopteri > Cypriniformes > Danionidae > Danio > Danio rerio. The sequence goes on along the minus strand of NC_133199.1, from coordinate 19,883,884 downwards.
TAGGCCCCTAGGTGGAGGGCCAGGGGGCACCCTGGGGCCTCTACTGCCAGTGCAGGGAGAGAGGTGGACCCCCTGGGTAGGTTTCTGGGGTCAGAGGCCCCTAGGTGCAGGGCCTGGGGGCACCCTGGGGCCTCTACTGCAAGTCCAGGGAGAGTTTTGGACCCCTGGGTAGCTTGCTGGGGTCAGAGGCCCCTTGGTGGAGGGCAAGAGGGCACCCTGGTTCCTATAGTGCAAGTTCAGGGAGAGAGGTGGTCCCTTGGGTGGCTTTCTGGGGTCTTAGGCCCCTAGGTGGAGGGCCAGGGGTACCCTGGGGCTTATACTGCAAGTCCAAGGAGAGATGTGGACCCCTATGTAGCTTGCTGGGGTCAGAGGCCCCTAGGTGGAGGGCGAGTAGGCACCCTGTGGCCTCTACTGCAAGTCCAGGGAGAGAGGTGGACCCCTGGGTAGCTTGCTGGGGAATAAAGCCCCTAGGTGGATTGCCAGGGAGTACCCTAGAGCCTCTACTGCAACTCCAGGGAGAGAGGTGGACCCCTGGGTAGCTAGCTGGGGTCAGAGGCCCTAGGTGGAGGGCCAAGGGGCACCCTGGGGCCTCTAGTGCAAGTCAGGGGAAAATTGTGGACCCCTTGGTAGATTCCTAGGGTCTGAGGACCCTAGGTGGAGGGCCAGGGGGCACCCTTGAGCCTCTACTGCAAGTCTAGGGAGAGATATGGACCTCTGGGTAGCTTGCTGGGGTCAGAGGCCCCTTGGTGGAGGGTCAGCGGGCACCCTTTGGCCTCTACTGCAAGTCCAGGGAGAGAGGTGGGCCCCTGGGTAGCTTGCTGGGGTCAGAGGCCCCTAGGTGGAGGGCAAGGGGGCTTCCTGGGGCCTCTACTGCAAGTCCATTGAGAGAGGTGGACCCCTTCGTAGCTTGCTGGGGTCAGACGCCCCTAGGTGGAGGGCCAGGGGGCACCCTGGGGCCTCTACTGCAAGTCCAGGGAGAGTTGTGGACCCCTGGGTAGCTTGCTGGGGTCTTAGGCCCCTAGTGGGAGGGCCAGTGGGCACCCTGGGGCCTTTACTTAAAGTCCAGGGAGAAAGGTGGACCCCTGGGTAGCTTTCTGGGGTCAGAGGCCCCTAGGTGGAGGGCAAGAGGGCACCCTGGGGCCTCTACTGCAAGTCCAGGGAGAGTTGTGGACCCCTGGGTAGCTTGCTGGGGTCAGAGGCTTGTAGGTGGAGGGTTAGGGGGCACCCTGGGGCCTCTACTGCAAGTCCATGGAGAGAGGTGGACCTCTGGGTAGCTTGCTGAGGTCAGAGGCCCCTAGGTGGAGGGCAAAAGGGCAACCAGGGGCCTCCACTGCAAGTCCAGGGAGAAAGGTGGACCCTGGGTAGCTTGCTGGGATCAGAGGCCCCTAAGTGGAGGGCCAGGAGGTACCCTAGAGCCCCTACTGCAAGTCAAGGTAGAGAGTTGGACCTCTGGGTAGCTTGCTGGGGTCAGAGGCAACTAGGTGGAGGGCCAGGGGGCACCCTGGGGCCTATCCTGCAAGTCCAGGGAGAGAGGTGGACCCCTGGGTAGTTTGCTTAGCTGAGAGTGGTCTAGGTGGAGGGCCAAGGGGCACCCTGGGGCCTCTACTGCAAGTCCAGGGAGAGTTGTGGACCCATGGGTAACTTGCGGGGGTCAGAGGCCCCTGGGTGGAGGGCAAGGGGGCACCCTGGGGCCTCTACTGCAGGTCCAGGGAGAGATGTGGACCCCTGGGTAGCTTGCTGGGGTCAGAAGCCCATAGGTGGTGGGCCAGGGGGCAACTTGGGGCCTATTCTGCAAGTCCAGGGAGAGAGGTGGACCCCTGGGTAGCTTCCTGGGGTCAGTGGCCCCTAGGTGGAGGGCCAGGTTGCCCCCTGCAGCCTGTCCTGCAAGTCCAGGGAGAGAGGTGGACCCCTGGGTAGCTTCCTGGGGTAAGAGGCCCCTAGGTGGAGGGCAAGGGGGCACCTTGGGGCCTATACTGCAAGTCTAGGGAGAGAGGTAGACCCCTGGGTAGCTTGCTGGGGAATAAAGCCCCTAGGTGGAGGGCCAGGGGGTACCCTAGGGCCTCTACTGCAACTCCAGGGAGAGAGGTGGACCCCTGGGTAGCTAGCTGGGGTCAGAGGCCCATGGGTGGAGGGCAAGGGGGCACGCTGGGGCCTATACTGCAAGTCCAGATAGAGAGGTGGACCCCTGGGTAGCTTGCTGGGGAATAAAGCCCCTAGGTGGAGGTCCAGGGGGTACCCTAGGGCCTCTACTGCAAGTCCAGGGAGAGAGGTGGACCCCTGGGCAGCTAGCTGGGGTCAGAGGCCCTTAGGTGGAGGGCCAGGGGGCACCCTTTGGCTTCTAGTGCAAGTCCAGGGATAGTTGTGGACCCCTTGGTAGATTTCTAGGGTCTGAGGACCCTAGGTGGAGGGCCAGGTGGCACCCTTGGGGCTCTATTGCAAGTCTAGGGAGAGTTGTGGACCCCTGGGTAGCTTGCTGGGGTCAGAGGCCCCTTGGTGGAGGGCCAGCGGGCACCCTGGGGCCTTTACTGCAAGTCCAGGGAGAGAAGTGGGCCCCTGGGTAGCTTGCTGGGGTCAGAGGCCCTTAGGTGGAGGGCCAGGGGGAACCCTGGGGCCTATACTGCAAGTGCAGGAAGAGAGTTGGACCCCTGGGTAGTTTGTTTGGCTGAGAGTGGCCTAGGTGGAGGGCCAAGGGGCACCCAGGGGCCTCTACTGCAAGTCCAGGGAGAGTTGTGGACCCTTGGGTAACTTGCGGGGGTCAGAGGCCCCTGGGTGGATGGCAAGGGGGCACCCTGGGGCCTATACTTCAAGTCCAGGGAGAGAGGTGGACCCTGGGTAGCTTGCTGGGGTCTTAGGCACTTAGGTGGAGGGCCTGAGGGCACCCTGGGGCCTATACTGCAAGTCCAGGGAGAGAGGTTGACACCTGGGGAGCTTTCTTGTGTCAGCAGCCCCTAGGTGGAGGGCCTGGGGGCACCCTGGGGCCTCTACTGCCAGTCCAGGGAGAGAGGTGGACCCCCTGGATAGCTTGCTGTGGTCTTAGGCCCTTAAGTGGAGGGCCAGGGGGAACCTTAGGGCCTATACTGCAAGTCCAAGGAGAGATGTGGACCCCTGAGTAGCGTGCTGGGGTCAGAGGCCCCTAGGTGCAGGGCAAGGGGGCACCCTGGGGCCTCTACTACAAGTCCAGGGAGAGTTGTGGACCCCTGGGTAGCTTTCTGCGGTCAGAGGCCCCTGGGTGGAGGGCAAGGGGGCACCCTGGTTCCTATACTGCAAGTTCAGGAAGAGAGGTGGACCCCTGGGTAGCTTTCTGGGGTCTTAGGGCCCTAAGTGGAGGGCCAGGGGGCACCCTGGGTCCTATACTGCAAGTCCAAGGAGAGATGTGGACCCCTATGTAGCTTGCTGGGGTCAGAGGCCGCTAGGTGGAGGGCGAGGGGGCACCCTGTGGCCTCTAATGCAAGTCCAGGGAAAGTTGTGGACCCCTTGGTAGCTTGCTGGGGTCAGAGGCCCATGGGTGGAGGGCAAGGGGGCACGCTGGGGCCTATACTGCAAGTCCAGGGAGAGAGGTGGACCCCTGGGTAGCTTGCTGGGGAATAAAACCCCTAGGTGGAGGGCCAGGGGGTACCCTAGGGCCTCTACTGCAAGTCCAGGAAGAGAGGTGGACCCCTGGGTAGCTAGCTGGGGTCAGAGGCCCTTAGGTGGAGGGCCAGGGGGCACCCTGGGGCTTCTATTACAAGTCCAGGGATAGTTGTGGACCCCTTGGTAGATTCCTAGGGTCTGAGGACCCTAGTTGGAGGGCCAGGTGGCACCCTTGGGCCTCTACTGCAAGTCTAGGGAGAGTTGTGGACCCCTGGGTAGCTTGCTGGGGTCAGAGGCCCCTTGGTGGAAGGCCAGCGGGCACCCTGGGGCCTTTACTGCAAGTCCAGGGAGAGAAGTGGGCCCCTGGGTAGCTTGCTGGGGTAAGAGGCCCCTAGGTGGAGGGCAAGGGGGCACCTTGGGGCCTATACTGCAAGTCTAGGGAGAGAGGTAGACCCCTGGGTAGCTTGCTGGGGAATAAAGCCCCTAGGTGGAGGGCCAGGGGGTACCCTAGGGCCTCTACTGCAACTCCAGGGAGAGAGGTGGACCCCTGGGTAGCTAGCTGGGGTCAGAGGCCCATGGGTGGAGGGCAAGGGGGCACGCTGGGGCCTATACTGCAAGTCCAGATAGAGAGGTGGACCCCTGGGTAGCTTGCTGGGGAATAAAGCCCCTAGGTGGAGGTCCAGGGGGTACCCTAGGGCCTCTACTGCAAGTCCAGGGAGAGAGGTGGACCCCTGGGCAGCTAGCTGGGGTCAGAGGCCCTTAGGTGGAGGGCCAGGGGGCACCCTTTGGCTTCTAGTGCAAGTCCAGGGATAGTTGTGGACCCCTTGGTAGATTTCTAGGGTCTGAGGACCCTAGGTGGAGGGCCAGGTGGCACCCTTGGGCCTCTACTGCAAGTCTAGGGAGAGTTGTGGACCCCTGGGTAGCTTGCTGGGGTCAGAGGCCCCTTGGTGGAGGGCCAGCGGGCACCCTGGGGCCTTTACTGCAAGTCCAGGGAGAGAAGTGGGCCCCTGGGTAGCTTGCTGGGGTCAGAGGCCCTTAGGTGGAGGGCCAGGGGGAACCCTGGGGCCTATACTGCAAGTGCAGGAAGAGAGGTGGACCCCTGGGTAGTTTGTTTGGCTGAGAGTGGCCTAGGTGGAGGGCCAAGGGGCACCCAGGGGCCTCTACTGCAAGTCCAGGGAGAGTTGTGGACCCTTGGGTAACTTGCGGGGGTCAGAGGCCCCTGGGTGGATGGCAAGGGGGCACCCTGGGGCCTATACTTCAAGTCCAGGGAGAGAGGTGGACCCCTGGGTAGCTTGCTGGGGTCTTAGGCACTTAGGTGGAGGGCCTGAGGGCACCCTGGGGCCTATACTGCAAGTCCAGGGAGAGAGGTTGACACCTGGGGAGCTTTCTTGTGTCAGCAGCCCCTAGGTGGAGGGCCTGGGGGCACCCTGGGGCCTCTACTGCAAGTCCAGGGAGAGAGGTGGACCCCCTGGATAGCTTGCTGTGGTCTTAGGCCCTTAAGTGGAGGGCCAGGGGGCACCTTAGGGCCTATACTGCAAGTCCAAGGAGAGATGTGGACCCCTGAGTAGCGTGCTGGGGTCAGAGGCCCCTAGGTGCAGGGCAAGGGGGCACCCTGGGGCCTCTACTACAAGTCCAGGGAGAGTTGTGGACCCCTGGGTAGCTTGCTGCGGTAAGAGGCCCCTGGGTGGAGGGCAAGGGGGCACCCTGGTTCCTATACTGCAAGTTCAGGAAGAGAGGTGGACCCCTGGGTAGCTTTCTGGGGTCTTAGGCCCCTAGGTGGAGGGCCAGGGGGCACCCTGGGGCCTATACTGCAAGTCCAAGGAGAGATGTGGACCCCTATGTAGCTTGCTGGGGTCAGAGGCCGCTAGGTGGAGGGCGAGGGGGCACCCTGTGGCCTCTAATGCAAGTCCAGGGAAAGTTGTGGACCCCTTGGTAGCTTGCTGGGGTCAGAGGCCCATGGGTGGAGGGCAAGGGGGCACGCTGGGGCCTATACTGCAAGTCCAGGGAGAGAGGTGGACCCCTGGGTAGCTTGCTGGGGAATAAAACCCCTAGGTGGAGGGCCAGGGGGTACCCTAGGGCCTCTACTGCAAGTCCAGGAAGAGAGGTGGACCCCTGGGTAGCTAGCTGGGGTCAGAGGCCCTTAGGTGGAGGGCCAGGGGGCACCCTGGGGCTTCTATTACAAGTCCAGGGATAGTTGTGGACCCCTTGGTAGATTCCTAGGGTCTGAGGACCCTAGTTGGAGGGCCAGGTGGCACCCTTGGGCCTCTACTGCAAGTCTAGGGAGAGTTGTGGACCCCTGGGTAGCTTGCTGGGGTCAGAGGCCCTTAGGTGGAGGGCCAGGGGGAACCCTGGGGCCTATACTGCAAGTGCAGGAAGAGAGGTGGACCCCTGGGTAGTTTGTTTGGCTGAGAGTGGCCTAGGTGGAGGGCCAAGGGGCACCCAGGGGCCTCTACTGCAAGTCCAGGGAGAGTTGTGGACCCTTGGGTAACTTGCGGGGGTCAGAGGCCCCTGGGTGGATGGCAAGGGGGCACCCTGGGGCCTATACTTCAAGTCCAGGGAGAGAGGTGGACCCCTGGGTAGCTTGCTGGGGTCTTAGGCACTTAGGTGGAGGGCCTGAGGGCACCCTGGGGCCTATACTGCAAGTCCAGGGAGAGAGGTTGACACCTGGGGAGCTTTCTTGTGTCAGCAGCCCCTAGGTGGAGGGCCTGGGGGCACCCTGGGGCCTCTACTGCCAGTCCAGGGAGAGAGGTGGACCCCCTGGATAGCTTGCTGTGGTCTTAGGCCCTTAAGTGGAGGGCCAGGGGGCACCTTAGGGCCTATACTGCAAGTCCAAGGAGAGATGTGGACCCCTGAGTAGCGTGCTGGGGTCAGAGGCCCCTAGGTGCAGGGCAAGGGGGCACCCTGGGGCCTCTACTACATGTCCAGGGAGAGTTGTGGACCCCTGGGTAGCTTGCTGCGGTCAGAGGCCCCTGGGTGGAGGGCAAGGGGGCACCCTGGTTCCTATACTGCAAGTTCAGGAAGAGAGGTGGACCCCTGGGTAGCTTTCTGGGGTCTTAGGCCCCTAGGTGGAGGGCCAGGGGGCACCCTGGGGCCTATACTGCAAGTGCAAGGAGAGATGTGGACCCCTATGTAGCTTGCTGGGGTCAGAGGCCGCTAGGTGGAGGGCGAGGGGGCACCCTGTGGCCTCTAATGCAAGTCCAGGGAAAGTTGTGGACCCCTTGGTAGCTTGCTGGGGTCAGAGGCCCATGGGTGGAGGGCAAGGGGGCACGTTGGGGCCTATACTGCAAGTCCAGGGAGAGAGGTGGACCCCTGGGTAGCTTGCTGGGGAATAAAACCCCTAGGTGGAGGGCCAGGGGGTACCCTAGGGCCTCTACTGCAAGTCCAGGAAGAGAGGTGGACCCCTGGGTAGCTAGCTGGGGTCAGAGGCCCTTAGGTGGAGGGCCAGGGGGCACCCTGGGGCTTCTATTACAAGTCCAGGGATAGTTGTGGACCCCTTGGTAGATTCCTAGGGTCTGAGGACCCTAGTTGGAGGGCCAGGTGGCACCCTTGGGTCTCTACTGCAAGTCTAGGGAGAGTTGTGGACCCCTGGGTAGCTTGCTGGGGTCAGAGGCCCCTTGGTGGAGGGTCAGCGGGCACCCTGGGGCCTCTACTGCAAGTCCAGGGAGAGAAGTGGGCCCCTGGGTAGCTTGCTGGGGTCTTAGGCACTTAGGTGGAGGGCCTGGGGGCACCCTTGGGAATACTGCAAGTCCAGGGAGAGAGGTGGACACCTGGGTAGTTTGTTTGGCTGAGAGTGGCCTAGGTGGAGGGCCAGGGGGAACCCTGGGGCCTATACTGCAAGTGCAGGGAGAGAGGTGGACCCCTGGGTAGTTTGTTTGGCTGAGAGTGGCCTAGGTGGAGGGCCAAGGGGCACCCAGGGGCCTCTACTGCAAGTCCAGGGAGAGTTGTGGACCCTTGGGTAACTTGCGGGGGTCAGAGGCCCCTGGGTGGATGGCAAGGGGGCACCCTGGGGCCTATACTTCAAGTCCAGGGAGAGAGGTGGACCCCTGGATAGCTTGCTGGGGTCTTAGGCACTTAGGTGGAGGGCCTGGGGGCACCCTTGGGAATACTGCAAGTCCAGGGAGAGAGGTGGACACCTGGGGAGCTTTCTTGTGTCAGCAGCCCCTAGGTTGAGGGCCTGGGGGCACCCTGGGGCCTCTACTGCCAGTCCAGGGAGAGAGGTGGACCCCCTGGGTAGCTTGCTGGGGTCTTAGGCCCTTAGGTGGAGGGCCAGGGGGCACCTTAGGGCCTATACTGCAAGTCCAAGGAGAGTTGTGGACCCCTGGGTAGCTTGCTGGGGTCAGAGGCCCCTTGGTGGAGGGCCAGCGGGCACCCTGGGGCCTATACTGCAAGTGCAGGGAGAGAGGTGGAACACTGGGTAGTTTGTTTGGCTGAGAGTGGCCTAGGTGGAGGGCCAGGGGGCACCTTAGGGCCTATACTGCAAGTCCAACGAGAGATGTGGACCCCTGGGAAGCGTGCTGGGGTCAGAGGCCCCTAGGTGCAGGGCAAGGGGGCACCCTGGGGCCTCTACTGCAAGTCCAGGGAGAGTTGTGGACCTTGGGGAGGTTGCTGGGGTCAGAGGCCCCTGGGTGGAGGGCAAGGGGGCACACTGGTTCCTGTACTGCAAGTTCAGGAAGAGAGGTGGACCCCTGGGTAGCTTTCTGGGGTCTTAGGCCCCTAGGTGGAGGGCCAGGGGGCACCCTGGGGCCTATACTGCAAGTCCAAGGAGAGATGTGGACCCCTATGTAGCTTGCTGGGGTCAGAGGCCCCTAGGTGGAGGGCCAGGGGGCACCCTGGGCCCTCTACTGCAAGTACAGGGAAAGTTGTGGACCCCTGGGTAGCTTGCTGGGGTTAGAGGCCCATGGGTGGAGGGCAAGGGGGCACGCTGAGCCTCTACTGCAAGTCCAGGGAGAGAAGTACACCCCTGGGTAGCTTGCTTGGGAATAAAGCCCCTAGGTAGAGGGCCAGGGGTACCCTGGGGCCTCTACTGCAAGTCCAGGGAGAGAGTTGGACCCCTGGGTAGCTAGCTGGGGTCAGAGGCCCTTAGGTGGAGGTCCAGGGGGCACCCTGGGGCCTCTAGCGCAAGTCCAGGGATAGTTGTGGACCCCTTGGTAGATTCCTAGGGTCTGAGGACCCTAGTTGGAGGGCCAGGTGGCACCCTTGGGCCTCTACTGCAAGTCTAGGGAGAGTTGTGGACCCCTGGGTAGCTTGCTGGGGTCAGAGGCCCCTTGGTGGAGGGCCAGCGGGCACCCTGGGGCCTCTACTGCAAGTCCAGGGAGAGAAGTGGGCCCCTGGGTAGCTTGCTGTTGTCAGAGGCCCCTAGGTGGAGGGCAAGGGGGCTTCCTGGGGCCTCTATTGCAAGTCCATTGAGAGAGGTGGACCCCTGGGTAGCTAGCTGCGGTCGTAGGCCCCTAGGTGGAATGCCAGGGGGCACCCTGGAGCCTCTACTGCAAGTCCAGGGAGAGTTGTGGACCCCTTGGTAGCTTGCTGGGGTCCGAGGCCCCTAGGGGGAGCGCCAGGGGGCACCCTTGGGCCTCTACTGCAAGTCCAGGGAGAGTTGTGGACCCCTTCGTAGCTTGCTGGTGTCAGAGGCCCCTAGGTGGAGGGCCAGGGGGCACCCTGGGGCCTATACTGCAAGTCCAGGAAAAGAGGTGGACACCTGGGGAGCTTTCTTGTGTCAGCCGCCCCTAGGTGGAGGGCCTGGGGGCACCCTGGGGCCTCTACTGCCAGTCCAGGGAGAGAGGTAGACCCCTGGGTAGGTTGCTGGGGTCTTAGGCCCCTAGGTGGAGGGCAAGGGGGCACCTTGGGGCCTATAATGCAAGTCTAGGGAGAGAGGTAGACCCCTGGGTAGCTTGCTGGGGAATAAAGCCCCTAGGTGGAGGGCCAGGGAGTACCCTAGGGCCTCTACTGCAACTCCAGGGAGAGAGGTGGACCCCTGGGTAGCTAGCTGGGGTCAGAGGCCCATGGGTGGAGGGCAAGGGGGCACGCTGGGGCCTATACTGCAAGTCCAGGGAGAGAGGTGGACCCCTTGGTAGCTTGCTGGGGAATAAAGCCCCTAGGTGGAGGGCCAGGGAGTACCCTAGGGCCTCTACTGCAACTCCAGGGAGAGAGGTGGACCCCTGGGTAGCTAGCTGGGGTCAGAGGCCCATGGGTGGAGGGCAAGGGGGCACGCTGGGGCCTATACTGCAAGTCCAGGGAGAGAGGTGGACCCCTGGGTAGCTTGCTGGGGTCTTATTCACTTAGGTGGAGGGCCTGGGGGCACCCTGGGGCCTATACTGCAAGTCCAGGGAGAGAGGTGGACACCTGGGGAGCTTTCTTGTGTCAGCAGCCCCTAGGTGGAGGGCCTGGGGGCACCCTGGGGCCTCTACTGCCAGTCCAGGGAGAGAGGTGGACCCCCTGGGTAGCTTGCTGGGGTCTTAGGCCCTTAGGTGGAGGGCCAGGGGGCACCTTAGGGCCTATACTGCAAGTCCAACGAGAGATGTGGACCCCTGTTAGCGTGCTGGGGTCAGAGGCCCCTAGGTGGAGGGCAAGGGGGCACACTGGTTCCTGTACTGCAAGTTCAGGAAGAGAGGTGGACCCCTAGGTAGCTTTCTGGGGTTTTAGGCCCCTAGGTGGAGGGCCAGGGGGCACCCTGGGGCCTATACTGCAAGTCCAAGGAGAGATGTGGACCCCTATGTAGCTTGCTGGGGTCAGACGCCCCTAGGTGGAGGGCCAGGGGGCACCCTGGGGCCTCTACTGCAAGTACAGGGAAAGTTGTGGACCCCTGGGTAGCTTGCTGGGGTTAGAGGCCCATGGGTGGAGGGCAAGGGGGCACGCTGAGCCTCTACTGCAAGTCCAGGGAGAGAAGTACACCCCTGGGTAGCTTGCTTGGGAATAAAGCCCCTAGGTAGAGGGCCAGGGGTACCCTGGGGCCTCTACTGCAAGTCCAGGGAGAGAGGTGGACCCCTGGGCAGCTAGCTGGGGTCAGAGGCCCTTAGGTGGAGGGCCAGGGGGCACCCTGGGGCTTCTAGTGCAAGTCCAGGGATAGTTGTGGACCCCTTGGTAGATTTCTAGGGTCTGAGGGGGCACCCTGGGGCCTATACTTCAAGTCCAGGGAGAGAGGTGGACCCCTGGGTAGCTTGCTGGGGTCTTAGGCACTTAGGTGGAGGGCCTGGGGGCACCCTGGGGCCTATACTGCAAGTCCAGGGAGAGAGGTTGACACCTGGGGAGCTTTCTTGTGTCAGCAGCCCCTAGGTGGAGGGCCTGGGGGCACCCTGGGGCCTCTACTGCCAGTCCAGGGAGAGAGGTGGTCCCCCTGGGTAGCTTGCTGTGGTCTTAGGCCCTTAAGTGGAGGGCCAGGGGGCACCTTAGGGCCTATACTGCAAGTCCAAGGAGAGATGTGGACCCCTATGTAGCTTGCTGGGGTCAGAGGCCCCTAGGTGGAGGGCGAGGGGGCACCCTGTGCCCTCTAATGCAAGTCCAGGGATAGTTGTGGACCCCTTGGTAGATTGCTAGGGTCTGAGGACCCTAGGTGGAGGGCCAGGTGGCACCCTTGGGCCTCTACTGCAAGTCTAGGGAGAGTTGTGGACCCCTGGGTAGCTTGCTGGGGTTAGAGGCCCCTTGGTGGAGGGCCAGCGGGCACCCTGGGGCCTCTACTGCAAGTCCAGGGAGAGAAGTGGGCCCCTGGGTAGCTTGCTGGGGTCAGAGGCCCCTAGGTGGAGGGCCAGGGGGAACCCTGGGGCCTATACTGCAAGTGCAGGGAGAGAGGTGGACCCCTGGGTAGTTTGTTTGGCTGAGAGTGGCCTAGGTGGAGGGCCAAGGGGCCCCCAGGGGCCTCTACTGCAAGTCCAGTGAGAGTTGTGGACCCTTGGGTAACTTGCGGGGGTCAGAGGCCCCTGGGTGGATGGCAAGGGGCCACCCTGGGGCCTATACTTCAAGTCCAGGGAGAGAGGTGGACCCCTGGGTAGCTTGCTGGGGTCTTATTCACTTAGGTGGAGGGCCTGGGGGCACCCTGGGGCCTATACTGCAAGTCCAGGGAGAGAGGTGGACACCTGGGGAGCTTTCTTGTGTCAGCAGCCCCTAGGTGGAGGGCCTGGGGGCACCCTGGGGCCTCTACTGCCAGTCCAGGGAGAGAGGTGGACCCCCTGGGTAGCTTGCTGGGGTCTTAGGCCCTTAGGTGGAGGGCCAGGGGGCACCTTAGGGCCTATACTGCAAGTCCAACGAGAGATGTGGACCCCTGTTAGCGTGCTGGGGTCAGAGGCCCCTGGGTGGAGGGCAAGGGGGCACACTGGTTCCTGTACTGCAAGTTCAGGAAGAGAGGTGGACCCCTAGGTAGCTTTCTGGGGTTTTAGGCCCCTAGGTGGAGGGCCAGGGGGCACCCTGGGGCCTATACTGCAAGTCCAAGGAGAGATGTGGACCCCTATGTAGCTTGCTGGGGTCAGACGCCCCTAGGTGGAGGGCCAGGGGGCACCCTGGGGCCTCTACTGCAAGTACAGGGAAAGTTGTGGACCCCTGGGTAGCTTGCTGGGGTTAGAGGCCCATGGGTGGAGGGCAAGGGGGCACGCTGAGCCTCTACTGCAAGTCCAGGGAGAGAAGTACACCCCTGGGTAGCTTGCTTGGGAATAAAGCCCCTAGGTAGAGGGCCAGGGGTACCCTGGGGCCTCTACTGTAAGTCCAGGGAGAAAGTTGGACCCCTGGGTAGCTAGCTGGGGTCAGAGGCCCTTAGGTGGAGGGCCAGGGGGCACCCTGGGGCCTCTAGTGCAAGTCCAGGGATAGTTGTGGACCCCTTGGTAGATTCCTAGGGTCTGAGGACCCTAGTTGGAGGGCCAGGTGGCACCCTTGGGCCTCTACTGCAAGTCTAGGGAGAGTTGTGGACCCCTGGGTAGCTTGCTGGGGTCAGAGACCCCTAGGTGGAGGGCCAGCGGGCACCCTGGGGCCTCTACTGCAAGTCCAGGGAGAGAAGTGGGCCCCTGGGTAGCTTGCTGTGGTCAGAGGCCCCTAGGTGGAGGGCAAGGGGGCTTCCTGGGGCCTCTATTGCAAGTCCATTGAGAGAGGTGGACCCCTGGGTAGCTAGCTGGGGTCGTAGGCCCCTAGGTGGAATGACAGGGGGCACCCTGGGGCCTCTACTGCAAGTCCAGGGAGAGTTGTGGACCCCTTGGTAGCTTGCTGGGGTCCGAGGCCCCTAGGGGGAGGGCCAGGGGGCACCCTGGGGCCTCTACTGCAAGTCCAGGGAGAGTTGTGGACCCCTTCGTAGCTTGCTGGTGTCAGAAGCCCCTAGGGGGAGGGCCAGGGGGCACCCTGGGGCCTATAATGCAAGTCCAGGGAGAGAGGTGGACCCCTGGGGAGCTTTCTTGTGTCAGCCGCCCCTAGGTGGAGGGCCTGGGGGCACCCTGGGGCCTCTACTGCCAGTGCAGGGAGAGAGGTGGACCCCCTGGGTAGGTTGCTGGGGTCTTAGGCCCCTAGGTGGAGGGCCAGGGGGCACCCTGGGGCCTATACTGCAAGTCCAGGGAGAGAGGTGGACCCCTGGGGAGCTTTCTTGTGTCAGCCGCCCCTAGGTGGAGGGCCTGGGGGCACCCTGGGGCCTCTACTGCCAGTCCAGGGAGAGAGGTGGACCCCCTGGGTAGCTTGCTGGGGTCAGAGGCCCCTAGATGCAGGGCAAGGGGGCACCCTGGGGCCTCTACTGCAAGTCCAGGGAGAGTTTTGGACCCCTGGGTAGCTCGCTGTGGTCAGAGGCCCCTAGGTGGAGGGCAAGGGGGCTTCCTGGGGCCTCTATTGCAAGTCCATTGAGAGAGGTGGACCCCTGGGTAGCTAGCTGGGGTCGTAGGCCCCTAGCTGGAATGCAAGGGGGCACCCTGGGGCCTCTACTGCAAGTCCAGGGAGATTTGTGGACCCCTTGGTAGCTTGCTGGGGTCCGAGGCCCCTAGGGGGAGGGCCAGGGGGCACCCTGGGGCCTATACTGCAAGTCCAGGGAGAGAGGTGGACCCCTGGGGAGCTTTCTTGTGTCAGCCGCCCCTGGGTGGAGGGCCTGGGGGCAACCTGGGGCCACTACTGCCAGTCCAGGGAGAGAGGTGGCCCCCTGGGTAGGTTGCTGGTTTCTTAGGCCCCTAGGTGGAGGGCCAGGGGGCACCCTGGGGCCTATACTGCAAGTCCAGTGAGAGAGTTGGACCCCTGGGGAGCTTTCTTGTGTCAGCCGCCCCTAGGTGGAGGGCCTGGGGGCACCCTGGGGCCTCTACTGCCAGTCCAGGGAGAGAGGTGGACCCCCTGGGTAGCTTGCTGGGGTCAGAGGCCCCTAGATGCAGGGCAAGGGGGCACCCTGGGGCCTCTACTGCAAGTCCAGGGAGAGTTTTGGACCCCTGGGTAGCTTGCTGGGGTCAGAAGCCCCTGGGTGGAGGGCAAGAGGGCACCCTGGTTCCCATAGTGCAAGTTCAGGGAGAGAGGTGGATCCTTGGGTGGCTTTCTGGGGTCTTAGGCCCCTAGGTGGAGGGCCAGGGGTACCCTGGGGCCTATACTGCAAGTCCAAGGAGAGATGTGGACCCCTATGTAGCTTGCTGGGGTCAGAGGCCCCTAGGTGGAGGGCGAGGGGGCACCCTGTGGCCTCTACTGCAAGTCCAGGGAAAGAGGTGGACCCCTGGGTAGAATGCTGGGGAATAAAGCCCCTAGGTGGAGGGCATGGGGTACCCTAGGGCCTCTACTGCAAGTCCAGGGAGAGAGGTGGACCCCTGGGTAGCTAGCTGGGGTCAGAGGCCCTTAGGTGGAGGGCCAGGGGGCACCCTGGGGCTTCTAGTGCAAGTCCAGGGATAGTTGTGGACCCCTTGGTAGATTCCTAGGGTCTGAGGACCCTAGGTGGAGGGCCAGGTGGCACCCTTGGGCCTCTACTGCAAGTCTAGGGAGAGTTGTGGACCCCTGGGTAGCTTGCTGGGGTCAGAGGCCCCTTGGTGGAGGGCCAGCGGGCACCCTGGGGCCTCTACTGCAAGTCCAGGGAGAGAAATGGCCCCTGGGTAGCTTGCTGGGGTCAGAGGCCCCTAGGTGGAGGGCCAGGGGGAACCCTGGGGCCTCTACTGCAAGTCTAGGGAGAGAGGTGGACCCCTGGGTAGCTTGCTGGGGTCAGAGGCCAGTAGGTGGAGGGCCAGGGGGCAACCTGGGGCCTCTACTGCAAGTCCAGGGAGAGACGTGGACCCCTGGGAAGCTTGCTGGGGCCCTAGGCCCCTAGGTGGAGATCCAGGGGGCACCCTGGGGCCTCTACTTCAAGTCAAGGCAGAGAGGTGGACCCCTGGGTAGCTTGCTGGGGTCTTAGGCACTTAGGTGGAGGGCCTGGGGGCACCCTGGGGCCTATACTGCAAGTCCAGGGAGAGAGGTGGAACCCTGGGTAGCTTGCTAGGATCAGAGCCGCCCCTGGGTGGAGGGCCTGGGGGCAACCTGGGGCCACTACTGCCAGTCCAGGGAGAGAGGTGGCCCCCTGGGTAGGTTGCTGGTTTCTTAGGCCCCTAGGTGGAGGGCCAGGGGGCACCCTGGGGCCTATACTGCAAGTCCAGTGAGAGAGGTGGACCCCTGGGGAGCTTTCTTGTGTCAGCCGCCCCTAGGTGGAGGGCCTGGGGGCACCCTGGGGCCTCTACTGCCAGTCCAGGGAGAGAGGTGGACCCCCTGGGTAGCTTGCTGGGGTCAGAGGCCCCTAGATGCAGGGCAAGGGGGCACCCTGGGGCCTCTACTGCAAGTCCAGGGAGAGTTTTGGACCCCTGGGTAGCTTGCTGGGGTCAGAAGCCCCTGGGTGGAGGGCAAGAGGGCACCCTGGTTCCTATAGTGCAAGTTCAGGGAGAGAGGTGGACCCTTGGGTGGCTTTCTGGGGTCTTAGGCCCCTAGGTGGAGGGCCAGGGGTACCCTGGGGCCTATACTGCAAGTCCAAGGAGAGATGTGGACCCCTATGTAGCTAGCTGGGGTCAGAGGCCCCTAGGTGGAGGGCGAGGGGGCACCCTGTGGCCTCTACTGCAAGTCCAGGGAGAGAGGTGGACCCCTGGGTAGAATGCTGGGGAATAAAGCCCCTAGGTGGAGGGCATGGGGTACCCTAGGGCCTCTACTGCAAGTCCAGGGAGAGAGGTGGACCCCTGGGTAGCTAGCTGGGGTCAGAGGCCCTTAGGTGGAGGGCCAGGGGGCACCCTGGGGCTTCTAGTGCAAGTCCAGGGATAGTTGTGGACCCCTTGGTAGATTCCTAGGGTCTGAGGACCCTAGGTGGAGGGCCAGGTGGCACCCTTGGGCCTCTACTGCAAGTCTAGGGAGAGTTGTGGACCCCTGGGTAGCTTGCTGGGGTCAGAGGCCCCTTGGTGGAGGGCCAGCGGGCACCCTGGGGCCTCTACTGCAAGTCCAGGGAGAGAAATGGCCCCTGGGTAGCTTGCTGGGGTCAGAGGCCCCTAGGTGGAGGGCCAGGGGGAACCCTGGGGCCTCTACTGCAAGTCTAGGGAGAGAGGTGGACCCCTGGGTAGCTTGCTGGGGTCAGAGGCCAGTAGGTGGAGGGCCAGGGGGCAACCTGGGGCCTCTACTGCAAGTCCAGGGAGAGATGTGGACCCCTGGGAAGCTTGCTGGGGCCCTAGGCCCCTAGGTGGAGATCCAGGGGGCACCCTGGGGCCTCTACTTCAAGTCAAGGCAGAGAGGTGGACCCCTGGGTAGCTTGCTGGGGTCTTAGGCACTTAGGTGGAGGGCCTGGGGGCACCCTGGGGCCTATACTGCAAGTCCAGGGAGAGAGGTGGAACCCTGGGTAGCTTGCTAGGATCAGAGGCCCCTAGGTGGAGGGCCAGGGGGCACCCTGGGGCCTCTACTGCAAGTCCAGGGAGAGTTGTGGACCCCTGGGTAGCTTGCTGGGGTCTTAGGCCCCCAGGTGGAGGGCCAGTGGGCATCCTGGGGCCTATACTTTATGTCCAGGGAGAAAATTTGACTCCTGGGTAGCTTCCTGACGTCAGAAGCCCATAGGTGGTGGGCCAGGGGGCAACTTGGGGCCTATTCTGCAAGTCCAAGGAGAGAGGTGGACCCCTGGGTAGTTTCCTGGGGTCAGTGGCCCCTAAGTGGAGGGCCAGGTTGCCCCCTGCAGCCTGTCCTGCAAGTCCAGGGAGAGAGGTGGACCCCTGGGTAGCTTCCTGGGGTAAGAGGCCCCTAGGTGGAGGGCAAGGGGGCACCTTGGGGCCTAAAATGCAAGTCTAGGGAGAGAGGTAGACCCCTGGGTAGCTTGCTGGGGAATAAAGCCCCTAGGTGGACGGCCAGGGGGTACCCTGAGGCCTCTACTGCAACTCCAGGGAGAGAGGTGGACCCCTGGGTAGCTAGCTGGGGTCAGAGGCCCATGGGTGGAGGGCAAGGCGGCAAGCTGGGGCCTATACTGCAAGTCCAGGGAGAGAGGTGGACCCCTGGGTAGCTTGCTGGGGAATAAAGCCCCTAGGTGGATTGCCAGGGGGTACCCTAGAGCCTCTACTGCAACTCCAGGGAGAGAGGTGGACCCCTGGGTAGCTAGCTGGGGTCAGAGGCCCTAGGTGGAGGGCCAAGGGGCACCCTGGGGCCTCTAGTGCAAGTCAGGGGAAAATTGTGGACCCCTTGGTAGATTCCTAGGGTCTGAGGACCCTAGGTGGAGGGCCAGGGGGCACCCTTGAGCCTCTACTGCAAGTCTAGGGAGAGATATGGACCTCTGGGTAGCTTGCTGGGGTCAGAGGCCCCTTGGTGGAGGGTCAGCGGGCACCCTTTGGCCTCTACTGCAAGTCCAGGGAGAGAGGTGGGCCCCTGGGTAGCTTGCTGGGGTCAGAGGCCCCTAGGTGGAGGGCAAGGGGGCTTCCTGGGGCCTCTACTGCAAGTCCATTGAGAGAGGTGGACCCCTTCGTAGCTTGCTGGGGTCAGACGCCCCTAGGTGGAGGGCCAGGGGGCACCCTGGGGCCTCTACTGCAAGTCCAGGGAGAGTTGTGGACCCCTGGGTAGCTTGCTGGGGTCTTAGGCCCCTAGTGGGAGGGCCAGTGGGCACCCTGGGGCCTTTACTTAAAGTCCAGGGAGAAAGGTGGACCCCTGGGTAGC
This sequence comes from Danio rerio, assembly GCF_049306965.1. NCBI lineage: Eukaryota > Metazoa > Chordata > Actinopteri > Cypriniformes > Danionidae > Danio > Danio rerio. The sequence goes on along the minus strand of NC_133199.1, from coordinate 19,866,262 downwards.
TTTCTGGGGTCAGAGGCCCCAAGGTGGAGGGTTAGGGGGCACCCTGGGGCCTCTACTGCAAGTCCATGGAGAGAGGTGGACCTCTGGGTAGCTTGCTGAGGTCAGAGGCCCCTAGGTGGAGGGCAAAAGGGCAACCAGGGGCCTCTACTGCAAGTCCAGGGAGAAAGGTGGACCCTGGGTAGCTTGCTGGGATCAGAGGCCCCTAAGTGGAGGGCCAGGAGGTACCCTAGAGCCCCTACTGCAAGTCAAGGTAGAGAGTTGGACCTCTGGGTAGCTTGCTGGGGTCAGAGGCAACTAGGTGGAGGGCCAGGGGGCACCCTGGGGCCTATCCTGCAAGTCCAGGGAGAGAGGTGGACCCCTGGGTAGTTTGCTTAGCTGAGAGTGGTCTAGGTGGAGGGCCAAGGGGCACCCTGGGGCCTCTACTGCAAGTCCAGGGAGAGTTGTGGACCCATGGGTAACTTGCGGGGGTCAGAGGCCCCTGGGTGGAGGGCAAGGGGGCACCCTGGGGCCTCTACTGCAGGTCCAGGGAGAGATGTGGACCCCTGGGTAGCTTGCTGGGGTTAGAAGCCCATAGGTGGTGGGCCAGGGGGCAACTTGGGGCCTATTCTGCAAGTCCAGGGAGAGAGGTTGACCCCTGGGTAGCTTCCTGGGGTCAGTGGCCCCTAGGTGGAGGGCCAGGTTGCCCCCTGCAGCCTGTCCTGCAAGTCCAACGAGAGATGTGGACCCCTGGGTAGCGTGCTGGGGTCAGAGGCCCCTGGGTGGAGGGCAAGGGGGCACACTGGTTCCTGTACTGCAAGTTCAGGAAGAGAGGTGGACCCCTAGGTAGCTTTCTGGGGTTTTAGGCCCCTAGGTGGAGGGCCAGGGGGCACCCTGTGGCCTATACTGCAAGTCCAAGGAGAGATGTGGACCCCTATGTAGCTTGCTGGGGTCAGAGGCCCCTAGGTGGAGGGCCAGGGGGCACGCTGAGCCTCTACTGCAAGTCCAGGGAGAGAAGTACACCCCTGGGTAGCTTGCTTGGGAATAAAGCCCCTAGGTAGAGGGCCAGGGGTACCCTGGGGCCTCTACTGCAAGTCCAGGGAGAGAGTTGGACCCCTGGGTAGCTAGCTGGGGTCAGAGGCCCTTAGGTGGAGGGCCAAGGGGCACCCTGGGGCCTCTAGTGCAAGTCCAGGGATAGTTGTGGACCCCTTGGTAGATTCCTAGGGTCTGAGGACCCTAGGTGGAGGGCCAGGTGGCACCCTTGGGCCTCTACTGCAAGTCTAGGGAGAGTTGTGGACCCCTGGGTAGCTTGCTGGGGTCAGAGACCCCTTGGTGGAGGGCCAGTGGGCACCCTGGGGCCTCTACTGCAAGTCCAGGGATTGAAGTGGGCCCCTGGGTAGCTTGCTGTGGTCAGAGGCCCCTAGGTGGAGGGCAAGGGGGCTTCCTGGGGCCTCTATTGCAAGTCCATTGAGAGAGGTGGACCCCTGGGTAGCTAGCTGGGGTCGTAGGCCCCTAGGTGGAATGCCAGGGGGCACCCTGGGGCCTCTACTGCAAGTCCAGGGAGAGTTGTGGACCCCTTGGTAGCTTGCTGGGGTCCGAGGCCCCTAGGGGGAGGGCCAGGGGGCACCCTGGGGCCTCTACTGCAAGTCCAGGGAGAGTTGTGGACCCCTTCGTAGCTTGCTGGTGTCAGAGGCCCCTAGGGGGAGGGCCAGGGGGCACCCTGGGGCCTATAATGCAAGTCCAGGGAGAGAGGTGGACCCCTGGGGAGCTTTCTTGTGTCAGCCGCCCCTAGGTGGAGGGCCTGGGGGCACCCTGGGGCCTCTACTGCCAGTGCAGGGAGAGAGGTGGACCCCCTGGGTAGGTTGCTGGGGTCTTAGGCCCCTAGGTGGAGGGCCAGGGGGCACCCTGGGGCCTATACTGCAAGTCCAGGGAGAGAGGTGGACCCCTGGGGAGCTTTCTTGTGTCAGCCGCCCCTAGGTGGAGGGCCTGGGGGCACCCTGGGGCCTCTACTGCCAGTCCAGGGAGAGAGGTGGACCCCCTGGGTAGCTTGCTGGGGTCAGAGGCCCCTAGGTGCAGGGCAAGGGGGCACCCTGGGGCCTCTACTGCAAGTCCAGGGAGAGAGGTGGACCCCTATGTAGCTTGCTGGGGTCAGAGGCCCCCTAGGTGGAGGGCGAGGGGGCACCCTGTGTCCTCTAATGCAAGTCCAGGGAAAGTTGTGGACCCCTGGGTAGCTTGCTGGGGTCAGAGGCCCATGGGTGGAGGGCAAGGGGGCACGCTGGGGCCTATACTGCAAGTCCAGGGAGAGAGGTGGACCCCTGGGTAGCTTGCTGGGGAATAAAGCCCCTAGGTGGAGGGCCAGGGGGTACTCTAGGGCCTCTACTGCAAGTCCAGGGAGAGAGGTGGACCCCTGGGTACCTAGCTGGGGTCAGAGGCCCTTAGGTGGAGGGCCTGGGGGCACCCTGGGGCTTCTAGTGCAAGTCCAGGGATAGTTGTGGACCCCTTGGTAGATTCCTAGGGTCTGAGGACCCTAGGTGGAGGGCCAGGTGGCACCCTTGGGCATCTACTGCAAGTCCAAGGAGAGATGTGGACCCCTATGTAGCTTGCTGGGGTCAGAGGCCGCTAGGTGGAGGGCCAGGGGGCACCCTGGGGCCTATACTGCAAGTCCAAGGAGAGATGTGGACCCCTATGTAGCTTGCTGGGGTCGGAGGCCCTTAGGTGGAGGGCCAGGGGGCACCCTGGGGCCTCTACTGCAAGTACAGGGAAAGTTGTGGACCCCTGGGTAGCTTGCTGGGGTTAGAGGCCCATGGGTGGAGGGCAAGGGGGCACGCTGGGGCCTCTACTGCAAGTCCAGGGAGAGAAGTACACCCCTGGGTAGCTTGCTGGGGAATAAAGCCCCTAGGTAGAGGGCCAGGGGTACCCTGGGGCCTCTACTGCATGTCCAGGGAGAGAGTTGGACCCCTGGGTAGCTAGCTGGGGTCAGAGGCCCTTAGGTGGAGGGCCAGGGGGCACCCTGGGGCCTCTAGTGCAAGTCCAGGGATAGTTGTGGACCCCTTGGTAGATTCCTAGGGTCTGAGGACCCTAGTTGGAGGGTCAGGTGGCACCCTTGGGCCTCTACTGCAAGTCTAGGGAGAGTTGTGGACCCCTGGGTAGCTTGCTGGGGTCAGAGCCCCCTTGGTGGAGGGCCAGCGGGCACCCTGGGGCCTCTACTGCAAGTCCAGGGAGAGAAGTGGGCCCCTAGGTAGCTTGCTGTGGTCAGAGGCCCCTAGGTGGAGGGCAAGGGGGCTTCCTGGGGCCTCTATTGCAAGTCCATTGAGAGAGGTGGACCCCTGGGTAGCTAGCTGGGGTCGTAGGCCCCTAGGTGGAATGCAAGGGGGCACCCTGGGGCCTCTACTGCAAGTCCAGGGAGATATGTGGACCCCTTGGTAGCTTGCTGGGGTCCGAGGCCCCTAGGGGGAGGGCCAGGGGGCACCCTGGGGCCTATACTGCAAGTCCAGGGAGAGAGGTGGACCCCTGGGGAGCTTTCTTGTGTCAGCCGCCCCTGGGTGGAGGGCCTGGGGGCAACCTGGGGCCACTACTGCCAGTCCAGGGAGAGAGGTGGCCCCCTGGGTAGGTTGCTGGTTTCTTAGGCCCCTAGGTGGAGGGCCAGGGGGCACCCTGGGGCCTATACTGCAAGTCCAGGGAGAGAGGTGGACCCCTGGGGAGCTTTCTTGTGTCAGCCGCCCCTAGGTTGAGGGCCTGGGGGTACCTTGGGGCCTCTACTGCCAGTCCAGGGAGAGAGGTGGACCCCCTGGGTAGCTTGCTGGGGTCAGAGGCCCCTAGGTGCAGGGCAAGGGGGCACCCTGGGGCCTCTACTGCAAGTCCAGGGAGAGTTTTGGACCCCTGGGTAGCTTGCTGGGGTCAGAGGCCCCTGGGTGGAGGGCAAGAGGGCACCCTGGTTCCTATAGTGCAAGTTCAGGGAGAGAGGTGGACCCTTGGGTGGCTTTCTGGGGTCTTAGGCCCCTAGGTGGAGGGCCAGGGGTACCCTGGGGCCTATACTGCAAGTCCAAGGAGAGATGTGGACCCCTATGTAGCTTGCTGGGGTCAGAGGCCCCTAGGTGGAGGGCGAGGGGGCACCCTGTGGCCTCTACTGCAAGTCCAGGGAGAGAGGTGGACCCCTGGGTAGAATGCTGGGGAATAAAGCCCCTAGGTGGAGGGCATGGGGTACCCTAGGGCCTCTACTGCAAGTCCAGGGAGAGAGGTGGACCCCTGGGTAGCTAGCTGGGGTCAGAGGCCCTTAGGTGGAGGGCCAGGGGGCACCCTGGGGCTTCTAGTACAAGTCCAGGGATAGTTGTGGACCCCTTGGTAGATTCCTAGGGTCTGAGGACCCTAGGTGGAGGGCCAGGTGGCACCCTTGGGCCTCTACTGCAAGTCTAGGGAGAGTTGTGGACCCCTGGGTAGCTTGCTGGGGTCAGAGGCCCCTTGGTGGAGGGCCAGCGGGCACCCTGGGGCCTCTACTGCAAGTCCAGGGAGAGAAATGGCCCCTGGGTAGCTTGCTGGGGTCAGAGGCCCCTAGGTGGAGGGCCATGGGGAACCCTGGGGCCTCTACTGCAAGTCTAGGGAGAGAGGTGGACCCCTGGGTAGCTTGCTGGGGTCAGAGGCCAGTAGGTGGAGGGCCAGGGGGCAACCTGGGGCCTCTACTGCAAGTCCAGGGAGAGACGTGGACCCCTGGGAAGCTTGCTGGGGCCCTAGGCCCCTAGGTGGAGATCCAGGGGGCACCCTGGGGCCTCTACTTCAAGTCAAGGCAGAGAGGTGGACCCCTGGGTAGCTTGCTGGGGTCTTAGGCACTTAGGTGGAGGGCCTGGGGGCACCCTGGGGCCTATACTGCAAGTCCAGGGAGAGAGGTGGAACCCTGGGTAGCTTGCTAGGATCAGAGGCCCCTAGGTGGAGGGCCAGGGGGCACCCTGGGGCCTCTACTGCAAGTCCAGGGAGAGTTATGGACCCCTGGGTAGCTTGCTGGGGTCTTAGGCCCCCAGGTGGAGGGCCAGTGGGCATCCTGGAGCCTATACTTCATGTCCAGGGAGAAAATTGGACTCCTGGGTAGCTTCCTGAGGTCAGAAGCCCATAGGTGGTGGGCCAGGGGGCAACTTGGGGCCTATTCTGCAAGTCCAAGGAAAGAGGTGGACCCCTGGGTAGCTTCCTGGGGTCAGTGGCCCCTAGGTGGAGGGCCAGGTTGCCCCCTGCAGCCTGTCCTGCAAGTCCAGGGAGAGAGGTGGACCCCTGGGTAGCTTCCTGGGGTAAGAGGCCCCTAGGTGGAGGGCAAGGGGGCACCTTGGGGCCTAAAATGCAAGTCTAGGGAGAGAGGTAGACCCCTGGGTAGCTTGCTGGGAAATAAAGCCCCTAGGTGGACGGCCAGGGGGTACCCTGAGGCCTCTACTGCAACTCCAGGGAGAGAGGTGGACCCCTGGGTAGCTAGCTGGGGTCAGAGGCCCATGGGTGGAAGGCAAGGCGGCAAGCTGGGGCCTATACTGCAAGTCCAGGGAGAGAGGTGGACCCCTGGGTAGCTTGCTGGGGAATAAAGCCCCTAGGTGGATTGCCAGGGGGTACCCTAGAGCCTCTACTGCAACTCCAGTTAGAGAGGTGGACCCCTGGGTAGCTAGCTGGGGTCAGAGGCCCTAGGTGGAGGGCCAAGGGGCACCCTGGGGCCTCTAGTGCAAGTCAGGGGAAAATTGTGGACCCCTTGGTAGATTCCTAGGGTCTGAGGACCCTAGGTGGAGGGCCAGGGGGCACCCTTGAGCCTCTACTGCAAGTCTAGGGAGAGATATGGACCTCTGGGTAGCTTGCTGGGGTCAGAGGCCCCTTGGTGGAGGGTCAGCGGGCACCCTCTGGCCTCTACTGCAAGTCCAGGGAGAGAGGTGGGCCCCTGGGTAGCTTGCTGGGGTCAGAGGCCCCTAGGTGTAGGGCAAGGGGGCTTCCTGGGGCCTCTACTGCAAGTCCATTGAGAGAGGTGGACCCCTTCGTAGCTTGCTGGGGTCAGACGCCCCTAGGTGGAGGGCCAGGGGGCACCCTGGGGCCTCTACTGCAAGTCCAGGGAGAGTTGTGGACCCCTGGGTAGCTTGCTGGGGTGTTAGGCCCCTAGTGGGAGGGCCAGTGGGCACCCTGGGGCCTTTACTTAAAGTCCAGGGAGAAAGGTGGACCCCTGGGTAGCTTTCTGGGGTCAGAGGCCCCTAGGTGGAGGGCAAGAGGGCACCCTGGGGCCTCTACTGCAAGTCCAGGGAGAGTTGTGGACCCCTGGGTAGCTTGCTGGGGTCAGAGGCTTGTAGGTGGAGGGTTAGGGGGCACCCTGGGGCCTCTACTGCAAGTCCATGGAGAGAGGTGGACCTCTGGGTAGCTTGCTGAGGTCAGAGGCCCCTAGGTGGAGGGCAAAAGGGAAACCAGGGGCCTCTACTACAAGTCCAGGGAGAAAGGTGGACCCTGGGTAGCTTGCTGGGATCAGAGGCCCCTAAGTGGAGGGCCAGGAGGTACCCTAGAGCCCCTACTGCAAGTCAAGGTAGAGAGTTGGACCTCTGGGTAGCTTGCTGGGGTCAGAGGCAACTAGGTGGAGGGCCAGGGGGCACCCTGGGGCCTATCCTGCAAGTCCAGGGAGAGAGGTGGACCACTGGGTAGTTTGCTTAGCTGAGAGTGGTCTAGGTGGAGGGCCAAGGGGCACCCTGGGGCCTCTACTGCAAGTCCAGGGAGAGTTGTGGACCCATGGGTAACTTGCGGGGGTCAGAGGCCCCTGGGTGGAGGGCAAGGGGGCACCTTGGGGCCTATAATGCAAGTCTAGGGAGAGAGGTAGACCCCTGGGTAGCTTGCTGGGGAATAAAGCCCCTAGGTGGAGGGCCAGGGGGTACCCTAGGGCCTCTACTGCAACTCCAGGGAGAGAGGTGGACCCCTGGGTAGCTAGCTGGGGTCAGATGCCCATGGGTGGAGGGCAAGGGGGCACGCTGGGGCCTATACTGCAAGTCCAGGGAGAGAGGTGGACCCCTGGGTAGCTTGCTGGGGAATTAAGCCCCTAGGTGGAGGGCCAGGGGGTACCCTAGGGCCTCTACTGCAAGTCCAGGGAGAGAGGTGGACCCCTGGGCAGCTAGCTGGGGTCAGAAGCCCTTAGGTGGAGGGCCAGGGGGCACCCTTTAGCTTCTAGTGCAAGTCCAGGGATAGTTGTGGACCCCTTGGTAGATTTTTAGGGTCTGAGGACCCTAGGTGGAGGGCCAGGTGGCACCCTTGGGCCTCTACTGCAAGTCTAGGGAGAGTTGTGGACCCCTGGGTAGCTTGCTGGCGTCAGAGGCCCCTTGGTGGAGGGCCAGCGGGCACCCTGGGGCCTTTACTGCAAGTCCAGGGAGAGAAGTAGGAACCTGGGTAGCTTGCTGGGGTCAGAGGCCCCTAGGTGGAGGGCCAGGGGGAACCTTGGTGCCTATACTGCAAGTGCAGGGAGAGAGGTGGACCCCTGGGTAGTTTGTTTGGCTGAGAGTGGCCTAGGTGGAGGGCCAAGGGGCACCCAGGGGCCTCTACTGCAAGTCCAGGGAGAGTTGTGGACCCTTGGGTAACTTGCTGGGGTCTTAGGCACTTAGGTGGAGGGCCTGAGGGCACCCTGGGGCCTATACTGCAAGTCCAGGGAGAGAGGTTGACACCTGGGGAGCTTTCTTGTGTCAGCAGCCCCTAGGTGGAGGGCCTGGGGGCACCCTGGGGCCTCTACTGCCAGTCCAGGGAGAGAGGTGGACCCCCTGGATAGCTTGCTGTGGTCTTAGGCCCTTAAGTGGAGGGCTAGGGGGCACCTTAGGGCCTATACTGCAAGTCCAAGGAGAGATGTGGACCCCTGGGTAGCGTGCTGGGGTCAGAGGCCCCTAGGTGCAGGGCAAGGGGGCACTCTGGGGCCTCTACTACAAGTCCAGGGAGAGTTGTGGACCCCTGGGTAGCTTGCTGCGGTCAGAGGCCCCTGGGTGGAGGGCAAGGGGGCACCCTGGTTCCTATACTGCAAGTTCAGGAAGAGAGGTGGACCCCTGGGTAGCTTTCTGGGGTCTTAGGCCCCTAGGTGGAGGGCCAGGGGGCACCCTGGGGCCTATACTGCAAGTCCAAGGAGAGATGTGGACCCCTATGTAGCTTGTTGGGGTCAGAGGCCCCTAGGTGGAGGGCGAGGGGGCACCCTGTGGCCTCTAATGCAAGTCCAGGGAAAGTTGTGGACCCCTTGGTAGCTTGCTGGGGTCAGAGGCCCATGGGTGGAGGGCAAGGGGGCACGCTGGGGCCTATACTGCAAGTCCAGGGAGAGAGGTGGACCCCTGGGTAGCTTGCTGGGGAATAAAACCCCTAGGTGGAGGGCCAGGGGGTACCCTAGGGCCTCGACTGCAAGTCCAGGAAGAGAGGTGGACCCCTGGGTAGATAGCTGGGGTTAGAGGCCCTTAGGTGGAGGGCCAGGGGGCACCCTGGGGCTTCTATTACAAGTCCAGGGATAGTTGTGGACCCCTTGGTAGATTCCTAGGGTCTGAGGACCCTAGTTGGAGGGCCAGGTGGCACCCTTGGGCCTCTACTGCAAGTCTAGGGAGAGTTGTGGACCCCTGGGTAGCTTGCTGGGGTCAGAGGCCCCTTGGTGGAGGGTCAGCGGGCACCCTGGGGCCTCTACTGCAAGTCCAGGGAGAGAAGTGGGCCCCTGGGTAGCTTGCTGGGGTCAGAGGCCCCTAGGTGGAGGGCCAGGGGGAACCCTGGGGCCTATACTGCAAGTGCAGGGAGAGAGGTGGACCCCTGGGTAGTTTGTTTGGCTGAGAGTGGCCTAGGTGGAGGGCCAAGGGGCACCCAGGGGCCACTACTGCAAGTCCAGGGAGAGTTGTGGACCCTTGGGTAACTTGGGGGGGTCAGAGGCCCCTGGGTGGATGGCAAGGGGGCACCCTGTGGCCTATACTTCAAGTCCAGGGAGAGAGGTGGACCCCTGGGTAGCTTGCTGGGGTCTTAGGCACTTAGGTGGAGGGCCTGGGGGCACCCTTGGGAATACTGCAAGTCCAGGGAGAGAGGTGGACACCTGGGGAGCTTTCTTGTGTCAGCAGCCCCTAGGTTGAGGGCCTGGGGGCACCCTGGGGCCTCTACTGCCAGTCCAGGGAGAGAGGTGGACCCCCTGGGTAGCTTGCTGGGGTCTTAAGCCCTTAGGTGGAGGGCCAGGGGGCACCTTAGGGCCTATACTGCAAGTCCAAGGAGAGATGTGGACCCCTGGGTAGCGTGCTGGGGTCAGAGGCCCTTAGGTGGAGGGCCAGGGGGCACCCTGGGGCTTCTATTACAAGTCCAGGGATAGTTGTGGACCCCTTGGTAGATTCCTAGGGTCAGAGGACCCTAGGTGGAGGGCCAGGTGGCACCCTTGGGCCTCTACTGCAAGTCTAGGGAGAGTTGTGGACCCCTGGGTAGCTTGCTGGGGTCAGAGGCCCCTAGGTGGAGGGCCAGGGGTAACCCTGGGGCCTATACTGCAAGTGCAGGGAGAGAGGTGGACAACTGGGTAGTTTGTTTGGCTGAGAGTGGCCTAGGTGGAGGGCCAAGGGGCACCCAAAGGCCTCTACTGCAAGTCCAGGGAGAGTTGTGGACCCTTGGGTAACTTGCGTGGGTCAGAGGCCCCTGGGTGGATGGCAAGGGGGCACCCTGGGGCCTATACTTCAAGTACAGGGAGAGAGGTGGACCCCTGGGTAGCTTGCAGGGGTCTTAGGCCCTTAGGTGGAGGGCCAGGGGGCACCTTAGGGCCTATACTGCAAGTCCAAGGAGAGATGTGGACCCCTGGGTAGCGTGCTGGGGTCAGAGGCCCCTGGGTGCAGGGCAAGGGGGCACCCTGGGGCCTCTACTGCAAGTCCAGGGAGAGTTGTGGACCTTGGGGAGGTTGCTGGGGTAAGAGGCCCCTGGGTGGAGGGCAAGGGGGCACACTGGTTCCTGTACTGCAAGTTCAGGAAGAGAGGTGGACCCCTGGGTAGCTTTCTGGGGTCTTAGGCCCCTAGGTGGAGGGCCAGGGGGCACCCTGGGGCCTATACTGCAAGTCCAAGGAGAGATGTGGACCCCTATGTAGCTTGCTGGGGTCAGAGGCCCCTAGGTGGAGGGCCAGGGGGCACCCTGGGCCCTCTACTGCAAGTATAGGGAAAGTTGTGGACCCCTGGGTAGCTTGCTGGGGTTAGAGGCCCATGGGTGGAGGGCAAGGGGGCACGCTGAGCCTCTACTGCAAGTCCAGGGAGAGAAGTACACCCCTGGGTAGCTTGCTTGGGAATAAAGCCCCTAGGTAGAGGGCCAGGGGTACCCTGGGGCCTCTACTGCAAGTCCAGGGAGAGAGTTGGACCCCTGGGTAGCTAGCTGGGGTCAGAGGCCCTTAGGTGGAGGTCCAGGGGGCACCCTGGGGCCTCTAGTGCAAGTCCAGGGATAGTTGTGGAGCCCTTGGTAGATTCCTAGGGTCTGAGGACCCTAGTTGGAGGGCCAGGTGGCACCCTTGGACCTCTACTGCAAGTCTAGGGAGAGTTGTGGACACCTGGGTAGCTTGCTGGGGTCAGAGTCCCCTTGGTGGAGGGCCAGCGGGCACCCTGGGGCCTCTACTGCAAGTCCAGGGAGAGAAGTGGGCCCCTGGGTAGCTTGCTGTGGTCAGAGGCCCCTAGGTGGAGGGCAAGGGGGCTTCCTGGGGCCTCTATTGCAAGTCCATTGAGAGAGGTGGACCCCTGGGTAGCTAGCTGCGGTCGTAGGCCCCTAGGTGGAATGCCAGGGGGCACCCTGGAGCCTCTACTGCAAGTCCAGGGAGAGTTGTGGACCCCTTGGTAGCTTGCTGGGGTCCGAGGCCCCTAGGGGGAGCGCCAGGGGGCACCCTTGGGCCTCTACTGCAAGTCCAGGGAGAGTTGTGGACCCCTTCGTAGCTTGCTGGTGTCAGAGGCCCCTAGGGGGAGGGCCAGGGGGCACCCTGGGGCCTATACTGCAAGTCCAGGGAGAGAGGTGGACACCTGGGGAGCTTTCTTGTGTCAGCCGCCCCTAGGTGGAGGGCCTGGGGGCACCCTGGGGCCTCTACTGCCAGTCCAGGGAGAGAGGTGGACCCCCTGGGTAGCTTGCTGGGGTCTTAGGCCCTTAGGTGGAGGGCCAGGGGGCACCTTAGGGCCTATACTGCAAGTCCAAGGAGAGATGTGGACCCCTGGGTAGCGTGCTGGGGTCAGAGGCCCCTAGGTGCAGGGCAAGGGGGCACCCTGGGGCCTCTACTGCAAGTCCAGGGAGAGTTGTGGACCTTGGGGAGGTTGCTGTGGTCAGAGGTCCCTGGGTGGAGGGCAAGGGGGCACACTGGTTCCTGTACTGCAAGTTCAGGAAGAGAGGTGGACCCCTGGGTAGCTTTCTGGGGTCTTAGGCCCCTAGGTGGAGGGCCAGGGGGCACCCTGGGGCCTATACTGCAAGTCCAAGGAGAGATGTGGACCCCTATGTAGCTTGCTGGGGTCAGAGGCCCCTAGGTGGAGGGCCAGGGGGCACCCTGGGCCCTCTACTGCAAGTACAGGGAAAGTTGTGGACCCCTGGGTAGCTTGCTGGGGTTAGAGGCCCATGGGTGGAGGGCAAGGGGGCACGCTGAGCCTCTACTGCAAGTCCAGGGAGAGAGTTGGACCCCTGGGTAGCTAGCTGGGGCCAGAGGCCCTTAGGTGGAGGTCCAGGGGGCACGCTGGGGCCTCTAGTGCAAGTCCAGGGATAGTTGTGGACCCCTTGGTAGATTCCTAGGGTCTGAGGACCCTAGTTGGAGGGCCAGGTGGCACCCTTGGACCTCTACTGCAAGTCTAGGGAGAGTTGTGGACCCCTGGGTAGCTTGCTGGGGTCAGAGTCCCCTTGGTGGAGGGCCAGCGGGCACCCTGGGGCCTCTACTGCAAGTCCAGGGAGATAAGTGGGCCCCTGGGTAGCTTGCTGTGGTCAGAGGCCCCTAGGTGGAGGGCAAGGGGGCTTCCTGGGGCCTCTATTGCAAGTCCATTGAGAGAGGTGGACCCCTGGGTAGCTAGCTGCGGTCGTAGGCCCCTAGGTGGAATGCCAGGGGGCACCCAGGAGCCTCTACTGCAAGTCCAGGGAGAGTTGTGGACCCCTTAGTAGCTTGCTGGGGTCCGAGGCCCCTAGGGGGAGCGCCAGGGGGCACCCTTGGGCCTCTACTGCAAGTCCAGGGAGAGTTGTGGACCCCTTCGTAGCTTGCTGGTGTCAGAGGCCCCTGGGTGGAGGGCAAGGGGGCACCCTGGGGCCTCTACTGCAGGTCCAGGTAGAGATGTGGACCCCTGGGTAGCTTGCTGGGGTCAGAAGCCCATAGGTGGTGGGCCAGGGGGCAACTTGGGGCCTATTCTGCAAATCCAGGGAGAGAGGTGGACCCCTGGGTAGCTTCCTGGGGTAAGAGGCCCCTAGGTGGAGGGCCAGGGTGAACCCTGGGGCCTATACTAAAAGTGCAGGGAGAGAGGTGGACCCCTGGGTAGTTTGTTTGGCTGAGAGTGGCCTAGGTGGAGGGCCAAGGGGCACCCAGGGGCCTCTACTGCAAGTCCAGGGAGAGTTGTGGACCCTTGGGTAACTTGCGGGGGTCAGAGGCCCCTGGGTGGATGGCAAGGGGGCACCCTGGGGCCTATACTTCAAGTCCAGGGAGAGAGGTGGACCCCTGGGTAGCTTGCTGGGGTCTTAGGCACTTAGGTGGAGGGCCTGGGGGCACCCTGGGGCCTATACTGCAAGTCCAGGGAGAGAGGTTGAGACCTGGGGAGCTTTCTTGTGTCAGCAGCCCCTAGGTGGAGGGCCTGTTGGCACCCTGGGGCCTCTACTGCCAGTCCAGGGAGAGAGGTGGACCCCCTGGGTAGCTTGCTGGGGTCTTAGGCCCTTAGGTGGAGGGCCAGGGGGCACCTTAGGGCCTATACTGCAAGTCCAAGGAGAGATGTGGACCCCTGGGTAGTGTGCTGGGATCAGAGGCCCCTAGGTGCAGGGCAAGGGGGCACCCTGGGGCCTCTACTGCAAGTCCAGGGAGAGTTGTGGACCCCTGGGTAGCTTGCTGGGGTCAGAGGCCCCTGGGTGGATGGCAAGGGGGCACCCTGGTTCCTGTACTGCAAGTTCAAGAAGAGAGGTGGACCCCTGGGTAGCTTTCTGGGGTCTTAGGCCCCTAGGTGGAGGGCCAGGGGGCACCCTGGGGCCTATACTGCAAGTCCAAGGAGAGATGTGGACCCCTATGTAGCTTGCTGGGGTCAGAGGCCCCTAGGTGGAGGGCGAGGGGGCACCCTGTGGCCTCTAATGCAAGTCCAGGGAAAGTTGTGGACCCCTGGGTAGCTTGCTGGGGTCAGAGGCCCATGGGTGGAGGGCAAGGGGGCACGCTGGGGCCTATACTGCAAGTCCAGGGAGAGAGGTGGACCCCTGGGTAGCTTGCTGGGGAATAAAACCCCTAGGTGGAGGGCCAGGGGGCACCTTAGGGCCTATACTGCAAGTCCAAGGAGAGATGTGGACCCCTGGGTAGCGTGCTGGGGTCAGAGGCCCCTAGGTGCAGGGCAAGGGGGCACCCTGGGGCCTCTACTGTAAGTCCAGGGAGAGTTGTGGACCCCTGGGTAGCTTTCTGGGGTCTTAGGCCCCTAGGTGGAGGGCCAGGGGGCACCCTGGGGCCTATACTGCAAGTCCAAGGAGAGATGTGGACCCCTATGTAGCTTGCTGGGGTCAGAGGCCCCTAGGTGGAGGGCGAGGGGGCACCCTGTGGCCTCAACTGCAAGTCCAAGGAAAGTTGTGGTCCCCCTGGGTAGCTTGCTGGGGTCTTAGGCCCTTAGGTGGAGGGCCAGGGGGCACCTTAGGGCCTATACTGCAAGTCCAAGGAGAGATGTGGACCCCTGGGTTGCGTGCTGGGGTCAGAGGCCCCTAGGTGCAGGGCAAGGGGGCACCCTGGGGCCTCTACTGCAAGTCCAGGGAGAGTTGTGGACCCCTGGGTAGCTTGCTGGGGTCAGAGGCCCCTGGGTGGAGGGCAAGGGGGCACCCTGGTTCCTGTACTGCAAGTTCAGGAAGAGAGGTGGACCCCTGGGTAGCTTTCTGGGGTCTTAGGCCCCTAGGTGGAGGGCCAGGGGGCATCCTGGGGCCTATACTGCAAGTCCAAGGAGAGATGCGGACCCCTATGTAGCTTGCTGGGGTCAGAGGCCCATGGGTGGAGGGCAAGGGGGCACGCTGGGGCCTTTACTGCAAGTCCAGGGAGAGAAGTACACCCCTGGGTAGCTTGCTGGGGAATAAAGCCCCTAGGTAGAGGGCCAGGCGTACCCTGGGGCCTCTACTGCAAGTCCAGGGAGAGAGTTGGACCCCTGGGTAGCTAGCTGGGGTCAGAGGCCCTTAGGTGGAGGGCCAGGGGGCACCCTGGGGCCTCTAGTGCAAGTCCAGGGATAGTTGTGGACCCCTTGGTAGATTCCTAGGGTCTGAGGACCCTAGTTGGAGGGCCAGGTGGCACCCTTGGGCCTCTACTGCAAGTCTAGGGAGAGTTGTGGACCCCTGGGTAGCTTGCTGGGGTCAGAGGCCCCTTGGTGGAGGGCCAGCGGGCACCCTGGGGCCTCTACTGCAAGTCCAGGGAGAGAAGTGGGCCCCTGGGGAGCTTGCTGTGGTCAGAGGCCCCTAGGTGGAGGGCAAGGGGGCTTTCTGGGGCCTCTATTGCAAGTCCATTAAGAGAGGTGGACCCCTGGGTAGCTAGTTGGGGTCGTAGGCCCCTAGGTGGAATGCCAGGGGGCACCCTGGGGCCTCTACTGCAAGTCCAGGGAGAGTTGTGCACCCCTTGGTAGCTTGCTGGGGTCCGAGGCCCCTGGGGGGAGGGCCAGGTGGCACCCTGGGGCCTCTACTGCAAGTCCAGGGAGAGTTGTGGACCCCTGGGTAGCTTTCTGGGGTCAGAGGCCCCTAGGGGGAGGGCCAGGGGGCACCCTGGGGCCTATACTGCAAGTCCAGGGAGAGATGTGGACCCCTGGGGAGCTTTCTTGTGTCAGCCGCCCCTAGGTGGAGGGCCTGGGGGCTCCCTGGGGCCTCTACTGCCAGTCCAGGGAGAGAGGTGGACCCCCTGGGTAGGTTGCTGGGGTCTTAGGCCCCTAGGTGGAGGGCCAGGGGGCACCCTGGGGCCTATACTGAAAGTCCAGGGAGAGAGGTGGACCCCTGGGGAGCTTTCTTGTGTCAGCCGCCCCTAGGTGGAGGGCCTGGGGGCACCCTGTGGCCTCTACTGCCAATCCAGGGAGAGAGGTGGACCCCTTGGGTAGCTTGCTGGGGTCAGAGGCCCCTAGGTGCAGGGCAAGGGGGCACCCTGGGGCCTCTACTGCAAGTCCAGGGAGAGAGGTACACCCCTGGGTGGCTTTCTGGGGTCTTAGGCCCCTAGGTGGAGGGCCAGGGGTCACCCTGGGGCCTATACTGCAAGTCCAAGGAGAGATGTGGACCCCTATGTAGCTTTCTGGGGTCAGAGGCCCCTAGGTGGAGGGCAAGAGGGCACCCTGGGGCCTCTATTGCAAGTCCAGGGAGAGTTGTGGACCCCTGGGTAGCTTGCTGGGGTCAGAGGCTTCTAGGTGGAGGGTTAGGGGGCACCCTGGGGCCTCTACTGCAAGTCCATGGAGAGAGGTGGACCTCTGGGTAGCTTGCTGGGGTCAGAGGCCCCTAGGTGGAGGGCAAAAGGGCAACCAGGGGCCTCTACTGCAAGTCCAGGGAGAAAGGTGGACCCTGGGTAGCTTGCTGGGATCAGAGGCCCCTAAGTGGAGGGCCAGGAGGTACGCTAGGGCCCCTACTGCAAGTCAAGGTAGAGAGTTGGACCTCTGGGTAGCTTGCTGGGGTCAGAGGCAACTAGGTGGAGGGCCAGGGGGCACCCTGGGGCCTATCCTGCAAGTCCAGGGAGAGAGGTGGACCCCTGGGTAGTTTGCTTGGCTGAGAGTGGTCTAGGTGGAGGGCCAAGGGGCACCCTGGGGCCTCTATTGCAAGTCCAGGGAGAGTTGTGGACCCATGGGTAACTTGCGGGGGTCAGAGGCCCCTGGGTGGAGGGCAAGGGGGCACCCTGGGGCCTCTACTGCAGGTCCAGGTAGAGATGTGGACCCCTGGGTAGCTTGCTGGGGTCAGAAGCCCATAGGTGGTGGGCCAGGGGGCAACTTGGGGCCTATTCTGCAAATCCAGGGAGAGAGGTGGACCCCTGGGTAGCTTCCTGGGGTAAGAGGCCCCTAGGTGGAGGGCAAGGGGGCACCTTGGGGCCTATAATGCAAGTCTAGGGAGAGAGGTAGACCCCTGGGTAGCTTGCTGGGGAATAAAGCCCCTAGGTGGAGGGCCAGGGGGTACCCTAGGGCCTCTACTGCAACTCCAGGGAGAGAGGTGGACCCCTGGGTAGCTAGCTGGGGTCAGAGGCCCATGGGTGGAGGGCAAGGGGGCACGCTGAGGCCTATACTGCAAGTCCAGGGAGAGAGGTGGACCCCTTGGTAGCTTGCTGGGGAATAAAGCCCCTAGGTGGAGGGCCAGGGGGTACCCTAGGGCCTCTACTGCAAGTCCAGGGATAGTTGTGGACCCCTTGGTAGATTTCTAGGGTCTGAGGGGGCACCCTGGGGCCTATACTTCAAGTCCAGGGAGAGAGGTGGACCCCTGGGTAGCTTGCTGGGGTCTTAGGCACTTAGGTGGAGGGCCTGGGGGCACCCTGGGGCCTATACTGCAAGTCCAGGGAGAGAGGTTGACACCTGGGGAGCTTTCTTGTGTCAGCAGCCCCTAGGTGGAGGGCCTGGGGGCACCCTGGGGCCTCTACTGCCAGTCCAGGGAGAGAGGTGGACCCCCTGGGTAGCTTGCTGTGGTCTTAGGCCCTTAAGTGGAGGGCCAGGGGGCACCTTAGGGCCTATACTGCAAGTCCAAGGAGAGATGTGGACCCCTGGGTAGCGTGCTGGGGTCAGAGGCCCTTAGGTGCAGGGCAAAGGGGCACCCTGGGGCCTCTACTACAAGTCCAGGGAGAGTTGTGGACCCCTGGGTAGCTTGCTGGGGTCAGAGGCCCCTGGGTGGAGGGCAAGGGGGCACCCTGGTTCCTATACTGCAAGTTCAGGAAGAGAGGTGGACCCCTGGGTAGCTTTCTGGGGTCTTAGGCCCCTAGGTGGAGGGCCAGGGGGCACCCTGGGGCCTATACTGCAAGTCCAAGGAGAGATGTGGACCCCTATGTAGCTTGCTGGGGTCAGAGGCCCCTAGGTGGAGGGCGAGGGGGCACCCTGTGGCCTCTAATGCAAGTTCAGGGATAGTTGTGGACCCCTTGGTAGATTGCTAGGGTCTGAGGACCCTAGGTGGAGGGCCAGGTGGCACCCTCGGGCCTCTACTGCAAGTCTAGGGAGAGTTGTGGACCCCTGGGTAGCTTGCTGGGGTCAGAGGCCCCTTGGTGGAGGGCCAGCGGGCACCCTGGGGCCTCTACTGCAAGTCCAGGGAGAGAAGTGGGCCCCTGGGTAGCTTGCTGGGGTCAGAGGCCCCTAGGTGGAGGGCCAGGGGGAACCCTGGGGCCTATACTGCAAGTGCAGGGAGAGAGGTGGACCCCTGGGTAGTTTGTTTGGCTGAGAGTGGCCTAGGTGGAGGGCCAAGGGGCACCCAGGGGCCTCTACTGCAAGTCCAGGGAGAGTTGTGGACCCTTAGGTAACTTGCGGGGGTCAGAGGCCCCTGGGTGGATGGCAAGGGGGCACCCTGGGGCCTATACTTCAAGTCCAGGGAGAGAGGTGGACCCCTGGGTAGCTTGCTGGGGTCTTAGGCACTTAGGTGGAGGGCCTGGGGGCACCCTGGGGCCTATACTGCAAGTCCAGGGAGAGAGGTGGACACCTGGGGAGCTTTCTTGTGTCAGCAGCCCCTAGGTGGAGGGCCTGGGGGCACCCTGGGGCCTCTACTGCCAGTCCAGGGAGAGAGGTGGACCCCCTGGGTAGCTTGCTGGGGTCTTAGGCCCTTAGGTGGAGGGCCAGGGGGCACCTTAGGGCCTATACTGCAAGTCCAACGAGAGATGTGGACCCCTGGGTAGCTTGCTGGGGTCAGAGGCCCCTAGGTGCAGGGCAAGGGGGCACCCTGGGGCCTCTACTGCAAGTCCAGGGAGAGTTGTGGACCCCTGGGTAGCTTGCTGGGGTCAGAGGCCCCTGGGTGGATGGCAAGGGGGCACCCTGGGGCCTATACTGCAAGTCCAAGGAGAGATGTGGACCCCTATGTAGCTTGCTGGGGTCAGAGGCCCCTAGGTGGAGGGCCAGGGGGCACCCTGGGGCCTCTACTGCAAGTACAGGGAAAGTTGTGGACCCCTGGGTAGCTTGCTGGGGTTAGAGGCCCATGGGTGGAGGGCAAGGGGGCACGCTGAGCCTCTACTGCAAGTCCAGGGAGAGAAGTACACCCCTGGGTAGCTTGCTTGGGAATAAAGCCCCTAGGTAGAGGGCCAGGGGTACCCTGGGGCCTCTACTGCAAGTCCAGGGAGAGAGTTGGACCCCTGGGTAGCTAGCTGGGGTCAGAGGCCCTTAGGTGGAGGGCCAGGGGGCACCCTGGGGCCTCTAGTGCAAGTCCAGGGATAGTTGTGGACCCCTTGGTAGATTCCTAGGGTCTGAGGACCCTAGTTGGAGGGCCAGGTGGCACCCTTGGGCCTCTACTGCAAGTCTAGGGAGAGTTGTGGACCCCTGGGTAGCTTGCTGGGGTCAGAGACCCCTTGGTGGAGGGCCAGCGGGCACCCTGGGGCCTCTACTGCAAGTCCAGGGAGAGAAGAGGGCCCCTGGGTAGCTTGCTGTGGTCAGAGGCCCCTAGGTGGAGGGCAAGGGGGCTTCCTGGGGCCTCTATTGCAAGTCCATTGAGAGAGGTGGACCCCTGGGTAGCTAGCTGGGGTCGTAGGCCCCTAGGTGGAATGCCAAGGGGCACCCTGGGGCCTCTACTGCAAGTCCAGGGAGAGTTGTGGACCCCTTGGTAGCTTGCTGGGGTCCGAGGCCCCTAGGGGGAGGGCCAGGGGGCACCCTGGGGCCTCTACTGCAAGTCCAGGGAGAGAGATGGACCCCTTCGTAGCTTGCTGGTGTCAGAGGCCCCTAGGGGGAGGGCCAGGGGGCACCCTGGGGCCTATAATGCAAGTCCAGGGAGAGAGGTGGACCCCTGGGGAGCTTTCTTGTGTCAGCCGCCCCTAGGTGGAGGGCCTGGGGGCAGCCTGGGGCCTCTACTGCCAGTGCAGGGAGAGAGGTGGACCCCCTGGGTAGGTTGCTGGGGTCTTAGGCCCCTAGGTGGAGGGCCAGGGGGCACCCTGCAGCCTATACTGCAAGTCCAGGGAGAGAGGTGGACCCCTGGGGAGCTTTCTTGTGTCAGCCGCCCCTAGGTGGAGGGCCTGGGGGCACCCTGGGGCCTCTACTGCCAGTCCAGGGAGAGAGGTGGACCCCCTGGGTAGCTTGCTGGGGTCAGAGGCCCCTAGGTGCAGGGCAAGGGGGCACCCTGGGGCCTCTACTGCAAGTCCAGGGAGAGAGGTGGACCCCTATGTAGCTTGCTGGGGTCAGAGGCCCCCTAGGTGGAGGGCGAGGGGGCACCCTGTGTCCTCTAATGCAAGTCCAGGGAAAGTTGTGGACCCCTGGGTAGCTTGCTGGGGTCAGAGGCCCATGGGTGGAGGGCAAGGGGGCACGCTGGGGCCTATACTGCAAGTCCAGGGAGAGAGGTGGACCCCTGGGTAGCTTGCTGGGGAATAAAGCCCCTAGGTGGAGGGCCAGGGGGTACTCTAGGGCCTCTACTGCAAGTCCAGGGAGAGAGGTGGACCCCTGGGTAGCTAGCTGGGGTCAGAGGCCCTTAGGTGGAGGGCCTGGGGGCACCCTGGGGCTTCTAGTGCAAGTCCAGGGATAGTTGTGGACCCCTTGGTAGATTCCTAGGGTCTGAGGACCCTAGGTGGAGGGCCAGGTGGCACCCTTGGGCATCTACTGCAAGTCCAAGGAGAGATGTGGACCCCTATGTAGCTTGCTGGGGTCAGAGGCCGCTAGGTGGAGGGCCAGGGGGCACCCTGGGGCCTATACTGCAAGTCCAAGGTGAGATGTGGACCCCTATGTAGCTTGCTGGGGTCAGAGGCCCCTAGGTGGAGGGCCAGGGGGCACCCTGGGGCCTCTACTGCAAGTACAGGGAAAGTTGTGGACCCCTGGGTAGCTTGCTGGGGTTAGAGGCCCATGGGTGGAGGGCAAGGGGGCACGCTGGGGCCTCTACTGCAAGTCCAGGGAGAGAAGTACACCCCTGGGTAGCTTGCTGGGGAATAAAGCCCCTAGGTAGAGGGCCAGGGGTACCCCGGGGCCTCTACTGCAAGTCCAGGGAGAGAGTTGGATTCCTGGGTAGCTAGCTGGGGTCAGAGGCCCTTAGGTGGAGGGCCAGGGGGCACCCTGGGGCCTCTAGTGCAAGTCCAGGGATAGTTGTGGACCCCTTGGTAGATTCCTAGGGTCTGAGGACCCTAGTTGGAGGGTCAGGTGGCACCCTTGGGCATCTACTGCAAGTCTAGGGAGAGTTGTGGACCCCTGGGTAGCTTGCTGGGGTCAGAGCCCCCTTGGTGGAGGGCCAGCGGGCACCCTGGGGCCTCTACTGCAAGTCCAGGGAGAGAAGTGGGCCCCTGGGTAGCTTGCTGTGGTCAGAGGCCCCTAGGTGGAGGGCAAGGGGGCTTCCTGGGGCCTCTATTGCAAGTCCATTGAGAGAGGTTGACCCCTGGGTAGCTAGCTGGGGTCGTAGGCCCCTAGGTGGAATACAAGGGGGCACCCTGGGGCCTCTACTGCAAGTCCAGGGAGATATGTGGACCCCTTGGTAGCTTGCTGGGGTCCGAGGCCCCTAGGGGGAGGGCCAGGGGGCACCCTGGGGCCTATACTGCAAGTCCAGGGAGAGAGGTGGACCCCTGGGGAGCTTTCTTGTGTCAGCCGCCCCTGGGTGGAGGGCCTGGGTGCAACCTGGGGCCACTACTGCCAGTCCAGGGAGAGAGGTGGCCCCCTGGGTAGGTTGCTGGTTTCTTAGGCCCCTAGGTGGAGGGCCAGGGGGCACCCTGGGGCCTATACTGCAAGTCCAGGGAGAGAGGTGGACCCCTGGGGAGCTTTCTTGTGTCAGCCGCCCCTAGGTGGAGGGCCTGGGGGCACCCTGGGGCCTCTACTGCCAGTCCAGGGAGAGAGGTGGACCCCCTGGGTAGCTTGCTGGGGTCAGAGGCCCCTAGGTGCAGGGCAAGGGGGCACCCTGGGGCCTCTACTGCAAGTCCAGGGAGAGTTTTGGACCCCTGGGTAGCTTGCTGGGGTCAGAGGCCCCTGGGTGGAGGGCAAGAGGGCACCCTGGTTCCTATAGTGCAAGTTCAGGGAGAGAGGTGGACCCTTGGGTGGCTTTCTGGGGTCTTAGGCCCCTAGGTGGAGGGCCAGGGGTACCCTGGGGCCTATACTGCAAGTCCAAGGAGAGATGTGGACCCCTATGTAGCTTGCTGGGGTCAGAGGCCCCTAGGTGGAGGGCGAGGGGGCACCCTGTGGCCTCTACTGCAAGTCCAGGGAGAGAGGTGGACCCCTGGGTAGAATGCTGGGGAATAAAGCCCCTAGGTGGAGGGCATGGGGGTACCCTAGGGCCTCTACTGCAAGTCCAGGGAGAGAGGTGGACCCCTGGGTAGCTAGCTGGGGACAGAGGCCCTTCGGTGGAGGGCCAGGGGGCACCCTGGGGCTTCTAGTGCAAGTCCAGGGATAGTTGTGGACCCCTTGGTAGATTCCTAGGGTCTGAGGACCCTAGGTGGAGGGTAAGGGGGTACCCTTGGGCCTCTACTGCAAGTCCAGGGAGAGAAATGGCCCCTGGGTAGCTTGCTGGGGTCAGAGGCCCCTAGGTGGAGGGCCAGGGGGAACCCTGGGGCCTCTACTGCAAGTCTAGGGAGAGAGGTGGACCCCTGGGTAGCTTGCTGGGGTCAGAGGCCAGTAGGTGGAGGGCCAGGGGGCAACCTGGGGCCTCTACTGCAAGTCCAGGGAGAGACGTGGACCCCTGGGAAGCTTGCTGGGGCCCTAGGCCCCTAGGTGGTGATCCAGGGGGCACCCTGGGGCCTCTACTTCAAGTCAAGGCAGAGAGGTGGACCCCTGGGTAGCTTGCTGGGGTCTTAGGCACTTAGGTGGAGGGCCTGGGGGCACCCTGGGGCCTATACTGCAAGTCCAGGGAGAGAGGTGGAACCCTGGGTAGCTTGCTAGGATCAGAGGCCCCTAGGTGGAGGGCCAGGGGGCACCCTGGGGCCTCTACTGCAAGTCCAGGGAGAGTTGTGGACCCCTGGGTAGCTTGCTGGGGTCTTAGGCCCCCAGGTGGAGGGCCAGTGGGCATCCTGGGGCCTATACTTCATGTCCAGGGAGAAAATTGGACTCCTGGGTAGCTTCCTGAGGTCAGAGGCCCCTAGGTGGAGGGCAAGGGGGCACCCTGGGGATTATCCTGCAGATCCAGGGAGAGATGTGGACCCCTGGGTAGCTTGCTGGGGTCAGAAGCCCATAGGTGGTGGGCCAGGGGGCAACTTGGGGCCTATTCTGCAAGTCCAAGGAGAGAGGTGGACCCCTGGGTAGCTTCCTGGGGTCAGTGGCCCCTAGGTGGAGGGCAAGGGGGCACCTTGGGGCCTAAAATGCAAGTCTAGGGAGAGAGGTAGACCCCTGGGTAGCTTGCTGGGGAATAAAGCCCCTATGTGGACGGCCAGGGGGTACCCTGAGGCCTCTACTGCAACTCCAGGGAGAGAGGTGGACCCCTGGGTAGCTAGCTGGGGTCAGAGGCCCATGGGTGGAGGGCAAGGCGGCAAGCTGGGGCCTATACTTCAAGTCCAGGGAGAGAGGTGGACCCCTGGGTAGCTTGCTGGGGAATAAAGCCCCTAGGTGGATTGCCAGGGGGTACCCTAGAGCCTCTACTGCAACTCCAGGGAGAGAGGTGGACCCCTGGGTAGCTAGCTGGGGTCAGAGGCCCTAGGTGGAGGGCCAAGGGGCACCCTGGGGCCTCTAGTGCAAGTCAGGGGAAAATTGTGGACCCCTTGGTAGATTCCTAGGGTCTGAGGACCCTAGGTGGAGGGCCAGGGGGCACCCTTGAGCCTCTACTGCAAGTCTAGGGAGAGATATGGACCTTTGGGTAGCTTGCTGGGGTCAGAGGCCCCTTGGTGGAGGGTCAGCGGGCACCCTTTGGCCTCTACTGCAAGTCCAGGGAGAGAGGTGGACCCCTGGGTAGCTTGCTGGGGTCTTAGGCCCCTAGTGGGAGGGCAAGGGGGCTTCCTGGGGCCTCTACTGCAAGTCCAGGGAGAAAGGTGGACCCCTTGGTAGCTTTCTGGGGTCAGAGGCCCCTAGGTGGAGGGCAAGAGGGCACCCTGGGGCCTCTACTGCAAGTCCAGGGAGAGTTGTGGACCCCTGGGTAGCTTGCTGGGGTCAGAGGCTTGTAGGTGGAGGGTTAGGGGGCACCCTGGGGCCTCTACTGCAAGTCCATGGAGAGAGGTGGACCTCTGGGTAGCTTGCTGAGGTCAGAGGCCCCTAGGTGGAGGGCAAAAGGGCAACCAGGGGCCTCTACTGCAAGTCCAGGGAGAAAGGTGGACCCTGGGTAGCTTGCTGGGATCAGAGGCCCCTAAGTGGAGGGCCAGGAGGTACCCTAGAGCCCCTACTGCAAGTCAAGGTAGAGAATTGGTCCTCTGGGTAGCTTGCTGGGGTCAGAGGCAACTAGGTGGAGGGCCAGGGGGCACCCTGGGGCCTATCCTGCAAGTCCAGGGAGAGAGGTGGACCCCTGGGTAGTTTGCTTAGCTAAGAGTGGTCTAGGTGGAGGGCCAAGGGGCACCCTGGGGCCTCTACTGCAGGTCCAGGGAGAGATGTGGACCCCTGGGTAGCTTGCTGGGGTCAGAAGCAAATAGGTGGTGGGCCAGGGGGCAACTTGGGTCCTATTCTGCAAGTCCAGGGAGAGAGGTGGACCCCTGGGTAGCTTCCTGGGGTCAGTGGCCCCTAGGTGGAGGGCCAGGTTGCCCCCTGCAGCCTGTCCTGCAAGTCCAGGGAGAGAGGTGGACCCCTGGGTAGCTTCCTGGGGTAAGAGGCCCCTAGGTGGAGGGCAAGGGGGCACCTTGGGGCCTATACTGCAAGTCTAGGGAGAGAGGTAGACCCCTGGGTAGCTTGCTGGGGAATAAAGCCCCTAGGTGGAGGGCCAGGGGGTACCCTAGGGCCTCTACTGCAAGTCCAGGGAGAGAGGTGGACCCCTGGGTAGCTAGCTGGGGTCAGAGGCCCTAGGTGGAGGGCCAAGGGGCACCCTGGGGCCTCTAGTGCAAGTCAGGGGAAAATTGTGGACCCCTTGGTAGATTCCTAGGGTCTGAGGACCCTAGGTGGAGGGCCAGGGGGCACCCTTGAGCCTCTACTGCAAGTCTAGGGAGAGTTGTGGACCCCTGGGTAGCTTGCTGGGGTCAGAGGCCCCTTGGTGGAGGGTCAGCGGGCACCCTGGGGCCTCTACTGCAAGTCCAGGGAGAGAAGTGGGCCCCTGGGTAGCTTGCTGGGGTCAGAGGCCCCTAGGTGGAGGGCCAGGGGGAACCCTGGGGCCTATACTGCAAGTGCAGGGAGAGAGGTGGACCCCTGGGTAGTTTGTTTGGCTGAGAGTGGCCTAGGTGGAGGGCCAAGGGGCACCCAGGGGCCTCTACTGCAAGTCCAGGGATAGTTGTGGACCCTTGGGTAACTTGCGGGGGTCAGAGGCCCCTGGGTGGATGGCAAGGGGGCACCCTGGGGCCTATACTTCAAGTCCAGGGAGAGAGGTGGACCCCTGGGTAGCTTGCTGGGGTCTTAGGCACTTAGGTGGAGGGCCTGGGGGCACCCTTGGGAATACTGCAAGTCCAGGGAGAGAGGTGGACACCTGGGGAGCTTTCTTGTGTCAGCAGCCCCTAGGTTGAGGGCCTGGGGGCACCCTGGGGCCTCTACTGCCAGTCCAGGGAGAGAGGTGGACCCCCTGGGTAGCTTGCTGGGGTCTTAGGCCCTTAGGTGGAGGGCCAGGGGGCACCTTAGGGCCTATACTGCAAGTCCAAGGAGAGATGTGGACCCCTGGGTAGCGTGCTGGGGTCAGAGGCCCTTAGGTGGAGGGCCAGGGGGCACCCTGGGGCTTCTATTACAAGTCCAGGGATAGTTGTGGACCCCTTGGTAGATTCCTAGGGTCTGAGGACCCTAGGTGGAGGGCCATGTGGCACCCTTGGGCCTCTACTGCAAGTCTAGGGAGAGTTGTGGACCCCTGGGTAGCTTGCTGGGGTCAGAGGCCCCTTGGTGGAGGGCCAGCGGGCACCCTGGGGCCTCTACTGCAAGTCCAGGGAGAGAAGTGGGCCCCTGGGTAGCTTGCTGGGGTCAGAGGCCCCTAGGTGGAGGGCCAGGGGGAACCCTGGGGCCTATACTGCAAGGGCAGGGAGAGAGGTGGACCACTGGGTAGTTTGTTTGGCTGAGAGTGGCCTAGGTGGAGGGCCAAGGGGCACCCAGGGGCCTCTACTGCAAGTCCAGGGAGAGTTGTGGACCCTTGGGTAACTTGCGGGGGTCAGAGGCCCCTGGGTGGATGGCAAGGGGGCACCCTGGGGCCTATACTTCAAGTACAGGGAGAGAGGTGGACCCCTGGGTAGCTTGCTGGGGTCTTAGGCACTTAGGTGGAGGGCCTGGGGGCACCCTGGGGCCTATACTGCAAGTCCAGGGAGAGAGGTGGACACCTGGGGAGCTTTCTTGTGTCAGCAGCCCCTAGGTGGAGGGCCTGGGGGCACCCTGGGGCCTCTACTGCCAGTCCAGGGAGAGAAGTGGACCCCCTGGGTAGCTTGCTGGGGTCTTAGGCCCTTAGGTGGAGGGCCAGGGGGCACCTTAGGGCCTATACTGCAAGTCCAAGGAGAGATGTGGACCCCTGGGTAGCGTGCTGGGGTCAGAGGCCCCTAGGTGCAGGGCAAGGGGGCACCCTGGGGCCTGTACTGCAAGTTCAGGAAGAGAGGTGGACCCCTGGGTAGCTTTCTGGGGTCTTAGGCCCCTAGGTGGAGGGCCAGGGGGCACCCTGGGCCCTCTACTGCAAGTACAGGGAAAGTTGTGGACCCCTGGGTAGCTTGCTGGGGTTAGAGGCCCATGGGTGGAGGGCAAGGGGGCACGCTGAGCCTCTACTGCAAGTCCAGGGAGAGAAGTACACCCCTGGGTAGCTTGCTTGGGAATAAAGCCCCTAGGTAGAGGGCCAGGGGTACCCTGGGGCCTCTACTGCAAGTCCAGGGAGAGAGTTGGACCCCTGGGTAGCTAGCTGGGGTCAGGGGCCCTTAGGTGGAGGTCCAGGGGGCACCCTGGGGCCTCTAGTGCAAGTCCAGGGATAGTTGTGGACCCCTTGGTAGATTCCTAGGGTCTGAGGACCCTAGTTGGAGGGCCAGGTGGCACCCTTGGGCCTCTACTGCAAGTCTAGGGAGAGTTGTGGATCCCTGGGTAGATTGCTGGGGTCAGAGGCCCCTTGGTGGAGGGCCAGCGGGCACCCTGGGGCCTCTACTGCAAGTCCAGGGAGAGAAGTGGGCCCCTGGGTAGCTTGCTGTGGTCAGAGGCCCCTAGGTGGAGGGCAAGGGGGCTTCCTGGGGCCTCTGTTGCAAGTCCATTGAGAGAGGTGGACCCCTGGGTAGCTAGCTGCGGTCGTAGGCCCCTAGGTGGAATGCCAGGGGGCACCCTGGAGCCTCTACTGCAAGTCCAGGGAGAGTTGTGGACCCCTTGGTAGCTTGCTGGGGTCCGAGGCCCCTAGGGGGAGCGCCAGGGGGCACCCTTGGGCCTCTACTGC
Source organism: Danio rerio (assembly GCF_049306965.1). NCBI lineage: Eukaryota > Metazoa > Chordata > Actinopteri > Cypriniformes > Danionidae > Danio > Danio rerio. The sequence continues at coordinate 19,839,646 of NC_133199.1, read as the reverse complement.
AAGTCCAGGGAGAGTTGTGGACCCCTTCGTAGCTTGCTGGTGTCAGAGGCCCCTAGGGGGAGGGCCAGGGGGCACCCTGGGGCCTATACTGCAAGTCCAGGGAGAGAGGTGGACACCTGGGGAGCTTTCTTGTGTCAGCCGCCCCTAGGTGGAGGGCCTGGGGGCACCCTGGGGCCTCTACTGCCAGTCCAGGGAGAGAGGTGGACCCCCTGGGTAGGTTGCTGGGGTCTTAGGCCCCTAGGTGGAGGGCCAGGGAGCACCCTGGGGCCTATACTGCAAGTCCAGGGAGAGAGGTGGACCCCTGGGGAGCTTTCTTGTGTCAGCCGCACCTAGGAGGAGGGCCTGGGGGCACCCTGGGGCCTCTACTGCCAGTGCAGGGAGAGAGGTGGACCCCCTGGGTAGGTTGCTGGGGTCTTAGGCCCCTAGGTGGAGGGCCAGGGGGCACCCTGGGGCCTATACTGCAAGTCCAAGGAGAGATGTGGACCCCTATGAAGCTTGCTGGGGTCAGAGGCCCCTTGGTGGAGGGCGAGGGGGCACCCTGTGGCCTCTAATGCAAGTCTAGGTTAAAGTTGTGGACCCCTGGGTAGCTTGCTGGGGTCAGAGGCCCATGGGTGGAGGGCAAGGGGGCACGCTGGGGCCTATTCTGCAAGTCCAGGGAGAGAGGTGGACCCTTGGGTAGCTTGCTGGGGAATAAAACCCCTAGGTGGAGGGCATGGGGGTACCCTAGGGCCTCTACTGCAAGTCCAGGGAGAGAGGTGGACCCCTGGGTAGCTAGCTGGGGTCAGAGGCCCTTAGGTGGAGGGCCAGGGGGCACCCTGGGGCTTCTAGTGCAAGTCCAGGGATAGTTGTGGACCCCTTGGTAGATTCCTAGGGTCTGAGGACCCTAGGTGGAGGGCCAGGTGGCACCCTTGGGCCTCTACTGCAAGTCTAGGGAGAGTTGTGGACCCCTGGGTAGCTTGCTGGGGTCTTAGGCACTTAGGTGGAGGGCCTGGGGGCACCCTGGGGCCTATACTGCAAGTCCAGGGAGAGAGGTTGAGACCTGGGGAGCTTTCTTGTGTCAGCAGCCCCTAGGTGGAGGGCCTGGGGGCACCCTGGGGCCTCTACTGCCAGTCCAGGGAGAGAGGTGGACCCCCTGGGTAGCTTGCTGGGGTCTTAGGCCCTTAGGTGGAGGGCCAGGGGGCACCTTAGGGCCTATACTGCAAGTCCAAGGAGAGATGTGGACCCCTGGGTAGTGTGCTGGGGTCAGAGGCCCCTAGGTGCAGGGCAAGGGGGCACCCTGGGGCCTCTACTGCAAGTCCAGGGAGAGTTGTGGACCCCTGGGTAGCTTGCTGGGGTCAGAGGCCCCTGGGTGGAGGGCAAGGGGGCACCCTGGTTCCTGTACTGCAAGTTCAAGAAGAGAGGTGGACCCCTGGGTAGCTTTCTGGGGTCTTAGGCCCCTAGGTGGAGGGCCAGGGGGCACCCTGGGGCCTATACTGCAAGTCCAAGGAGAGATGTGGACCCCTATGTAGCTTGCTGGGGTCAGAGGCCCCTAGGTGGAGGGCGAGGGGGCACCCTGTGGCCTCTAATGCAAGTCCAGGGAAAGTTGTGGACCCCTGGGTAGCTTGCTGGGGTCAGAGGCCCATGGGTGGAGGGCAAGGGGGCACGCTGGGGCCTATACTGCAAGTCCAGGGAGAGAGGTGGACCCCTGGGTAGATTGCTGGGGAATAAAACCCCTAGGTGGAGGGCCAGGGGGCACCTTAGGGCCTATACTGCAAGTCCAAGGAGAGATGTGGACCCCTGGGTAGCGTGCTGGGGTCAGAGGCCTCTAGGTGCAGGGCAAGGGGGCACCCTGGGGCCTCTACTGCAAGTCCAGGGAGAGTTGTGGACCCCTGGTTAGCTTTCTGGGGTCTTAGGCCCCTAGGTGGAGGGCCTGGGGGCACCCTGGGGCCTCTACTGCCAGTCCAGGGAGAGAGGTGGACCCCCTGGGTAGCTTGCTGGGGTCAGAGGCCCCTAGGTGCAGGGCAAGAGGGCACCCTGGGGCCTCTACTGCAAGTCCAGGGAGAGTTTTGGACCCCTGGATAGCTTGCTGGGGTCAGAGGCCCCTAGGTGGAGGGCAAGAGGGCACCCTGGTTCCTATACTGCAAGTCCAGGGAGAGAGGTGGACTCCTGGGGAGCTTTCTTGTGTCAGCCGCCCCTAGGTTGAGGGCCAGGGTGCACCCAGGGGCCTATACTGCAAGTCAAGGGAGAGAGGTGGACCCCTGGGTAGCTTGCTGGGGTCAGAGGCCCCTAGGTGGAGGGCCAGGGGGCACCCTGGGGCCTCTACTGCAAGTCCAGGGAGAGAGGTGGACCCCCAGGTAGCTTGCTGAGGTCAGAGGCTTCTAGGTTGAGGGTTAGGGGGCACCCTGGGGCCTCTACTGCAAGTCCATGGAGAGAGGTGGACCTCTGGGTAGCTTGCTGGGGTCAGAGGCCCCTAGGTGGAGGGCCAGGGGGCACCCTGGGGCCTCTACTACAAGTCCAGGAAGAGAGGTGGACTCCTGGGTAGCTTGCTGGGGTTAGAGGCCCATAGAAGGAGGGCCAAGGGGCTTCCTGGGGCCTCTTCTGCAAGTCCAGGGAGAGAGGTGGAAACCCAGGTAGCTTGCTGAGGTCAGAGGCCCCTTGGTGGAGGGCCAGCGGGCACCCTGGGGCCTCTACTGCAAGTCCAGGGAGAGAAGTGGGCCCCTGGGGAGCTTGCTGTGGTCAGAGGCCCCTTAGTGGAGGGCGAGGGGGCACCCTGTGGCCTCTAATGCAAGTCCAGGGAGAGTTGTGGACCCTTGGGTAACTTGCGGGGGTCAGAAGCCTCTGGGTGGATGGCAAGGGGGCACCCTGGGTCCTATACTTCAAGTCCAAGGAGAGAGGTGGACCCCTGGGTAGCTTTCTTGTGTCAGCCGCCCCTAGGTTGAGGGCCAGGGTGCACCCAGGGGCCTATACTGCAAGTCAAGGGAGAGAGGTGGACCCCTGGGTAGCTTGCTGGGGTCAGAGGCCCCTAGGTGGAGGGCCAGGGGGCACCCTGGGGCCTCTACTGCAAGTCCAGGGAGAGAGGTGGACCCCCAGGTAGCTTGCTGAGGTCAGAGGCTTCTAGGTTGAGGGTTAGGGGGCACCCTGGGGCCTCTACTGCAAGTCCATGGAGAGAGGTGGACCTCTGGGTAGCTTGCTGGGGTCAGAGGCCCCTAGGTGGAGGGCCAGGGGGCACCCTGGGGCCTCTACTACAAGTCCAGGAAGAGAGGTGGACTCCTGGGTAGCTTGCTGGGGTTAGAGGCCCATAGAAGGAGGGCCAAGGGGCTTCCTGGGGCCTCTTCTGCAAGTCCAGGGAGAGAGGTGGAAACCCAGGTAGCTTGCTGAGGTCAGAGGCCCCTTGGTGGAGGGCCAGCGGGCACCCTGGGGCCTCTACTGCAAGTCCAGGGAGAGAAGTGGGCCCCTGGGGAGCTTGCTGTGGTCAGAGGCCCCTTAGTGGAGGGCGAGGGGGCACCCTGTGGCCTCTAATGCAAGTCCAGGGAGAGTTGTGGACCCTTGGGTAACTTGCGGGGGTCAGAAGCCTCTGGGTGGATGGCAAGGGGGCACCCTGGGTCCTATACTTCAAGTCCAAGGAGAGAGGTGGACCCCTGGGTAGCTTGCTGGGGTCAGAGGCCCCTAGGTGGAGGGCAAGAGGGCACCCTGGGGCCACTACTGCAAGTCCAGGGAGAGTTGTGGACCCCTGGGTAGCTTGCTGGGGTCAGAGGCTTCTAGGTGGAGGGTTAGGGGGCACCCTGGGGCCTCTACTGCAACTCCAGGGAGAGAGATGGACCTCTGGGTAGCTTGCTGGGGTCCTAGGCCCCTAGGTGGAGGGCCAGGGGGAACCCTGGGGCCTCTACTGCAAGTCCAGGGAGAGAAGTGGACCCCTGGGTAGCTTGCTGGGGTCCTAGGCCCCTAGGTTGAGGGCCAGGGTGCACCCAGAGGCCTATACTTCAAGTCAAGGGAGAGAGGTGGACCCCTGGGTAGCTTGCTGGGGTCAGAGGCCCTTAGGTGGAGGGCCAGGGGGCACCCTGGGGCCTCTACTACAAGTCCAGGAAGAGAGGTGGACTCCTGGGTAGCTTGCTTGGGTTAGAGGCCCATAGAAGGAGGGCCAAGGGGCTTCCTGGGGCCTCTACTGCAAGTCCATTGAGAGATGTGGACCCCTATGTAGCTTGCTGGGGTCAGAGGCCCCTAGGTGGAGGGCAAGGGGCACCCTGGTTCCTGTACTGCAAGTTCAGGAAGAGAGGTGGACCCCTGGGTAGCTTTCTGGGGTCTTAGGCCCCTAGGTGGAAGGCCAGGGGGCATCCTGGGGCCTATACTGCAAGTCCAAGGAGAGATGTGGACCCCTATGTAGCTTGCTGGGTTCAGAGGCCCCTTGGTGGAGGGCCAGGGGGCACCCTGGGGCCTCTAGTGCAAGTCCAGGGATAGTTGTGGACCCCTTGGTAGATTCCTAGGGTCTGAGGACCCTAGTTGGAAGGCCAGGTGGCACCCTTGGGCCTCTACTGCAAGTCTAGGGAGAGTTGTGGACTCCTGGGTAGCTTGCTGGGGTCAGAGGCCCATTGGTGGAGGGCCAGCGGGCACCCTGTGGCCTCTACTGCAAGTCCAGGGAGAGAAGTACACCCCTGGGTAGCTTGCTGGGGAATAAAGCCCCTAGGTAGAGGGCCAGGGGTACCCTGGGGCCTCTACTGCAAGTCCAGGGAGAGAGGTGGACCCCTGGGTAGCTAGCTGGGGTCGTAGGCCCCTAAGTGGAATGCCAGGGGGCACCCTGGGGCCTCTACTGCAAGTCCAAGGAGAGTTGTGGACCCCTAGGTAGCTTGCTGGGGTCCGAGGCCCCTAGGGGGAGGGCCAGGGGGCACCCTGGGGCCTCTACTGCAAGTCCAGGGAGAGTTGTGGACCCCTTCGTAGCTTGCTGGGGTCAGAGGCCCCTAGGGGGAGGGCCAGGGGGCACCCTGGGGCCTATACTGCAAGTCCAGGGAGAGAGGTGGACCCCTGGGGAGCTTTCTTGTGTCAGCCGCCCCTAGGTGGAGGGCCTGGGTGCACCCTGGGGCCTCTACTGCCAGTCCAGGGAGAGAGGTGGACCCCCTGGGTAGGTTGCTGGGGTCTTAGGCCCCTAGGTGGAGGGCCAGGGGGCACCCTGGGGCCTATACTGCAAGTCCAGGGAGAGAGGTGGACCCCTGGGGAGCTTTCTTGTGTCAGCCGTCCCTAGGTGGAGGGCCTGGGGGCACCCTGGGGCCTCTACTGCCAGTCCAGGGAGAGAGGTGGACCCCCTGGGTAGCTTGCTGGGGTCAGAGGCCCCTAGGTGCAGGGCAAGGGGGCACCCTGGGGCCTCTACTGCAAGTCCAGAGAGAGTTTTGGACCCCTGGGTAGCTTGCTGGGGTCAGAGGCCCCTGGGTGGAGGGCAAGAGGGCACCCTGGTTCCTATACTGCAAATCCAGGGAGAGAGGTGGACCCCTGGGGAGCTTTCTTGTGTCAGCCGCCCCTAGGTGGAGGGCAAGGGGACTTCCTGGGGCCTCTACTGCAAGTCCATTGAGAGAGGTGGACCCCCTCGTAGCTTGCTGGGGTCAGACGCCCCTAGGTGGAGGGCCAGGGGGCACCCTGGGGCCTCTACTGCAAGTCCAGGGAGAGTTGTGGACCCCTTGGTAGATTCCTAGGGTCAGAGGCCCCTTGGTGGAGGGCCAGCGGGCACCCTGGGGCCTCTACTGCAAGTCCAGGGAGAGAAGTGGGCCCCTGGGTAGCTTGCTGTGGTCAGAGGCCCTTAGGTGGAGGGCCAGGGGGCACCCTGGGGCCTCTAGTGCAAGTCCAGGGATAGTTGTGGACCCCTTGGTAGATTCCTAGGGTCAGAGGCCCCTTGGTGGAGGGCCAGCGGGCACCCTGGGGCCTCTACTGCAAGTCCAGGGAGAGAAGTGGGCCCCTGGGTAGCTTGCTGTGGTCAGAGGCCCCTAGGTGGAGGGCAAGGGGGCTTCCTGGGGCCTCTATTGCAAGTCCATTGAGAGAGGTGGACCCCTGGGTAGCTAGCTGGGGTCGTAGGCTCTAAGTGGAATGCCAGGGGGCACCCTGGGGCCTCTACTGCAAGTCCAGGGAGAGAAGTAAACCCCTGGGTAGCTTGCTGGGGAATAAAGCCCCTAGGTAGAGGGCCAGGGGTACCCTGGGGCCTCTACTGCAAGTTCAGGGAGAGAGTTGGACCCCTGGGTAGCTAGCTGGGGTCAGAGGCCCTTAGGTGGAGGGCCAGGGGGCACCCTGGGGCCTTTAGTGCAAGTCCAGGGATAGTTGTGGACCCCTTGGTAGATTCCTAGGGTCTGAGGACCCTAGTTGGAAGGCCAGGTGGCACCCTTGGGCCTCTACTGCAAGTCTAGGGAGAGTTGTGGACTCCTGGGTAGCTTGCTGGGGTCAGAGGCCCTTAGGTGGAGGGCCAGCGGGCACCCTGGGGCCTCTACTGCAAGTCCAGGGAGAGAAGTACACCCATGGGTAGCTTGCTGGGGAATAAAGCCCCTAGGTAGAGGGCCAGGGGTACCCTGGGGCCTCTACTGCAAGTCCAGGGAGAGAAGTGGGCCCCTGGGTAGCTTGCTGTGGTCAGAGGCCCCTAGGTGGAGGGCAAGGGGGCTTCTTGGGGCCTCTATTGCAAGTCCATTGAGAGAGGTGGACCCCTGGGTAGCTAGCTGGGGTCGTAGGCCCCTAAGTGGAATGCCAGGGGGCACCCTGGGGCCTCTACTGCAAGTCCAAGGAGAGTTGTGGACCCCTAGGTAGCTTGCTGGGGTCCGAGGCCCCTAGGGGGAGGGCCAGGGGGCACCCTGGGGCCTCTACTGCAAGTCCAGGGAGAGTTGTGGACCCCTTCGTAGCTTGCTGGGGTCAGAGGCCTCTAGAGGGAGGGCCAGGGGGCACCCTGGGGCCTATACTGCAAGTCCAGGGAGAGAGGTGGACCCCTGGGGAGCTTTCTTGTGTCAGCCGCCCCTAGGTGGAGGGCCTGGGTGCACCCTGGGGCCTCTACTGCCAGTCCAGGGAGAGAGGTGGACCCCCTGGGTAGGTTGCTGGGGTCTTAGGCCCCTAGGTGGAGGGCCAGGGGGCACCCTGGGGCCTATACTGCAAGTCCAGGGAGAGAGGTGGACCCCTGGGGAGCTTTCTTGTGTCAGCCGCCCCTAGGTGGAGGGCCTGGGGGCACCCTGGGGCCTCTACTGCAAGTCCAGGGAGAGTTTTGGACCCCTGGGTAGCTTGCTGGGGTCAGAGGCCCCTGGGTGGAGGGCAAGAGGGCACCCTGGTTCCTATACTGCAAATCCAGGGAGAGAGGTGGACCCCTGGGGAGCTTTCTTGTGTCAGCCGCCCCTAGGTGGAGGGCAAGGGGGCTTCCTGGGGCCTCTACTGCAAGTCCATTGAGAGAGGTGGACCCCTTCGTAGCTTGCTGGGGTCAGACGCCCCTAGGTGGAGGGCCAGGGGCCACCCTGGGGCCTCTACTGCAAGTCCATGGAAAGAGGTGGACCTCTGGGTAGCTTGCTGGGGTCAGAGGCCCCTAGGTGGAGGGCAAAAGGGCAACCAGGGGCCTCTACTGCAAGTCCAGGGAGAAAGGTGGACCCTGGGTAGCTTGCTGGGATCAGAGGCCCCTAAGTGGAGGGCCAAGAGGTACCCTAGGGCCCCTACTGCAAGTCAAGGTAGAGAGTTGGACCTCTGGGTAGCTTGCTGTGGTCAGAGGCAACTAGGTGGAGGGCCAGGGGGCACCCTGGGGCCTATTCTGCAAGTCCAGGGAGAGAGGTGGACCCCTGGGTAGTTTGCTTGGCTGAGAGTGGCCTAGGTGGAGGGCCAAGGGGCACCCTGGGGCCTCTACTGCAAGTCCAGGGAGAGTTGTGGACCCATGGGTAGCTTGCTGGGGTCAGAGGCCCCTTGGTGGAGGGCCAGCGGGCACCCTGGGGCCTCTACTGCAAGTCCATTGAGAGAGGTGGACCCCTTGGTAGCTTGCTGGGGTCAGAGGCCCCTAGGTGGAGGGCCAGGGGGCACCCTGGGGCCTCTACTGCAAGACCAGGGAGAGTTGTGGACCCCTGGGTAGCTTGCTGGGGTCAGAGGCTTCTAGGTGGAGGGTTAGGGGGCACCCTGGGGCCTCTACTGCAACTCCAGGGAGAGAGATGGACCTCTGGGTAGCTTGCTGGGGTCCTAGGCCCCTAGGTGGAGGCCCAGGGGGCACCCTGGGGCCTCTACTGCAAGTCCAGGGAGAGAAGTGGACGCCTGGATAGCTTGCTGGGGTCAGAGGCCCCTAGGTGGAGGGCCAGGGGGCACCCTGGGGGCTCTAGTGCAAGTCAAGGGATAGTTGTGGACCCCTTGGTAGATTCCTAGGGTCTGAGGACCCTAGGTGGAGGGCAAGAGGGCACCCTGGGGCCTTTACTGCAAGTCCAGGGAGAGTTGTGGACCCCTGGGTAGCTTGCTGGGGTCAGAGTCTTCTAGGTGGAGGGTTAGTGGGCACCCTGGGGCCTCTACTGCAAGTCCATGGAAAGAGGTGGACCTCTGGGTAGCTTGCTGGGGTCAGAGGCCCCTAGGTGGAGGGCAAAAGGGCAACCAGGGGCCTCTACTGCAAGTCCAGGGAGAAAGGTGGACCCTGGGTAGCTTACTGGGATCAGAGGCCCCTAAGTGGAGGGCCAGGAGGTACCCTAGGGCCCCTACTGCAAGTCAAGGTAGAGAGTTGGACCTCTGGGTAGCTTGCTGGGGTCAGAGGCAACTAGGTGGAGGGCCTGGGGGCACCCTGGGGCCTATCCTGCAAGTCCAGGGAGAGAGGTGGACCCCTGGGTAGTTTGCTTGGCTGAGAGTGGCCTAGGTGGAGGGCCAAGGGGCACCCTGGGGCCTCTACTGCAAGTCCAGGGAGAGTTGTGGACCCATGGGTAGCTTGCTGGGGTCAGAGGCCCCTTGGTGGAGGGCCAGCGGGCACCCTGGGGCCTCTACTGCAAGTCCAGGGAGAGAGGTGGGCCCCTGGGTAGCTTGATGGGGTCAGAGGCCCCTAGGTGGAGGGCAAGGGGGCTTCCTGGGGCCTCTACTGCAAGTCCATTGAGAGAGGTGGACCCCTTGGTAGCTTGCTGGGGTCAGAGGCCCCTAGGTGGAGGGCCAGGGGGCACCCTGGGGCCTCTACTGCAAGACTAGGGAGAGTTGTGGACCCCTGGGTAGCTTGCTGGGGTCTTAGGCCCCTAGGTGGAGGGCCAGTGGGCACCCTGGGGCCTATACTTCAAGTCCAGGGAGAAAGGTGGACCCCTGGGTAGCTTGCTGGGGTCAGAGGCTTCTAGGTGGAGGGTTAGGGGCACCCTGGGGCCTCTACTGCAACTCCAGGGAGAGAGATGGACCTCTGGGTAGCTTGCTGGGGTCCTAGGCCCCTAGGTGGAGGGCCAGGGGGCACCCTGGGGCCTCTACTGCATGTCCAGGGAGAGAAGTGGACCCCTGGGTAGCTTGCTGGGGTCCTAGGCCCCTAGGTTGAGGGCCAGGGTGCACCCAGGGGCCTATACTGCAAGTCAAGGGAGAGAGGTGGACCCCTGGGTAGCTTGCTGGGGTCAGGGGCCCCTAGGTGGAGGGCCAGGGGGCACCCTGGGGCCTCTACTACAAGTCCAGGAAGAGAGGTGGACTCCTGGGTAGCTTGCTGGGGTTAGAGGCCCATAGAAGGAGGGCCAAGGGGCTTCCTGGGGCCTCTACTGCAAGTCCATTGAGAGATGTGGACCCCTATGTAGCTTGCTGGGGTCAGAGGCCCCTAGGTGGAGGGCAAGGGGGCACCCTGGTTCCTGTACTGCAAGTTCAGGAAGAGAGGTGGACCCCTGGGTAGGTTTCTGGGGTCTTAGGCCCCTAGGTGGAGGGCCAGGGGGCATCCTGGGGCCTATACTGCAAGTCCAAGGAGAGATGTGGACCCCTATGTAGCTTGCTGGGGTCAGAGGCCCCTAGGTGGAGGGCAAAAGGGCAACCAGGGGCCTCTACTGCAAGTCCAGGGAGAAAGGTGGACCCTGGGTAGCTTACTGGGATCAGAGGCCCCTAAGTGGAGGGCCAGGAGGTACCCTAGGGCCCCTACTGCAAGTCAAGGTAGAGAGTTGGACCTCTGGGTAGCTTGCTGGGGTCAGAGGCAACTAGGTGGAGGGCCTGGGGGCACCCTGGGGCCTATCCTGCAAGTCCAGGGAGAGAGGTGGACCCCTGGGTAGTTTGCTTGGCTGAGAGTGGCCTAGGTGGAGGGCCAAGGGGCACCCTTTGGCCTCTACTGCAAGTCCAGGGAGAGTTGTGGACCCATGGGTAGCTTGCTGGGGTCAGAGGCCCCTTGGTGGAGGGCCAGCGGGCACCCTGGGGCCTCTACTGCAAGTCCAAGGAGAGAGGTGGGCCCCTGGGTAGCTTGATGGGGTCAGAGGCCCCTAGGTGGAGGGCAAGGGGGCTTCCTGGGGCCTCTACTGCAAGTCCATTGAGAGAGGTGGACCCCTTGGTAGCTTGCTGGGGTCAGAGGCTTCTAGGTGGAGGGTTAGGGGGCACCCTGGGGCCTATACTTCAAGTCCAGGGAGAGAGGTGGACCCCTGGGTAGTTTGCTTGGCTAAGAGTGGCCTAGGTGGAGGGCCAAGGGGCACCCTGGGGCCTCTACTGCAAGTCCAGGGAGAGTTGTGGACCCATGGGTAGCTTGCTGGGGTCAGAGGCCCCTAGGTGGAGGGCCAGGGGGCACCCTGGGGCCTCTACTGCAAGACTAGGGAGAGTTGTGGACCCCTGGGTAGCTTGCTGGGGTCTTAGGCCCCTAGGTGGAGGGCCAGTGGGCACCCTGGGGCCTATACTTCAAGTCCAGGGAGAAAGGTGGACCCCTGGGTAGCTTGCTGGGGTCAGAGGCTTCTAGGTGGAGGGTTAGGGGGCACCCTGGGGCCTCTACTGCAACTCCAGGGAGAGAGATGGACCTCTGGGTAGCTTGCTGGGGTCCTAGGCCCCTAGGTGGAGGGCCAGGGGGCACCCTGGGGCCTCTACTGCAAGTCCAGGGAGAGAAGTGGACCCCTGGGTAGCTTGCTGGGGTCCTAGGCCCCTAGGTTGAGGGCCAGGGTGCACCCAGGGGCCTATACTGCAAGTCAAGGGAGAGAGGTGGACCCCTGGGTAGCTTGCTGGGGTCAGAGGCCCCTAGGTGGAGGGCCAGGGGGCAACCTGGGGCCTCTACTACAAGTCCAGGAAGAGAGGTGGACTCCTGGGTAGCTTGCTGGGGTTAGAGGCCCATAGAAGGAGGGCCAAGGGGCTTCCTGGGGCCTCTACTGCAAGTCCATTGAGAGATGTGGACCCCTATGTAGCTTGCTGGGGTCAGAGGCCCCTAGGAGGAGGGCAAGGGGGCACCCTGGTTCCTGTACTGCAAGTTCAGGAAGAGAGGTGGACCCCTGGGTAGGTTTCTGGGGTCTTAGGCCCCTAGGTGGAGGGCCAGGGGGCATCCTGGGGCCTATACTGCAAGTCCAAGGAGAGATGTGGACCCCTATGTAGCTTGCTGGGGTCAGAGGCCCCTGGGTGGAGGGCCAGGGGGCACCCTGGGGCCTCTACTGCAAGTACAGGGAAAGTTGTGGACCCCTGGGTAGCTTGCTGGGGTTAGAGGCCCATGGGTGGAGGGCAAGGGGGCACGCTGGGGCCTCTACTGCAAGTCCAGGGAGAGAAGTACACCCCTGGGTAGCTTGCTGGGGAATAAAGCCCCTAGGTAGAGGGCCAGGGGTACCCTGGGGCCTCTACTGCAAGTCCAGGGAGAGAGTTGGACCCCTGGGTAGCTAGTTGGGGTCGTAGGCCCCTAGGTGGAATGCCAGGGGGCACCCTGGGGCCTCTACTGCAAGTCCAGGGAGAGTTGTGCACTCCTTGGTAGCTTGCTGGGGTCCGAGGCCCCTAGGGGGAGGGCCAGGGGGCACCCTGGGGCCTCTACTGCAAGTCCAGGGAGAGTTGTGGACCCCTGGGTAGCTTTCTGGGGTCAGAGGCCCCTAGGGGGAGGGCCAGGGGGCACCCTGGGGCCTATACTGCAAGTCCAGGGAGAGAGGTGGACCCCTGGGGAGCTTTCTTGTGTCAGCCGCCCCTAGGTGGAGGGCCTGGGGGCACCCTGGGGCCTCTACTGCCAGTCCAGGGAGAGAGGTGGACCCCCTGGGTAGCTTGCTGGGGTCAGAGGCCCCTAGGTGGAGGGCCAGGGGGCACCCTGGGGCCTATACTGCAAGTCCAGGGAGAGAGGTGGACCCCTGGGGAGCTTTCTTGTGTCAGCCGCCCCTAGGTGGAGGGCCTGGGGGCACCCTGGGGACTCTACTGCAAGTCCAGGGAGAGAGGTGGACCCCCTGGGTAGCTTGCTGAGGTCAGAGGCCCCTAGGTGCAGGGCAAGAGGGCACCCTGGGGCCTCTACTGCAAGTCCAGGGAGAGTTTTGGACCCCTGGATAGCTTGCTGGGGTCAGAGGCCCCTGGGTGGAGGGCAAGAGGGCACCCTGGTTCCTATACTGCAAGTCCAGGGAGAGAGGTGGACCCCTGGGGAGCTTTCTTGTGTCAGCCGCCCCTAGGTTGAGGGCCAGGGTGCACCCAGGGGCCTATACTGCAAGTCAAGGGAGTGAGGTGGACCCCTGGGTAGCTTGCTGGGGTCAGAGGCCCCTAGGTGGAGGGCCAGGGGGCACCCTGGGGCCTCTACTGCAAGTCCAGGGAGAGAGGTGGACCCCCAGGTAGCTTGCTGAGGTCAGAGGCCCCTAGGTGGAGGGCCAATGAGCACCTTGGGGCCTCTACTGGAAGTCCAGGGAGAGAGGTGGACCCCTGGGTAGCTTGCTGGGGTCAGAAGCCCATAGTCGGTGGGCCATGGTGCTTCCTGGGGACTCTACTGCAAGTCCAGGGAGAGAGGTGGACCCCTGGTTAGCTTGCTGGGGACTAAAGCCCCTAGGTGGAGGGCCAGGGGCTACCCTAGAGCCTCTACTGCAACTCCAGGGAGAGAGGTGGACCCCTGGGTAGCTAGCTGGGGTCAGAGGCCCTTAGGTGGAGGGCCAGGGGGCACCCTGGGGGCTCTAGTGCAAGTCAAGGGATAGTTGTGGACCCCTTGGTAGATTCCTAGGGTCTGAGGACCCTAGGTGGAGGGCCAGCGGGCACCCTGGGGCCTCTACTTCAAGTCCAGGGAGAAAGGTGGACCCCTGGGTAGCTTTCTGGGGTCAGAGGCCCCTAGGTGGAGGGCAAGAGGGCACCCTGGGGCCTCTATTGCAAGTCCAGGGAGAGTTGTGGACCCCTGGGTAGCTTGCTGGGGTCAGAGGCTTCTAGGTGGAGGGTTAGGGGGCACCCTGGGGCCTCTACTGCAAGTCCATGGAGAGAGGTGGACCTCTGGGTAGCTTGCTGGGGTCAGAGGCCCCTAGGTGGAGGGCAAAAGGGCAACCAGGGGCCTCTACTGCAAGTCCAGGGAGAAAGGTGGACCCTGGGTAGCTTGCTGGGATCAGAGGCCCCTAAGTGGAGAGCCAGGAGGTACCCTAGGGCCCCTACTGCAAGTCAAGGTAGAGAGTTGGACCTCTGGGTAGCTTGCTGGGGTCAGAGGCAACTAGGTGGAGGGCCAGGGGGCACCCTGGGGCCTATCCTGCAAGTCCAGGAAGAGAGGTGGACTCCTGGGTAGCTTGCTGGGGTCCTAGGCCCCTAGGTTGAGGGCCAGGGTGCACCCAGAGGCCTATACTTCAAGTCAAGGGAGAGAGGTGGACCCCTGGGTAGCTTGCTGGGGTCAGAGGCCCCTAGGTGGAGGGCCAAGGGGCTTCCTGGGGCCTCTACTGCAAGTCCATGGAGAGAGGTGGACCCCTGAGTAGCTTGCTGGGGTCAGAAGCCCATAGTCGGTGGGCCAGGGGGCTTCCTGGGGACTCTACTGCAAGTCTAGGGAGAGAGGTGGACCCCTGGGTAGCTTGCTGGGCACTAAAGCCCCTAGGTGGAGGGCCAGGGGCTACCCTAGAGCCTCTACTGCAACTCCTGGGAGAGAGGTGGACCCCTGGGTAGCTAGCTGGGGTCAGAGGCCCTTAGGTGGAGGGCCAGGGGGCACCCTGGGGGCTCTAGTGCAAGTCAAGGGATAGTTGTGAACCCCTTGGTAGATTCCTAGTGTCTGAGGACCCTAGGTGGAGGGACTGGGGGCACCCTGGGGCCTCTACTGCCAGTCCAGGGAGAGAGGTGGACCCCCTGGGTAGCTTGCTGTGGTCTTAGGCCCTTAAGTGGAGGGCCAGGGGGCACCTTAGGGCCTATACTGCAAGTCCAAGGAGAGATGTGGACCCCTGGGTAGCGTGCTGGGGTCAGAAGCCCCTAGGTGCAGGGCAAGGGGGCACCCTGGGGCCTCTACTGCAAGTCCAGGGAGAGTTGTGGACCCCTGGGTAGCTTGCTGCGGTCAGAGGCCCCTGGGTGGAGGGCAAGGGAGCACCCTGGTTCCTATACTGCAAGTTCAGGAAGAGAGGTGGACCCCTGGGTAGCTTTCTGGGGTCTTAGGCCCCTAGGTGGAGGGCCAGGGGGCACCCTGGGGCCTATTATGCAAGTCCAAGGAGAGATGTGGACCCTTATGTAGCTTGCAGGGGTCAGAGGCCCCTAGGTGGAGGGCGAGGGGGCACCCTGTGGCCTCTAATGCAAGTCCAGGGAAAGTTGTGGACTCCTGGGTAGCTTGCTGGGGTTAGAGGCCCATGGGTGGAGGGCAAGGGGGCACGCTGAGCCTCTACTGCAAGTCCAGGGAGAGAAGTACACCCCTGGGTAGCTTGCTTGGGAATAAAGCCCCTAGGTAGAGGGCCAGGGGTACCCTAGGGCCTCTACTGCAAGTCCAGGAAGAGAGGTGGACCCCTGGGTAGCTAGCTGGGGTCAGAGGCCCTTAGGTGGAGGGCCAGGGGGCACCCTGGGGCTTCTATTGCAAGTCCAGGGATAGTTGTGGACCCCTTGGTAGATTCCTAGGGTCTGAGGACCCTAGGTGGAGGGCCAGGTGGCACCCTTGGGCCTCTACTGCAAATCTAGGGAGAGAAGTGGGCCCCTGGGTAGCTTGCTGGGGTCAGAGGCCCCTAGGTGGAGGGCCAGGGGGACCCCTGAGGCCTATACTGCAAGTGCAGGGAGAGAGGTGGACCCCAGGGTAGTTTGTTTGGCTGAGAGTGGCCTAGGTGGAGGGCCAAGGGGCACCCAGGGGCCTCTACTGCAAGTCCAGGGAGAGTTTTGGAACCTTGGGTAACTTGCGGGGGTCAGAGGCCCCTGGGTGGATGGCAAGGGGGCACCCTGGGGCCTATACTTCAAGTCCAGGGAGAGAGGTGGACCCCTGGGTAGCTTGCTGGGGTCTTAGGCACTTAGGTGGAGGGCCTGGGGGCACCCTGGGGCCTATATTGCAAGTCCAGGGAGAGAGGTGGACTCCTGGGGAGCTTTCTTGTGTCAGCAGCCCCTAGGTGGAGGGCCTGGGGGCACATTGGGGCCTCTACTGCAAGTCCAGGGAGAGAAGTGGGCCCCTGGGTAGCTTGCTGTGGTCAGAGGCCCCTAGGTGGAGGGCCAGCGGGCACATTGGGGCCTCTACTGCAAGTCCAGGGAGAGAAGTGGGCCCCTGGGTAGCTTGCTGTGGTCAGAGGCCCCTAGGTGGAGGGCAAAGGGGCTTCCTGGGGCTTCTATTGCAAGTCCATTGAGAGAGGTGGACCCCTGGGTAGCTAGTTGGGGTCGTAGGCCCCTAGGTGGAATGCCAGGGGGCACCCTGGGGCCTCTACTGCAAGTCCAGGGAGAGTTGTGGACCCCTTGGTAGCTTGCTGTGGTCCGAGGCCCCTAGGGGGAGGGCCGGGGGGCACCCTGGGGCCTATACTGCAAGTCCAGGGAGAGTTGTGGACTCCTTCGTAGCTTGCTGGTGTCAGAGGCCCCTAGGGGGAGGGCCAGGGGGCACCCTGGGGCCTATACTGCAAGTCCAGGGAGAGAGGTGGACCCCTGGGGAGCTTTCTTGTGTCAGCCGCCCCTAGGTGGAGGGCCTGGGGGCACCATGGGGCCTCTACTGCCAGTCCAGGGAGAGAGGTGGACCCCCTGGGTAGGTTGCTGGGGTCTTAGGCCCCTAGGTGGAGGGCCAGGGGGCACCCTGGGGCCTATACTGCAAGTCCAGGGAGAGAGGAGGACCCCTGGGGAGCTTTCTTGTGTCAGCCACCCCTAGGTGGAGGGCCTGGGGGCACCATGGGGCCTCTACTGCCAGTCCAGGGAGAGAGGTGGACCCCTGGGTAGCTTGCTGGGGTCAGAGGCCCCTAGGTGCAGGGCAAGGGGGCACCCTGGGGCCTCTACTGCAAGTTCAGGGAGAGAGGTGGACCCCTGGGTGGCTTTCTGGGGTCTTAGGCCCCTAGGTGGAGGGCCAGGGGGCACCCTGGGGCCTATACTGCAAGTCCAAGGAAAGATGTGGACCCCTATGTAGCTTGCTGGAGTCAGAGGCCCCTAGGTGGAGGGCGAGGGGGCACCCTGTGGCCTCTAATGCAAGTACAGGGAAAGTTGTGGACCCCTGGGTAGCTTGCTAGGGTCAGAGGCCCATGGGAGGAGGGCAAGGGGGCACGCTGGGGCCTATACTGCAAGTCCAGGGAGAGAGGTGGACCCCTGGGTAGCTTGCTGGGGAATAAAGTCCCTAGGTGGAGGGCCAGGGGGTACCCTAGGGCCTCTACTGCAAGTCCAGGGAGAGAGGTGGACCCCTGGGTAGCTAGCTGGGGTCAGAGGCCCTTAGGTGGAGGGCCAGGGGGCAGCCTGGGGCTTCTAGTGCAAGTCCAGGGATAGTTGTGGACCCCTTGGTAGATTCCTAGGGCCTGAGGACCCTAGGTGGAGGGCCAGGTGGCACCCTTGGGCATCTACTGCAAGTCTAGGGAGAGTTGTGGACCCCTGGGTAGCTTGCTGGGGTCAGAGGCCCCTTGGTGGAGGGCCAGCGAGCACCCTGGGGCCTCTACTGCAAGTCCAGGGAGAGAAGCGGGCCCCTGGGTAGCTTGCTGGGGTCAGAGGCCCCTAGGTGGAGGGCCAGGGGGAACCCTGGGGCCTATACTGCAAGTGCAGGGAGAGAGGTGGACCCCTGGGTAGTTTGTTTGGCTGAGAGTGGCCTAGGTGGAGGGCCAAGGGGCACCCAGGGGCCTCTACTGCAAGTCCAGGGAGAGTTGTGTATTGTTGGGTAACTTGCGGGGGTCAGAGGCCCCAGAGTGGATGGCAAGGGGGCACCCTGGGGCCTCTACTTCAAGTCCAGGGAGAGAGGTGGACCCCTGGGTAGCTTGCTGGGGTCTTAGGCACTTAGGTGGAGGGCCTGGGGGCACCCTGGGGCCTATACTGCAAGTCCAGGGAGAGAGGTGGACACATGGGGAGCTTTCTTGTGTCAGCAGCCCCTAGGTGGAGGGCCTGGGGGCACCCTGCGGCCTCTACTGCCAGTCCAGGGAGAGAGATGGACCCCCTGGGTAGCTTGCTGGGTTCTTAGGCCCTTAGGTGGAGGGCCAGGGGCACCTTAGGGCCTATACTGCAAGTCCAAGGAGAGATGTGGACCCCTGGGTAGCGTGCTGGGGTCAGAGGCCCCTGGGTGGAGGGCAAGAGGGCACCCTGGTTCCTATAGTACAAGTTCAGGGAGAGAGGTGGACCCCTGGGTGGCTTTCTGGGGTCTTAGGCCCCTAGGTGGAGGGCCAGGGGGCACCCTGGGACCTATACTGCAAGTCCAAGGAGAGATGTGGACCCTTATGTAGCTTGCTTGGGTCAGAGGCCCCTAGGTGGAGGGCGAGGGGGCACCCTGTGGCCTCAACTGCAAGTCCAGGGAAAGTTGTGGACCCCCTGGGTAGCTTGCAGGGGTCTTAGGCCCTTAGGTGGAGGGCCAGGGGGCACCTTAGGGCCTATACTGCAAGTCCAAGGAGAGATGTGGACCCCTGGGTAGCTTGCTGGGGTCAGAGGCCCCTGGGTGGAGGGCAAGGGGGCACCCTGGTTCCTGTACTGCAAGTTCAGGAAGAGAGGTGGACCCCTGGGTAGCTTTCTGGGGTCTTAGGCCCCTAGGTGGAGGGCCAGGGGGCACCCTGGGGCCTCTACTGCAAGTACAGGGAAAGTTGTGGACCCCTGGGTAGCTTGCTGGGGTTAGAGGCCCATGGGTGGAGGGCAAGGGGGCACGCTGGGGCCTCTACTGCAAGTCCAGGGAGAGAAGTACACCCCTGGGTAGCTTGCTGGGGAATAAAGCCCCTAGGTAGAGGGCCAGGGGTACCCTGGGGCCTCTACTGCAAGTTCAGGAAGAGAGGTGGACCCCTGGGTAGCTTTCTGGGGTCTTAGGCCCCTAGGTGGAGGGCCAGGGGGCACCCTGGGGCCTCTAGTGCAAGTCCAGGGATAGTTGTGGACCCCTTGGTAGATTCCTAGGGTCTGAGGACCCTAGTTGGAGGGCCAGGTGGCACCCTTGGGCCTCTACTGCAAGTCTAGGGAGAGTTGTGGACCCCTGGGTAGCTTGCTGGGGTCAGAGGCCCCTTGGTGGAGGGCCAGCTGGCACCCTGGGGCCTCTACTGCAAGTCCAGGGAGAGAAGTGGGCCCCTGGGGAGCTTGCTGTGGTCAGAGGCCCCTAGGTAGAGGGCAAGGGGGCTTCCTGGGGCCTCTATTGCAAGTCCATTGAGAGAGGTGGACCCCTGGGTAGCTAGTTGGGGTTGTATGCCCCTAGGTGGAATGCCAGGGGGCACAATGGGGCCTCTACTGCAAGTCCAGGGAGAGTTGTGCACCCCTTGGTAGCTTGCTGGGGTCCGAGGCCCCTAGGGGGAGGGCCAGGGGGCACCCTGGGGCCTCTACTGCAAGTCCAGGGAGAGTTGTGGACCCCTGGGTAGCTTTCTGGGGTCAAAGGCCCCTAGGGGGAGGGCCAGGGGGCACCCTGTGGCCTCTAATGCAAGTTCAGGGAGAGAGGTGGACCCCTGGGTGGCTTTCTGGGGTCTTAGGCCCCTAAGTGGAGGGCCAGGGGGCACCCTGGGGCCTATACTGCAAGTCCAAGGAAAGATGTGGACCCCTATGTAGCTTGCTGGGGTCAGAGGCCCCTAGGTGGAGGGCGAGGGGGCACCCTGTGGCCTCTAATGCAAGTCCAGGGAAAGTTGTGGACCCCTGGGTAGCTTGCTGGGGAATAAAGCCCCTAGGTGGAGGGCCAGGGGGCACCCTAGGGCCTCTACTGCAAGTCGAGGGAGAGAGGTGGACCCCTGGGTAGCTAGCTGGGGTCAGAGGCCCTTAGGTGGAGGGCCAGGGGGCACCCTGGGGCTTCTAGTGCAAGTCCAGGGATAGTTGTGGACCCCTTGGTAGATTCCTAGGGTCTGAGGACCCTAGGTGGAGGGCCAGGTGGCACCCTTGGGCATCTACTGCAAGTCTAGGGAGAGTTGTGGACCCCTGGGTAGCTTGCTGGGGTCAGAGGCCCCTTGGTGGAGGGCCAGCGGGCACCCTGAGGCCTCTACTGCAAGTCCAGGGAGAGAAGTGGGCCCCTGGGTAGCTTGCTGGGGTCAGAGGCCCCTAGGTGGAGGCCCAGGGGGAACCCTGGGGCTTATACTGCAAGTGCAGGGAGAGAGGTGGACCCCTGGGTAGTTTGTTTGGCTGAGAGTGGCCTAGGTGGAGGGCCAAGGGGCACCCAGGGGCCTCTACTGCAAGTCCAGGGAGAGTTGTGGACCGTTGGGTAACTTGCGGGGGTCAGAGGCCCCTGAGTGGATGGCAAGGGGGCACCCTGGGGCCTCTACTTCAAGTCCAGGGAGAGAGATGGACTACTGGGTAGCTTGCTGGGCTCTTAGGCACTTAGGTGGAGGGCCTGGGGGCACCCTGGGGCCTATACTGCAAGTCCAGGGAGAGAGGTGGACACCTGGGGAGCTTTCTTGTGTCAGCAGCCCCTAGGTGGAGGGCCTGGGGGCACCCTGCGGCCTCTTCTGCCAGTCCAGGGAGAGAGGTGGACCCCCTGGGTAGCTTGCTGGGGTCTTAGGCCCTTAGGTGGAGGGCCAGGGGCACCTTAGGGCCTATACTGCAAGTCCAAGGAGAGAGGTGGACCCCTGTGTAGCGTGCTGGGGTCAGAGGCCCCTGGGTGGAGGGCAAGAGGGCACCCTGGTTCCTATAGTGCAAGTTCAGGGAGAGAGGTGGACCCCTGGGTGGCTTTCTTGGGTCTTAGGCCCCTAGGTGGAGGGCCAGGGGGCACCCTGGGGCCTATACTGCAAGTCCAAGGAGAGATGTGGACCCCTATGTAGCTTGCTGGGGTCAGAGGCCCCTAGGTGGAGGGCGAAGGGGCACCCTGTGGCCCCAACTGCAAGTCCAGGGAAAGTTGTGGACCCCCTGGGTATTTTGCTGGTGTCTTAGGCCCTTAGGTGGAGGGCCAGGGGGCACCTTAGGGCCTATACTGCAAGTCCAAGGAGAGATGTGGACCCCTGGGTAGCGTGCTGGGGTCAGAGGCCCCTAGGTGCAGGGCAAGGGGGCACCCTGGGGCATCTACTGCAAGTCCAGGGAGAGTTGTGGACCCCTGGGTAGCTTGCTGGGGTCAGAGACCCCTGGGTGGAGGGCAAGAGGGCACCCTGGTTCCTGTCCTGCAAGTTCAGGAAGAGAGGTGGACCCCTGGGTAGCTTTCTGGGTTCTTAGGCCCCTAGGTGGAGGGCCAGGGGGCATCCTGGGGCCTATACTGCAAGTCCAAGGAGAGATGCGGACCCCTATGTAGCTTGCTGGGGTCAGAGGCCCCTAGGTGGAGGGCCAGGGGGCACCCTGCGGCCTCTACTGCAAGTACAGGGAAAGTTGTGGACCCCTGGGTAGCTTGCTGCGGTTAGAGGCCCATGGGTGGAGGGCAAGGGGGCACGCTGGGTTCTTTACTGCAAGTCCAGGGAGAGAAGTACACCCCTGGGTAGCTTGCTGGGGAATAAAGCCCCTAGGTAGAGGGCCAGGGGTACCCTGGGGCCTCTACTGCAAGTCCAGGGAGAGAGTTGGACCCCTGGGTAGCTAGCTGGGATCAGAGGCCCTTAGGTGGAGGGCCAGGGGGCACCCTGGGGCCTCTAGTGCAAGTCCAGGGATAGTTGTGGACCCCTTGGTAGATTCCTAGGGTCTGAGGACCCTAGTTGGAGGGCCAGGTGGCACCCTGGGGCCTCTACTACAAGTCCAGGGAGAGAAGTGGACCCCTGGGGAGCTTGCTGTGGTCAGAGGCCCCTAGGTGGAGGGCAAGGGGGCTTCCTGGGGCCTCTATTGCAAGTCCATTGAGAGAGGTGGACCCCTGGGTAGCTAGTTGGGGTTGTAGGCCCCTAGGTGGAATGCCAGGGGGCACCCTGGGGCCTCTACTGCAAGTCCAGGGAGAGTTGTGCACCCCTTGGTAGCTTGCTGGGGTCCGGGGCCCCTAGGGGGAGGTCCAGGGAGAGTTGTGGACCCCTGGGTAGCTTTCTGGGGTCAAAGGCCCCTAGGGGGAGGGCCAGGGGGCACCCTGGGGCCTATACTGCAAGTCCAGGGAGAGAGGTGGACCCCTGGGGAGCTTTCTTGTGTCAGCCGCCCCTAGGTGGAGGGCCTGGGGGCTCCCTGGGGCCTCTACTGCCAGTCCAGGGAGAGAGGTGGACCCCCTGGGTAGGTTGTTGGGGTCTTAGGCCCCTAGGTGGAGGGCCAGGGGGCACCCTGGGGCCTATACTGCAAGTCCAGGGAGAGAGGTGGACCCCTGGGGAGCCTTCTTGTGTCAGCCGCCCCTAGGTGGAGGGCCTGGGGGCACCCTGGGGCCTCTACTGCAAGTCCAGGGAGAGAGGTGGACCCCCTGGGTAGCTTGCTGGGGTCAGAGGCCCCTAGGTGCAGGGCAAGGGGGCACCCTGGGGCCTCTACTGCAAGTCCAGGGAGAGAGGTAGACCCCTGGGTGGCTTTCTGGGGTCTTAGGCCCCTAGGTGGAGGGCCAGGGGGCACCCTGGGGCCTATACTGCAAGTCCAAGGAGAGATGTGGACCCCTATGTAGCTTGCTGGGGTCAGAGGCCCCTTAGTGGAGGGCGAGGGGGCACCCTGTGGCCTCTAATGCAAGTCCATGGATAGTTGTGGACCCCTTGGTAGATTCCTAGGGTCTGAGGACCCTAGGTGGAGGGCCAGGTGGCACCCTTGGGCCTCTACTGCAAGTCTAGGGAGAGTTGTGGACCCCTGGGTAGCTTGCTGGGGTCAGAGGCCCCTTGGTGGAGGGCCAGCGGGCACCCTGGGGCCTCTACTGCAAGTCCAGGGAGTGAAGTGGGCCCCTGGGTAGCTTGCTGGGGTCAGAGAACCCTAGGTGGAGGGCCAGGGTGAACCCTGGGGCCTATACTGCAAGTGCAGGGAGAGAGGTGGACCCCTGGGTAGTTTGTTTGGCTGAGAGTGGCCTAGGTGGAGGGCCAAGGGGCACCCAGGGGCCTCTACTGCAAGTCCAGGGAGAGTTGTGGACCCTTGGGTAACTTGCGGGGGTCAGAGGCCCCTGGGTGGATGGCAAGGGGGCACCCTGGGGCCTATACTTCAAGTCCAAGGAGAGAGGTGGACCCCTGGGTAGCTTGCTGGTGTCTTAGGCACTTAGGTGGAGGGCCTGGGGGCACCCTGGGGCCTATACTGCAAGTCCAAGGAGAGAGGTGGACACCTGGGGAGCTTTCTTGTGTCAGCAGCCCCTAGGTGGAGGGCCTGGGGGCACCCTGGGGCCTCTACTGCCAGTCCAGGGAGAGAGGTGGACCCCCTGGGTAGCTTGCTGGGGTCTTAGGCATTTAGGTGGAGGGCCAGGGGGCACCTTAGGGCCTATACTGCAAGTCCAAGGAGAGATGTGGACCCCTGGGTAGCGTGCTGGGGACAGAGGCCCCTAGGTGGAGGGCAAGGGGGCACCCTGGTTCCTGTACTGCAAGTCCAAGAAGAGAGGTGGACCCCTGGGTAGCTTTCTGGGGTCTTAGGCCCCTAGGTGGAGGGCCAGGGGCACCCTGGGGCCTCTACTGCAAGTTCAGGGAGAGAGGTGGACCCCTGGGTGGCTTTCTGGGGTCTTAGGCCCCTAGGTGGAGGGCCAGGGGGCACCCTGGGGCCTATACTGCAAGTCCAAGGAAAGATGTGGACCCCTATGTAGCTTGCTGGGGTCAGAGGCCCCTAGGTGGAGGGCGAGGGGGCACCCTGTGGCCTCTAATGCAAGTCCAGGGAAAGTTGTGGACCCCTGGGTAGCTTGCTGGGGTCAGAGGCCCCTAGGTGGAGGCCCAGGGGGAACCCTGGGGCTTATACTGCAAGTGCAGGGAGAGAGATGGACCCCTGGGTAGTTTGTTTGGCTGAGAGTGGCCTAGGTGGAGGGCCAAGGGGCACCCAGGGGCCTCTACTGCAAGTCCAGGGAGAGAGGTGGACCCCTGGGTAGCTAGCTGGGGTCAGAGGCCCTTAGGTGGAGGGCCAGGGGGCACCCTGGGGCTTCTAGTGCAAGTCCAGGGATAGTTGTGGACCCCTTGGTAGATTCCTAGGGTCTGAGGACCCTAGGTGGAGGGCCAGGTGGCACCCTTGGGCATCTACTGCAAGTCTAGGGAGAGTTGTGGACCCCTGGGTAGCTTGCTGGGGTCAGAGGCCCCTTGGTGGAGGGCCAGCGGGCACCCTGAGGCCTCTACTGCAAGTCCAGGGAGAGAAGTGGGCCCCTGGGTAGCTTGCTGGGGTCAGAGGCCCCTAGGTGGAGGCCCAGGGGGAACCCTGGGGCTTATACTGCAAGTGCAGGGAGAGAGATGGACCCCTGGGTAGTTTGTTTGGCTGAGAGTGGCCTAGGTGGAGGGCCAAGGGGCACCCAGGGGCCTCTACTGCAAGTCCAGGGAGAGTTGTGGACCGTTGGGTAACTTGCGGGGGTCAGAGGCCCCTGAGTGGATGGCAAGGGGGCACCCTGGGGCCTCTACTTCAAGTCCAGGGAGAGAGATGGACTACTGGGTAGCTTGCTGGGCTCTTAGGCACTTAGGTGGAGGGCCTGGGGGCACCCTGGGGCCTATACTGCAAGTCCAGGGAGAGAGGTGGACACCTGGGGAGCTTTCTTGTGTCAGCAGCCCCTAGGTGGAGGGCCTGGGGGCACCCTGCGGCCTCTTCTGCCAGTCCAGGGAGAGAGGTGGACCCCCTGGGTAGCTTGCTGGGGTCTTAGGCCCTTAGGTGGAGGGCCAGGGGCACCTTAGGGCCTATACTGCAAGTCCAAGGAGAGAGGTGGACCCCTGTGTAGCGTGCTGGGGTCAGAGGCCCCTGGGTGGAGGGCAAGAGGGCACCCTGGTTCCTATAGTGCAAGTTCAGGGAGAGAGGTGGACCCCTGGGTGGCTTTCTTGGGTCTTAGGCCCCTAGGTGGAGGGCCAGGGGGCACCCTGGGGCCTATACTGCAAGTCCAAGGAGAGTTGTGGACCCCTATGTAGCTTGCTGGGGTCAGAGGCCCCTAGGTGGAGGGCGAAGGGGCACCCTGTGGCCCCAACTGCAAGTCCAGGGAAAGTTGTGGACCCCCTGGGTATTTTGCTGGTGTCTTAGGCCCTTAGGTGGAGGGCCAGGGGGCACCTTAGGGCCTATACTGCCAGTCCAGGGAGAGAGGTGGACCCCCTGGGTAGCGTGCTGGGGTCAGAGGCCCCTAGGTGCAGGGCAAGGGGGCACCCTGGGGCATCTACTGCAAGTCCAGGGAGAGTTGTGGACCCCTGGGTAGCTTGCTGGGGTCAGAGACCCCTGGGTGGAGGGCAAGAGGGCACCCTGGTTCCTGTCCTGCAAGTTCAGGAAGAGAGGTGGACCCCTGGGTAGCTTTCTGGGTTCTTAGGCCCCTAGGTGGAGGGCCAGGGGGCATCCTGGGGCCTATACTGCAAGTCCAAGGAGAGATGCGGACCCCTATGTAGCTTGCTGGGGTCAGAGGCCCCTAGGTGGAGGGCCAGGGGGCACCCTGCGGCCTCTACTGCAAGTACAGGGAAAGTTGTGGACCCCTGGGTAGCTTGCTGCGGTTAGAGGCCCATGGGTGGAGGGCAAGGGGGCACGCTGGGTTCTCTACTGCAAGTCCAGGGAGAGAAGTACACCCCTGGGTAGCTTGCTGGGGAATAAAGCCCCTAGGTAGAGGGCCAGGGGTACCCTGGGGCCTCTACTGCAAGTCCAGGGAGAGAGTTGGACCCCTGGGTAGCTAGCTGGGATCAGAGGCCCTTAGGTGGAGGGCCAGGGGGCACCCTGGGGCCTCTAGTGCAAGTCCAGGGATAGTTGTGGACCCCTTGGTAGATTCCTAGGGTCTGAGGACCCTAGTTGGAGGGCCAGGTGGCACCCTTGGGCCTCTACTGCAAGTCTAGGGAGAGTTGTGGACCCCTGGGTAGCTTGCTGGGGTCAGAGGCTCCTTGGTGGAGGGCCAGCGGGCACCCTGGGGCCTCTACTACAAGTCCAGGGAGAGAAGTGGGCCCCTGGGGAGCTTGCTGTGGTCAGAGGCCCCTAGGTGGAGGGCAAGGGGGCTTCCTGGGGCCTCTATTGCAAGTCCATTGAGAGAGGTGGACCCCTGGGTAGCTAGTTGGGGTTGTAGGCCCCAAGGTGGAATGCCAGGGGGCACCCTGGGGCCTCTACTGCAAGTCCAGGGAGAGTTGTGCACCCCTTGGTAGCTTGCTGGGGTCCGGGGCCCCTAGGGGGAGGTCCAGGGAGAGTTGTGGACCCCTGGGTAGCTTTCTGGGGTCAAAGGCCCCTAGGGGGAGGGCCAGGGGGCACCCTGGGGCCTATACTGCAAGTCCAGGGAGAGAGGTGGACCCCTGGGGAGCTTTCTTGTGTCAGCCGCCCCTAGGTGGAGGGCCTGGGGGCTCCCTGGGGCCTCTACTGCCAGTCCAGGGAGAGAGGTGGACCCCCTGGGTAGGTTGTTGGGGTCTTAGGCCCCTAGGTGGAGGGCCAGGGGGCACCCTGGGGCCTATACTGCAAGTCCAGGGAGAGAGGTGGACCCCTGGGGAGCCTTCTTGTGTCAGCCGCCCCTAGGTGGAGGGCCTGGGGGCACCCTGGGGCCTCTACTGCAAGTCCAGGGAGAGAGGTAGACCCCTGGGTGGCTTTCTGGGGTCTTAGGCCCCTAGGTGGAGGGCCAGGGGGCACCCTGGGGCCTATACTGCAAGTCCAAGGAGAGATGTGGACCCCTATGTAGCTTGCTGGGGTCAGAGGCCCCTTAGTGGAGGGCGAGGGGGCACCCTGTGGCCTCTAATGCAAGTCCATGGATAGTTGTGGACCCCTTGGTAGATTCCTAGGGTCTGAGGACCCTAGGAGGAGGGCCAGGTGGCACCCTTGGGCCTCTACTGCAAGTCTAGGGAGAGTTGTGGACCCCTGGGTAGCTTGCTGGGGTCAGAGGCCCCTTGGTGGAGGGCCAGCGGGCACCCTGGGGCCTCTACTGCAAGTCCAGGGAGTGAAGTGGGCCCCTGGGTAGCTTGCTGGGGTCAGAGAACCCTAGGTGGAGGGCCAGGGTGAACCCTGGGGCCTATACTGCAAGTGCAGGGAGAGAGGTGGACCCCTGGGTAGTTTGTTTGGCTGAGAGTGGCCTAGGTGGAGGGCCAAGGGGCACCCAGGGGCCTCTACTGCAAGTCCAGGGAGAGTTGTGGACCCTTGGGTAACTTGCGGGGGTCAGAGGCCCCTGGGTGGATGGCAAGGGGGCACCCTGGGGCCTATACTTCAAGTCCAAGGAGAGAGGTGGACCCCTGGGTAGCTTGCTGGGGTCTTAGGCACTTAGGTGGAGGGCCTGGGGGCACCCTGGGGCCTATACTGCAAGTCCAAGGAGAGAGGTGGACACCTGGGGAGCTTTCTTGTGTCAGCAGCCCCTAGGTGGAGGGCCTGGGGGCACCCTGGGGCCTCTACTGCCAGTCCAGGGAGAGAGGTGGACCCCCTGGGTAGCTTGCTGGGGTCTTAGGCCCTTAGGTGGAGGGCCAGGGGGCACCTTAGGGCCTATACTGCAAGTCCAAGGAGAGATGTGGACCCCTGGGTAGCGTGCTGGGGTCAGAGGCCCCTGGGTGGAGGGCAAGGGGGCACCCTGGTTCCTGTACTGCAAGTCCAAGAAGAGAGGTGGACCCCTGGGTAGCTTTCTGGGGTCTTAGGCCCCTAGGTGGAGGGCCAGGGGGCACCCTGGGGCCTCTACTGCAAGTACAGGGAAAGTTGTGGACCCCTGGGTAGCTTGCTGGGGTTAGAGGCCCATGGGTGGAGGGCAAGGGGGCACGCTGGGGCCTCTACTGCAAGTCCAGGGAGAGAAGTACACCCCTGGGTAGCTTGCTGGGGAATAAAGCCCCTAGGTAGAGGGCCAGGGGTACCCTGGGGCCTCTACTGCAAGTCCAGGGAGAGAGTTGGACCCCTGGGTAGCTTGCTGGGGTCAAAGGCCCTTAGGTGGAGGGCCAGGGGGCACTCTGGGGCCTCTAGTGCAAGTCCAGGGATAGTTGTGGACCCCTTGGTAGATTCCTAGGGTCTGAGGACCCTAGTTGGAGGGCCAGGTGGCACCCTGGGGCCTCTACTGCAAGTCTAGGGAGAGTTGTGGACCCCTGGGTAGCTTGCTGGGGTCAGAGGCCCCTTGGTGGAGGGCCAGCGGGCACCCTGGGGCCTCTACTGCAAGTCCAGGGAGAGAAGTGGGCCCCTGGGTAGCTTGCTGTGGTCAGAGGCCCCTAGGTGGAGGGCAAAGGGGCTTCCTGGGGCCTCTATTGCAAGTCCATTGAGAGAGGTGGACCCCTGGGTAGCTAGCTGGGGTCGTAGGCCCCTAGGTGGAATGCCAGGGGGCACCCTGGGGCCTCTACTGCAAGTCCAGGGAGAGTTGTGGACCCCTTGGTAGCTTGCTGGGGTCCGAGGCCCCTAGGGGGAGGGCCAGGGGGCACCCTGGGGCCTATACTGCAAGTCCAGGGAGAGAGGTGGACCCCTGGGGAGCTTTCTTGTTTCAGCCGCCCCTAAGTGGAGGGCCTGGGGGCACCCTGGGGCCTCTACTGCCAGTCCAGGGAGAGAGGTGGACCCCCTGGGTAGCTTGCTGGGGTCAGAGGCCCCTAGGTGCAGGGCAAGGGGGCACCCTGGGGCCTCTACTGCAAGTCCAGGGAGAGTTTTGGACCCCTGGGTAGCTTGCTGGAGTCAGAGGCCCCTGGGTGGAGGGCAAGAGGGCACCCTGGTTCCTATACTGCAAGTCCAGGGAGAGAGGTGTACCCCTGGGGAGCTTTCTTGTGTCAGCCGCCCCTAGGTTGAGGGCCAGGGTGCACCCAGGGGCCTATACTGCAAGTCAAGGGAGAGAGGTGGACCCCTGGGTAGCTTGCTGGGGTCAGAGGCCCCTAGGTGGAGGGCCAGGGGGCACCCTGGGGCCTCTACTACAAGTCCAGGAAGAGAGGTGGACTCCTGGGTAGCTTGCTGGTGTTAGAGGCCCATGGGTGGAGGGCAAAGGGGCACGCTGGGGCCTATACTGCAAGTCCAGGGAGAGAGGTGGACCCCTGGGTAGCTTGCTGGGGAATAAAGCCCCTAGGTGGAGGGCCAGGGGGTACCCTAGGGCCTCTACTGCAAGTCCAGGGAGAGAGGTGGACCCCTGGGTAGCTCGCTGGGGTCAGAGGCCCTTAGGTGGAGGGCCAGGGGGCACCCTGGGGCTTCTAGTGCAAGTCCATGGATAGTTGTGGACCCCTTGGTAGATTCCTAGGGTCTGAGGACCCTAGGTGGAGGGCCAGGTGGCACCCTTGGGCCTCTACTGCAAGTCTAGGGAGAGTTGTGGACCCCTGGGTAGCTTGCTGGGGTCAGAGGCCCCTTGGTGGAGGGCCAGCGGGCACCCTGGGGCCTCTACTGCAAGTCCAGGGAGTGAAGTGGGCCCCTGGGTAGCTTGCTGGGGTCAGAGGCCCCTAGGTGGAGGGCCAGGGTGAACCCTGGGGCCTATACTGCAAGTGCAGGGAGAGAGGTGGACCCCTGGGTAGTTTGTTTGGCTGAGAGTGGCCTAGGTGGAGGGCCAAGGGGCACCCAGGGGCCTCTACTGCAAGTCCAGGGAGAGTTGTGGACCCTTGGGTAACTTGCGGGGGTCAGAGGCCCCTGGGTGGATGGCAAGGGGGCACCCTGGGTCCTATACTTCAAGTCCAAGGAGAGAGGTGGACCCCTGGGTAGCTTGCTGGGGTCTTAGGCACTTAGGTGGAGGGCCAGGGGGCACCCTGGGGCCTCTACTGCAAGTCCAAGGAGAGAGGTGGACACCTGGGGAGCTTTCTTGTGTCAGCAGCCCCTAGGTGGAGGGCCTGGGGGCACCCTGGGGCCTCTACTGCCAGTCCAGGGAGAGAGGTGGACCCCCTGGGTAGCTTGCTGGGATCTTAGGCCCTTAGGTGGAGGGCCAGGGGGCACCTTAGGGCCTATACTGCAAGTCCAAGGAGAGATGTGGACCCCTGGGTAGCGTGCTGGGGTCAGAGGCCCCTGGGTGGAGGGCAAGGGGGCACCCTGGTTCCTGTACTGCAAGTCCAAGAAGAGAGGTGGACCCCTGGGTAGCTTTCTGGGGTCTTAGGCCCCTAGGTGGAGGGCCAGGGGGCACCCTGGGGCCTCTACTGCAAGTACAGGGAAAGTTGTGGACCCCTGGGTAGCTTGCTGGGGTTAGAGGCCCATGGGTGGAGGGCAAGGGGGCACGCTGGGGCCTCTACTGCAAGTCCAGGGAGAGAAGTACACCCCTGGGTAGCTTGCTGGGGAATAAAGCCCCTAGGTAGAGGGCCAGGGGTACCCTGGGGCCTCTACTGCAAGTCCAGGGAGAGAGTTGGACCCCTGGGTAGCTTGCTGGGGTCAAAGGCCCTTAGGTGGAGGGCCAGGGGGCACTCTGGGGCCTCTAGTGCAAGTCCAGGGATAGTTGTGGACCCCTTGGTAGATTCCTAGGGTCTGAGGACCCTAGTTGGAGGGCCAGGTGGCACCCTGGGGCCTCTACTGCAAGTCTAGGGAGAGTTGTGGACCCCTGGGTAGCTTGCTGGGGTCAGAGGCCCCTTGGTGGAGGGCCAGCGGGCACCCTGGGGCCTCTACTGCAAGTCCAGGGAGAGAAGTGGGCCCCTGGGTAGCTTGCTGTGGTCAGAGGCCCCTAGGTGGAGGGCAAAGGGGCTTCCTGGGGCCTCTATTGCAAGTCCATTGAGAGAGGTGGACCCCTGGGTAGCTAGCTGGGGTCGTAGGCCCCTAGGTGGAATGCCAGGGGGCACCCTGGGGCCTCTACTGCAAGTCCAGGGAGAGTTGTGGACCCCTTGGTAGCTTGCTGGGGTCCGAGGCCCCTAGGGGGAGGGCCAGGGGGCACCCTGGGGCCTCTACTGCAAGTCCAGGGAGAGTTGTGGACCCCTTCGTAGCATGCTGGGGTCAGAGGCCCCTAGGGGGAGGGCCAGGGGGCACCCTGGGGCCTATACTGCAAGTCCAGGGAGAGAGGTGGACCCCTGGGGAGCTTTCTTGTTTCAGCCGCCCCTAAGTGGAGGGCCTGGGGGCACCCTGGGGCCTCTACTGCCAGTCCAGGGAGAGAGGTGGACCCCCTGGGTAGCTTGCTGGGGTCAGAGGCCCCTAGGTGCAGGGCAAGGGGGCACCCTGGGGCCTCTACTGCAAGTCCAGGGAGAGTTTTGGACCCCTGGGTAGCTTGCTGGAGTCAGAGGCCCCTGGGTGGAGGGCAAGAGGGCACCCTGGTTACTATACTGCAAGTCCAGGGAGAGAGGTGTACCCCTGGGGAGCTTTCTTGTGTCAGCCGCCCCTAGGTTGAGGGCCAGGGTGCACCCAGGGGCCTATACTGCAAGTCAAGGGAGAGAGGTGGACCCCTGGGTAGCTTGCTGGGGTCAGAGGCCCCTAGGAAGAGGGCACCCTGGGGCCTCTACTTCAAGTCCAGGAAGAGAGGTGGACTCCTGGGTAGCTTGCTGGTGTTAGAGGCCCATAGAAGGAGGGCCAAGGGGCTTCCTGGGGCCTCTACTGCAAGTCCAGGGAGAGAGGTGGACCCCCAGGTAGCTTGCTGAGGTCAGAGGCCCCTAGGTGGAGGGCCAATGAGCACCTTGGGGCCTCTACTGGAAGTCCAGGGAGAGAGGTGGACCCCTGGGTAGCTTGCTGGGGTCAGAAGCCGATAGTCGGTGGGCCATGGTGCTTCCTGGGGACTCTACTGCAAGTCCAGGGAGAGAGGTGGACCCCTGGGTAGCTTGCTGGGCACTAAAGCCCCTAGGTGGAGGGCCAGGGGCTACCCTAGAGCCTCTACTGCAACTCCAGGGAGAGAGGTGGACCCCTGGGTAGCTAGCTGGGGTCAGAGGCCCTTAATTGGAGGGCCAGGGGGCACCCTGGGGGCTCTAGTGCAAGTCAAGGGATAGTTGTGAACCCCTTGGTAGATTCCTAGGGTCTGAGGACCCTAGGTGGAGGGCCAGCGGGCACCCTGGGGCCTCTACTTCAAGTCCAGGGAAAAAGGTGGACCCCTGGGTAGCTTTCTGGGGTCAGAGGCCCCTAGGTGGAAGGCAAGAGGGCACCCTGGGGCCTCTATTGCAAGTCCAGGGAGAGTTGTGGACCCCTGGGTAGCTTGCTGGGGTCAGAGGCTTCTAGGTGGAGGGTTAGGGGGCACCCTGGGGCCTCTACTGCAAGTCCATGGAGAGAGGTGGACCTCTGGGTAGCTTGCTGGGGTCAGAGGCCCCTAGGTGGAGGGCAAAAGGGCAACCAGGGGCCTCTACTGCAAGTGCAGGGAGAAAGGTGGACCCTGGGTAGCTTGCTGGGATCAGAGGCCCCTAAGTGGAGGGCCAGGAGGTACCCTAGGGCCCCTACTGCAAGTCAAGGTAGAGAGTTGGACCTCTGGGTAGCTTGCTGGGGTCAGAGGCAACTAGGTGGAGGGCCAGGGGGCACCCTGGGGCCTCTACTGCAAGTCCAGGGAGAGAGGTGGGCCCCTGGGTAGCTTGCTGGGGTCAGAGGCCCCTAGGTGGAGGGCAAGGGGGCTTCCTGGGGCCTCTACTGCAAGTCCTCTGAGAGAGGTGGACCCCTTGGTAGCTTGCTGGGGTCAGAGGCCCCTAGGTGGAGGGCCAGGAGGCACCCTGGGGCCTCTACTGCAAGACCAAGGAGAGTTGTGGACCCCTGGGTAGCTTGCTGGGGTCTTAGGCCCCTAGGTGGAGGGCCAGTGGGCACCCTGGGGCCTCTACTGCAAGTCCAGGGAGAGTTGTGGACCCCTGGGTAGCTTGCTGGGGTCAGAGGCTTCTAGGTGGAGGGTTAGGGGGCACCCTGGGGTCTCTAATGCAACTCCAGGGAGAGAGATGGACCCCTGGGTAGCTTGCTGGGGTCAGAGGCTTCTAGGTGGAGGGTTAGGGGGCACCCTGGGGTCTCTAATGCAACTCCAGGGAGAGAGATGGACCTCTGGGTAGCTTGCTGGGGTCCTAGGCCCCTAGGTGGAGGGCCAGGGGGAACCCTGGGGCCTCTACTGCAAGTCCAGTTAGAGAAGTGGACCCCTGGGTAGCTTGCTGGGGTCCTAGGCCCCTAGGTTGAGGGCCAGGGTGCACCCAGAGGCCTATACTGCAAGTCAAGGGAGAGAGGTGGACCCCTGGGTAGCTTGCTGGGGTCAGAGGCCCCTAGGTGGAGGGCCAGGGGGCACCCTGGGGCCTCTACTACAAGTCCAGGAAGAGAGGTGGACTCCTGGGTAGCTTGCTTGGGTTAGAGGCCCATAGAAGGAGGGCCAAGGGGCTTCCTGGGGCCTCTACTGCAAGTCCATTGAGAGATGTGGACCCCTATGTAGCTTGCTGGGGTCAGAGGCCCCTGGGTGGAGGGCAAGGGGCACCCTGGTTCCTGTACTGCAAGTTCAGGAAGAGAGGTGGACCCCTGGGTAGCTTTCTGGGGTCTTAGGCCCCTAGGTGGAGGGCCAGGGAGCATCCTGGGGCCTATACTGCAAGTCCAAGGAGAGATGTGGACCCCTATGTAGCTTGCTGGGGTCAGAGGCAACTAGGTGGAGGGCCAGGGGGCACCCTGGGGCCTCTACTGCAAGTACAGGGAAAGTTGTGGACCCCTGGGTTGCTTTCTGGGGTCAGAGGCCCCTAGGTTGAGGGCAAGGGGGCACCCTGGGGCCTCTACTGCAAGTCCAGGAAGAGTTGTGGACCCCTGGGTGGCTTGCTGGGGTCTTAGGCTCCTATGTGGAGGGCCAGGGGGCACCCTAGGGCCTATACTGCAAGTCCATGGAGAGATGTGGACCCCTGGGAAGCTTGCTGGGGTTAGAGGCCCATGGGTGGAGGACAAGGGGGCACGCTGGGGCCTCTACTGCAAGTCCAGGGAGAGAAGTAGACCCCTGGGTAGCTTGCTGGGGAATAAAGCCCCTAGGTAGAGGGCCAGGGGTACCCTGGGGCCTCTACTGCAAGTCCAGGGAGAGAGTTGGACCCCTGGGTAGCTAGCTGGGGTCAGAGGCCCTTAGGTGGAGGGCCAGGGGGCACCCTGGGGCCTCTAGTGCAAGTCCAGGGATAGTTGTGGACCCCTTGGTAGATTCCTAGGGTCTGAGGACCCTAGTTGGAAGGCCAGGTGGCACCCTTGGGCCTCTACTGCAAGTCTAGGGAGAGTTGTGGGCCCCTGGGGAGCTTGCTGTGGTCAGAGGCCCCTAGGTGGAGGGCAAGGGGGCTTCCTGGGGCCTCTATTGCAAGTCCATTGAGAGAGGTGGACCCCTGGGTAGCTAGTTGGGGTTGTAGGCCCCTAGGTGGAATGCCAGGGGGCACCCTGGGGCCTCTACTGCAAGTCCAGGGAGAGTTGTGCACCCCTTGGTAGCTTGCTGGGGTCCGGGGCCCCTAGGGGGAGGGCCAGGGGGCACCCTGGGGCCTCTACTGCAAGTCCAGGGAGAGTTGTGGACCCCTGGGTAGCTTTCTGGGGTCAAAGGCCCATAGGGGGAGGGCCAGGGGGCACCCTGGGGCCTATACTGCAAGTCCAGGGAGAGTGGTGGACCCTGGGGAGCTTTCTTGTGTCAGCCGCCCCTAGGTGGATTGCCTGGGGGCTCCCTGGGGCCTCTACTGCCAGTCCAGGGAGAGAGGTGGACCCCCTGGGTAGGTTGCTGGGGTCTTAGGCCCCTAGGTGGAGGGCCAGGGGGCACCCTGGGGCCTATACTGCCAGTCCAGGGAGAGAGGTGGACCCCTGGGGAGCTTGCTGGGGTCAGAGGCCCCTAGGTGCAGGGCAAGGGGGCACCCTGGGGCCTCTACTGCAAGTCCAGGGAGAGAGGTAGACCCCTGGGTGGCTTTCTGGGGTCTTAGGCCCCTAGGTGGAGGGCCAGGGGGCACCCTGGGGCCTAAACTGCAAGTCCAAGGAGAGATGTGGACCCCTATGTAGCTTGCCGGGGTCAGAGGCCCCTTAGTGGAGGGCGAGGGGGCACCCTGTGGCCTCTAATGCAAGTCCAGGGAAAGTTGTGGACCCCTGGGTAGCTTGCTGGGGTCAGAGGCCCATGGGTGGAGGGCAAGGGGGCACGCTGGGGCCTATACTGCAAGTCCAGGGAGAGAGGTGGACCCTTGGGTAGCTTGCTGGGGAATAAAGCCCCTAGGTGGAGGGCCAGGGGGTACCCTAGGGCCTCTACTGCAAGTCCAGAGAGAGAGGTGGACCCCTGGGTAGCTCGCTGGGGTCAGAGGCCCTTAGGTGGAGGGCCAGGGGGCACCCTGGGGCTTCTAGTGCAAGTCCATGGATAGTTGTGGACCCCTTGGTAGATTCCTAGGGTCTGAGGACCCTAGGTGGAGGGCCAGGTGGCACCCTTGGGCCTCTACTGCAAGTCTAGGGAGAGTTGTGGACCCCTGGGTAGCTTGCTGGGGTCAGAGGCCCCTTGGTGGAGGGCCAGCGGGCACCCTGGGGCCTCTACTGCAAGTCCAGGGAGTGAAGTGGGCCCCTGGGTAGCTTGCTGGGGTCAGAGGCCCCTAGGTGGAGGGCCAGGGTGAACCCTATGGCCTATACTGCAAGTGCAGGGAGAGAGGTGGACCCCTGGGTAGTTTGTTTGGCTGAGAGTGGCCTAGGTGGAGAGCCAAGGGGCACCCAGGGGCCTCTACTGCAAGTCCAGGGAGAGTTGTGGACCCTTGGGTAACTTGCGGGGGTCAGAGGCCCCTGGGTGGATGGCAAGGGGGCACCCTGGGTCCTATACTTCAAGTCCAAGGAGAGAGGTGGACCCCTGGGTAGCTTGCTGGGGTCTTAGGCACTTAGGTGGAGGGCCTGGGGGCACCCTGGGGCCTCTACTGCAAGTCCAAGGAGAGAGGTGGACACCTGGGGAGCTTTCTTGTGTCAGCAGCCCCTAGGTGGAGGGCCTGGGGGCACCCTGTGGCCTCTACTGCCAGTCCAGGGAGAGAGGTGGACCCCCTGGGTAGCTTGCTGGGGTCTTAGGCCCTTAGGTGGAGGGCCAGGGGGCACCTTAGGGCCTATATTGCAAGTCCAAGGAGAGATGTGGACCCCTGGGTAGCGTGCTGGGGTCAGAGGCCCCTGGGTGGAGGGCAAGGGGGCACCCTGGTTCCTGTACTGCAAGTCCAAGAAGAGAGGTGGACCCCTGGGTAGCTTTCTGGGGTCTTAGGCCCCTAGGTGGAGGGCCAGGGGGCACCCTGGGGCCTCTACTGCAAGTACAGGGAAAGTTGTGGACCCCTGGGTAGCTTGCTGGGGTTAGAGGCCCATGGGTGGAGGGCAAGGGGGCACGCTGGGGCCTCTACTGCAAGTCCAGGGAGAGAAGTACACCCCTGGGTAGCTTGCTGGGGAATAAAGCCCCTAGGTAGAGGGCCAGGGGTACCCTGGGGCCTCTACTGCAGGTCCAGGGAGAGAGTTGGACCCCTGGGTAGCTTGCTGGGGTCAAAGGCCCTTAGGTGGAGGGCCAGGGGGCACTCTGGGGCCTCTAGTGCAAGTCCAGGGATAGTTGTGGACCCCTTGGTAGATTCCTAGGGTCTGAGGACCCTAGTTGGAGGGCCAGGTGGCACCCTGGGGCCTCTACTGCAAGTCTAGGGAGAGTTGTGGACCACTGGGCAGCTTGCTGGGGTCAGAGGCCCCTTGGTGGAGGGCCAGCGGGCACCCTGGGGCCTCTACTGCAAGTCCAGGGAGAGAAGTGGGCCCCTGGGTAGCTTGCTGTGGTCAGAGGCCCCTAGGTGGAGGGCAAAGGGGCTTCCTGGGGCCTCTATTGCAAGTCCATTGAGAGAGGTGGACCCCTGGGTAGCTAGCTGGGGTCGTAGGCCCCTAGGTGGAATGCCAGGGGGCACCCTGGGGCCTCTACTGCAAGTCCAGGGAGAGTTGTGGACCCCTTGGTAGCTTGCTGGGGTCCGAGGCCCCTAGGGGGAGGGCCAGGGGGCACCCTGGGGCCTCTACTGCAAGTCCAGGGAGAGTTGTGGACCCCTTCGTAGCATGCTGGGGTCAGAGGCCCCTAGGGGGAGGGCCAGGGGGCACCCTGGGGCCTATACTGCAAGTCCAGGGAGAGAGGTGGACCCCTGGGGAGCTTTCTTGTGTCAGCCGCCCTAGGTGGAGGGCCTGGGGGCACCCTGGGGCCTCTACTGCCAGTCCAGGGAGAGAGGTGGACCCCCTGGGTAGCTTGCTGGGGTCAGAGGCCCCTAGGTGCAGGGCAAGGGGGGACCCTGGGGCCTCTACTGCAAGTCCAGGGAGAGTTTTGGACCCCTGGGTAGCTTGCTGGGGTCAGAGGCCCCTAGGTGGAGGGCCAGCGGGCACCCTGGGGCCTCTACTTCAAGTCCAGGGAAAAAGGTGGACCCCTGGGTAGCTTTCTGGGGTCAGAGGCCCCTAGGTGGAAGGCAAGAGGGCACCCTGGGGCCTCTATTGCAAGTCCAGGGAGAGTTGTGGACCCCTGGGTAGCTTGCTGGGGTCAGAGGCTTCTAGGTGGAGGGTTAGGGGGCACCCTGGGGCCTCTACTGCAAGTCCATGGAGAGAGGTGGACCTCTGGGTAGCTTGCTGGGGTCAGAGGCCCCTAGGTGGAGGGCAAAAGGGCAACCAGGGGCCTCTACTGCAAGTCCAGGGAGAAAGGTGGACCCTGGGTAGCTTGCTGGGATCAGAGGCCCCTAAGTGGAGGGCCAGGAGGTACCCTAGGGCCCCTACTGCAAGTCAAGGTAGAGAGTTGGACCTCTGGGTAGCTTGCTGGGGTCAGAGGCAACTAGGTGGAGGGCCAGGAGGGCACCCTGGGGCCTCTACTGCAAGTCCAGGGAGAGAGGTGGGCCCCTGGGTAGCTTGCTGGGGTCAGAGGCCCCTAGGTGGAGGGCAAGGGGGCTTCCTGGGGCCTCTACTGCAAGTCCATTGAGAGAGGTGGACCCCTTGGTAGCTTGCTGGGGTCAGAGGCCCCTAGGTGGAGGGCCAGGGGGCACCCTGGGGCCTCTACTGCAAGTCCAAGGAGAGTTGTGGACCCCTGGGTAGCTTGCTGGGGTCTTAGGCCCCTAGGTGGAGGGCCAGTGGGCACCCTGGGGCCTATACTTCAAGTCCAGGGAGAAAGGTGGACCCCTGGGTAGCTTTCTGGGGTCAGAGGCCCCTAGGTGGAGGGCAAGAGGGCACCCTGGGGCCTCTACTGCAAGTCCAGGGAGAGTTGTGGACCCCTGGGTAGCTTGCTGGGGTCAGAGGCTTCTAGGTGGAGGGTTAGGGGGCACCCTGGGGCCTCTAATGCAACTCCAGGGAGAGAGATGGACCTCTGGGTAGCTTGCTGGGGTCCTAGGCCCCTAGGTGGAGGGCCAGGGGGAACCCTGGGGCCTCTACTGCAAGTCCAGGGAGAGAAGTGGACCCCTGGGTAGCTTGCTGGGGTCCTAGGCCCCTAGGTTGAGGGCCAGGGTGCACCCAGAGGCCTATACTGCAAGTCAAGGGAGAGAGGTGGACCCCTGGGTAGCTTGCTTGGGTTAGAGGCCCATAGAAGGAGGGCCAAGGGGCTTCCTGGGGCCTCTACTGCAAGTCCATTGAGAGATGTGGACCCCTATGTAGCTTGCTGGGGTCAGAGGCCCCTAGGTGGAGGGCAAGGGGCACCCTGGTTCCTGTACTGTGTAATGGAAATTCATTTTTAGATGAACATGTGTAGTGAAACTTGCTTACTCCTCATCTTTAGATGTGTGAAAAGTCACTTGTGTTCACAGTGTACTTTTGTTTATACAGCCTTACATTCCCGTATGTGACCACGTGGTCCTTATCTTTCCAATTAGCTTTAAGATGAACATTTGTTAGGGGTAAGGGGCATGGGCTGTGTGATATATGACAGGGAAGCAGCAGGATGGTTTTCACACCTGTCGTGGTATGTGTGGTTTGGGTTGAACTGGAGTTGACCTCGTAAGCAGCACAACCCAGATAAAAGGATGAGCACACTTTGCTTCATTGTCTCACTCTGCAGAAACTGTTGTTGCTGTATGACTGTGACCTTCTTTGCAAAGAATAAAAGCTTTGAAAAGACATCCCGGGTAAGACTTTGTTTCTTGACCACCGAGAGCGCCTCCTTAAAGGAAATTGCCACTACAATTTGGTGTCAGAAGTGGGATGTCTTGGAGGGACTTTTCCGGACCCTGCGGACGGTGACTGATCATCCTGGGACTTTGTGTCACAGCCCTGCCCCGCTTGGTTGAGGGTTGAGGGGCCGACCGCCGGGCTCGGAGAAGAACCCCACTGACATCTGGGAAAAAGAACTCAGTGGCATCTGAACTCTCTGGTAAGAAACAAATTCTTTGTTTATTGTTAAAAAAGAAATTTAACAAGTTTTGGGCATTTGATTAGGCAATTTAAAAGGGTTTTTACTGCAATTTGGGTCATCACCATGCTGGTGGGTCTGTCTCTGTGGGATAGCGGCGTGATTAATACAAGTGAGATCTGACATCAGGCGGGGATCAAGACCTTTTTTACAAGTGAGATCTGGCGTTTAGCTGAGATCAAGACCTTATACAAGTGAGATCTGGCGCCTGACTAAGATCAAGACCTTTTTAATACGTTTGGCTAGCTAACTGCGATTTACTCCCGGGAGGGGGTTGAAATCAGGGGGCTGTGCGATTTACTTCCAAAAAAAGAGGTTGAAATCCGGGCTGTGCGATTTACTTCCAGAAGGAGGTTGAAATCAGGGGCCAAGCGATTTACTTCTAAAAGGGGGTTGAAATTGGGGGCCACGAAATTAGAGCTGCATAGCTTAACTTTTCGATTTTAGGTGAAAAGTCGAAATCTGTTGGAGACGTCCGACAGATTAATAGGTACCGACAAAGTCCAGGGGAGAGATCA
This sequence comes from Danio rerio, assembly GCF_049306965.1. Classification (NCBI taxonomy): domain Eukaryota; kingdom Metazoa; phylum Chordata; class Actinopteri; order Cypriniformes; family Danionidae; genus Danio; species Danio rerio. Next base: position 19,800,787 of record NC_133199.1, on the reverse strand, counting down.
TTGCCAGCATGGGGAGGTCCCAAAGCAAGGTGAGAAAATATGATAAACCGGTGTTTTGGAATATGGAAAAAAAAATTATATGGAAATTTTTTTTTTTAAAAGCATGCAAGATATAGGAAAACTAATAAAGTATCACAAGTTTCTGAGGGAAAGGGAATGTTGAGTGTTACTAGGTTAAACAAAATGAAAGAGTTGATTGAGAAGGCAGAAGGAAAAGCAGGTTGTTTTTGTGAAAGGCATGTGTGTGTGTCGTGTGGAGACACTGTTGATTGTTGGCTCAAAAAGGCAGATAAGAGGCAAAGAGGAAAATGCTGCAGAGGCAGCTGGCATGTAGGGAAGAGAATGAAGAAGTGGCATGTAGGGAAAAGAATGAAGGAGATAAAGTGAAGGAAAAAGCAAGTGAAAAATGTGAAAGTGTTAATGAAAGATTAATTAGCATTACTAATCTTTTCTATACATTTGTTTCCATACATGTACCGCCGTACCATCACTATCCCGTGGCTGAGCTGTGAGCCCTGAGAACTGACCCAGACCTCAACTGCTACTATCCCAGAAGACCTCCGACCGCACCAACGAAATTCCCACCTCAAGCAAGTGGAGGACATCTGTTTGAACTGGAGAAATGGACATTTAACGGACATACTGCTGTGTGCTCAACATGCTGAAGACAAGCTGACAGTGAAGCAAGAGCAAGACTAGAAGAAAGCGGAAAGGGAGCTGTGCATGGCTCTGATACAAGTGGCCAACCAAAGATCCAACCAAGACCTGACAACCAAAGATATCGCAAATTCAAAGGCAACAAAGGTGTCAAGGGTGAGAAAGATACCAGAAGATGGAGAAACTGGAATGTGACGGATGGCGATTAAATCTGCAGAGCCTGTGGTGTACATGACGAGAAACTGTACCAAATGTCTGCGCTTGCCACAGAGATGGACTTTTGGTCAAGGATTGACCCGAAAGGTGCAAACCAACAAAGGAGCTGATGTGCGGAGAGGGAAGAGCAGAACGGAGAGGGTCTGGGCAAGCAGCCAACAGCTACAGTAAAGGAAAGTGAACATATTTTTACTAACAAGTTTAAATGCAGACACATTTTGATACACACATATTCACATACACTGACATACTTTTGGCTCTCTGCAATGAAAAAAAGAAAAAGCTTGCATTTCCCACTGTAATTTTGATCACAGTAATGTTGATAATTTTTCTGATGAAATGGCATTGTTTTTTTTTAGTGAAGCATTTTTTAAATATGCCAAAATATTCTATGTTGATTAAGAATACATTGGTTGAGTTTGTAGCTGATAGTGGAGCTAGCAGATCTTGCATACGACCATGTGACCTACAGTGTGAAATACCTTTGAAAAACAAATTTCACGAGTCTCTGTCTGCATCTGGTCATACAGTGATCGAGTGATTTACAGCTCCGCTGACCTGTGAGACAGAGGGGGGTAAAATTTTCAACCACGCATTTGTTTGTTTGCCAAAATGTCTGATACCACTCATTGGAGGGGATATTTTGTGTAAATTAAACTTTGTTCTAACAGCAGACTTCTCAGGTGTGAGAGTAAAAAAAAAAAAAAAAGGAGGAATTTTGTTGTTTGCTGGTTGAATCACAGACTCATTGAAAACAATCAATGGGCTGATGTAATCTGCAAATTGGCTAAAGATTGAGTAAAACCTTTTGACATTGATATGTCTCTTGGTGAACTGCATTGCACGTCACATGTCGTAATTTACAGATGAGGAATTTGAGAAAGCTTGGTTTGAGACAAATGTGAATGAAACGTTGATTTTAGAGAAAATGTACTAAAAGGATAGTCTGTGTGCAGTTTCAGTGTCTCTGTCAGAAAAGCAGCTTTCATTCTATCTCATGTCAGCACACATGTCGGTTTGCAAGGGTAAACATCAGTCTTGGGCTGATTTAGGCCTATCTGAGAGTAGAGAGAAAGGGTTAGAATGGACCGAGAGCTCGAGAGTTTTTCGGGTGGACAGTGAAACTGAAACAGCTGTTTCAAGAACTGTGACTGCTATTGACAAAGTGTGCGTGAAGAATTCTTGCATGGTTGACTTTAATGCTGCAGACATACACCCAGCTTTAGCAGAAATACCAAGCAAACTGTGGACTAAAAGCAAATATGATGTTGGTTTGATTAAAGGTTGTGAGCCAGTTACAATCACTGCAAAATCTGATTACAGACCCTGCCAACAACAATATCCTTTGAAAAGGGAAGCCATTGAAAGCATTACCCCAGTATTTGAGGCTTTACTGGAACAGGGTGTTATTGTACCATGCAACAATTCTGAGGTTCGCACCCCTATTTTTCCTGTAAAAAAGATAAGGGATAATGGGATGCCTACAGAATGGCGTTTTGTACAAGATTTGCAAGCAGTAAATGCAGCTGTCAAACAAAGGGCTCCATTAGTTCCAAATCTGTACACAATTTTGTTACAAATTCCTGAAAAATCACAATTTTATTCAGTGGTTGATTTGGCAAATGCATTTTTCAGTGTGCCAGTTGACAAAGACAGCCAGTTTTGGTTTGCATTCAATTTTAATGGTAAAGGCTACACTTTTACACGTCTGTGTCAGGGTTTTACAGCATCTCCAACTTTATAGAATGAAGCGTTGTTAAGAAGTTTGAAATCTTTGACCCTGACAGCTGGAACTGCTTTGTTACAGTATGTTGATGACCTGTTGATATGTGCTGAAAATGAAGAGACGTGTGTGAAAGACACTGTGACTCTCCTAGCATTTGGCTAAGGAGGGCCACAAAGTCAGTTTGACAAAATTGCAGTTTGTTAAACAAAAGGTAACATTTTTGGGGCACGTCATTACACCACACAGCAAATCTCTGTCTGAAAAAAGGGTGAGTGGTATAAAAAATGTACCAAAACCTCTAACGAAAAAACAAATGTTGTCTTTTTTGGGTATGTGTTCATATTGTCGCACATTTATTCCAAATTATGCAATTTTGGAACAACCCCTGAGAGCCCTAACAATAGGGAAGGGGATGAAATCCACTGACAAACTAGGGTGGACGACAGAGGCAGAGCAGGCATTTGTAAACATGAAATTACAAATGGCTGAAGCCCCTGCATTGGGTTTGCCTGTACCAACAAAACCATTTGTTCAGATGGTAGATGAGAGAAATGGGTTCATGACGTCATTGCTCCTACAGGATCATGGAGGTAGATTGCGACCTGTGGCCTATTTTTCGAGCAAACTTGACCCCATAGCAGCAGGCCTGCCACGTTGCTTAAGAGCAGTGGCGGCTGCAGAAAAAGCTGTTATGGCTTCAAGAGATTTTGTTGGGTATTCTGAATTGATACTGATGGTGCCACATTCTGTGTCCATGATTCTCCAAGAACAAAAAACATCGCATCTGTCAACAGCCCGCTGGCTGAGATATCACACTATCTTGTTAGATATGCCAAATGTGACTGTTAAACGATGTACTGGTTTGAATGCGGCTACTCTTCTTCCTACTGAGGAAGATGGGGAAGAGCATCATTGTTGTTTAACAGCACTTGAACAGGTGTGTACACCAGGACCTGACCTTTCTGACGAACCACTTGAAAATTGTAACAATGTCCTCTTTGTGGATGGTTCAGCGTTTAAAGATCCACAAACAGGCCAGAATAAAGTTGGTTACGCTGTAACAACTGAATTTGATGTGGTGACCTCTGGGAAATTGCCAGGGCACTATTCTGCACAGGCCGCAGAGCTCGTGGCGTTGACAGAGGCATGTAAATTAATGGCAAAAAAAAAGAGGCTACAATTTACACTGACTCAAGATGTGCATTTGGGGTAGCTCATGATTTTAGGGCTCTGTGGAAACACAGAAAATTTCTAAAATCTGATGGTCGACCAATACTCAATGCTCCTTTAGTGGCAGCGCTGCTGGATGCGATTTTACTACCTGACAAACTGGCCATTTGTAAATGCGCAGCGCACACTAACAATAAAGATTCTGTTTCTGCAGGTAACTCCAGAGCAGATAGAGCAGCAAAAGTCGCGGCATCACGAGACAAGGATTACTGCGAATGTTCTTTGCTATCTGCTGATGATAACAATGACGTGTGTTCTTCTTTGCAGGACATGCAGACCTTCGCGACGGGGCTGGAGAAAAAAAAAAAAAACAAGTGGAGACAGTCTGGCTGTGTGATGAAAGATAATGTGTGGATGTGTGCTGAGGGCAAGGCGTGTTTACCAAAACATTTTTCCAACATTATGCGAAATTACTTCACGGTAAAGATCATGCGTCAAAAACAGCAATGGTTGCGCAAATGAATGAACTGTGGTTCACAAAGGGGTTCACTACATTTGCGGACAATTTCTGTAGACGATGTGTAATTTGCAACACACATAATGTGGCCAGAGCGATAGAAGTCCCACAATCATCTCATCCACCTCCAACAAGGCCATTTGAATATTTGATGATGGATTTCATTGAATTGTCCCCATGTAATGGGAAACGGTACTGTTTGGTGATGGTTGACATGTGGTCAAAATGGGTTGAAGTTTTTCCCAACCTCAAAACAAGATTCGGCTGCGGTAGCAAAAGCGTTACTGACTGAAATTGTACCGCGATGGGGAATACCACGAAAAATAAGTTCAGATAATGGTACTCATTTTGTTAATGAAGCAATCAAACAAGTGGGCCAATATTTGGAAATTGATTTGAGAACACATTGCAGTTACCATCCGGCTTCAGGAGGCGCTGTTGAAAGAGAAAATGTAACACTGAAGAACAAATTGGCAAAATGTTGTGAAGACACAGGGCTTACATGAGTTCAAGCTCTACCCATTGTCCTGATGTACATGAGAATGAGAAAAAGATCAAAAATGAATTTGAGCCCGTTTGAAATTCTCTTTGGTAAACCACCGCGCGTAGGTGTGAATGGGGGAAAACAGCAGCTGCCCTCAACAGATGTGTGTGAGAATGACATGTTGAATTACTGTAAGATATGTCTCATGTGTTGTCCAATGTTTGTGTGCAGGTAAAGGCTGCACAGGGGAAGGCTGCTGAGAGACCACTGCACAGTCTGAGGCCTGGCAATTTCGTGGTGATCAGGGACCTGAGGAGAAAGAGCTGGAGAGCAAAGCGCTGGCTGGGTCCATTTCAAGTGTTATTGATCACTGAGACGGTGGTGAAGGTCGCAGAGCGCGCAACGTGGGTGCATGATGGCCACTGCAGGAAAATTCCATCTCCTGAGGAGGATTCCACGAGGGAGTAGGAGAGAAAGAGGGGCTCTGAAACCATCTGAAGGAAAACAGCAGGATGTTATCTGAGGGAAGCAAGGTCACAGCTGGGGAGAAACAACAACAACTCAAGAGGTGTGTGTGAAACAGTAACTTCTTAATACAACACCAAGCAGCAATCAGACGGAGGAGAAGACGACCAAAAGAGAGGTGAATAAGCTGTGCTTGACCATCACATAAGGATCTGAAGATGGATGAAAAGATTCGCTAGCATCCATTCCGTGTGCAAGGAATGTGTGGTCTGAGGAGAACAACACTGGCATTGCAGCTAGTGTCACCTTAATTAACCTGATTACAGCAAAACATTTCCGACATTGTGACCCACATGAGAATGACCGTAAAAGAACCTAAGAAAGTTAGCAACCCAGAGCTAGATTGGCTGTCATTTAAGTGGGGAAACTGGATCTACTGGGCCTTTACTGTGGTGTTACCTGTATTGGGGATGGGTGTAGTGATATTATGTTGTCTGCCATGTATATTCAGATTTGTATTATGGACAGTGGACAGACTGATTACACCTACAACATCCCATCAGATGATAAGAGTGGCCGTGAATGAAGAGGGTATGAATATTGACATGGGTGAAGATTTTGATTATGACTTTGATGATAGCAGCAGCTACATAGAAATGGATAAGGAAAAACTGTAAACAACTGAGAACAATATTTTAGGTGACGGCTGTTACTTAATTGGGAAAATATTAACGAACCAGATTTTTTGAAATTTAAGATAACTATCTGCTTGCTTATATATGTTCTGTAACAAATCTCAAAAGAGTGATCATTTACATGAAAATTGAGAGAAGGGTGTAAATGTGATATATGTTTAAGAGTACAGAAACAACGTGTTCCTATGTTCATGAGTGTTATTGATGAATTGCTGTAGAGTGTTAATAATTTTTAACTAATTGAAGAAATGTTTCTAGAATTTTGTTGTGTAAACAAATCAATAATGTGAAAAAAAACAGGCAATTTCTCGGATTTGAACCTCTGAGGGGTGACTGAGGGTCCGATTTCGATCGGGAGCGCAATAACAGTGATTATTCGTTTAGCCCGGCTCCCAGGGAAGAGGGATGTTTTGAAAGATAAATCTTAATGGGGAAACTATTAAGAAGAGTGTTTAAACATCTCTAGTGTATTTGATGTGTGCAGAAACCTGTTAAATGATTTTTGTAATCAGTGTGATTTTGTATTCAATTGAAAAATGAATTTAATAGTGAGTTATCAATGAATGATAAAAAGAGAGGAATTGTAATGGAAATTCATTTTTAGATGAACATGTGTAGTGAAAACTTGCTTACTCCTCATCTTTAGATGTGTGAAAAGTCACTTGTGTTCACAGTGTACTTTTATTTATACAGCCTTACATTCCCGTATGTGACCACGTGGTCCTTATCTTTCCAATTAGCTTTAAGATGAACATTTGTTAGGGGTAAGGGGCATGGGCTGTGTGATATATGACAGGGAAGCAGCAGGATGGTTTTCACACCTGTCGTGGTATGTGTGGTTTGGGTTGAACTGGAGTTGACCTCGTAAGCAGCACAACCCAGATAAAAGGATGAGCACACTTTGCTTCATTGTCTCACTCTGCAGAAACTGTTGTTGCTGTATGACTGTGACCTTCTTTGCAAAGAATAAAAGCTTTGAAAAGACATCCCGGGTAAGACTTTGTTTCTTGACCACCGAGAGCGCCTCCTTAAAGGAAATTGCCACTACAACTGCAAGTTCAGGAAGAGAGGTGGACCCCAGGGTAGCTTTCTGGGGTCTTAGGCCCCTAGGTGGAGGGCCAGGGGGCATCCTGGGGCCTATACTGCAAGTCCAAGGAGAGATGTGGACCCCTATGTAGCTTGCTGGGTTCAGAGGCCCCTTGGTGGAGGGCCAGGGGGCACCCTGGGGCCTCTACTGCAAGTACAGGGAAAGTTGTGGACCCCTGGGTAGCTTGCTGGGGTTAGAGGCCCATGGGTGGAGGGCAAGGGGGCACGCTGGGGCCTCTACTGCAAGTCCAGGGAGAGAAGTAGACCCCTGGGTAGCTTGCTGGGGAATAAAGCCCCTAGGTAGAGGGCCAGGGGTACCCTGGGGCCTCTACTGCAAGTCCAGGGAGAGAGTTGGACCCCTGGGTAGCTAGCTGGGATCAGAGGCCCTTAGGTGGAGGGCCAGGGGGCACCCTGGGGCCTCTAGTGCAAGTCCAGGGATAGTTGTGGACCCCTTGGTAGATTCCTAGGGTCTGAGGACCCTAGTTGGAAGGCCAGGTGGCACCCTTGGGCCTCTACTGCAAGTCTAGGGAGAGTTGTGGACTCCTGGGTAGCTTGCTGGGGTCAGAGGCCCCTTGGTGGAGGGCCAGCGGGCACCCTGGGGCCTCTACTGCAAGTCCAGGGAGAGAAGTACACCCCTGGGTAGCTTGCTGGGGAATAAAGCCCCTAGGTAGAGGGCCAGGGGTACCCTGGGGCCTCTACTGCAAGTCCAGGGAGAGAAGTGGGCCCCTGGGTAGCTTGCTGTGGTCAGAGGCCCCTAGGTGGAGGGCAAGGGGGCTTCTTGGGGACTCTATTGCAAGTCCATTGAGAGAGGTGGACCCCTGGGTAGCTAGCTGGGGTCGTAGGCCCCTAAGTGGAATGCCAGGGGGCACCCTGGGGCCTCTACTGCAAGTCCAAGGAGAGTTGTGGACCCCTAGGTAGTTTGCTGGGGTCCGAGGCCCCTAGGGGGAGGGCCAGGGGGCACCCTGGGGCCTCTACTGCAAGTCCAGGGAGAGTTGTGGACCCCTTCGTAGCTTGCTGGGGTCAGAGGCCCCTGAGGAGAGGGCCAGGGGGCACCCTGGGGCCTATACTGCAAGTCCAGGGAGAGAGGTGGACCCCTGGGGAGCTTTCTTGTGTCAGCCGCCCCTAGGTGGAGGGCCTGGGTGCACCCTGGGGCCTCTACTGCCAGTCCAGGGAGAGAGGTGGACCCCCTGGGTAGGTTGCTGGGGTCTTAGGCCCCTAGGTGGAGGGCAAGGGGGCACCCTGGGGCCTCTACTGCAAGTCCAGAGAGAGTTTTGGACCCCTGGGTAGCTTGCTGGGGTCAGAGGCCCCTGGGTGGAGGGCAAGAGGGCACCCTGGTTCCTATACTGCAAATCCAGGGAGAGAGGTGGACCCCTGGGGAGCTTTCTTGTGTCAGCCGCCCCTAGGTGGAGGGCAAGGGGGCTTCCTGGGGCCTCTACTGCAAGTCCATTGAGAGAGGTGGACCCCTTCGTAGCTTGCTGGGGTCAGACGCCCCTAGGTGCAGGGCCAGGGGCCACCCGGGGGCCTCTACTGCAAGTCCATGGAAAGAGGTGGACCTCTGGGTAGCTTGCTGGGGTCAGAGGCCCCTAGGTGGAGGGCAGGGGCCTCTACTGCAAGTCAAGGGAGAAAGGTGGACCCTGGGTAGCTTGCTGGGATCAGAGGCCCCTAAGTGGAGGGCCAAGAGGTACCCTAGGGCCCCTACTGCAAGTCAAGGTAGAGAGTTGGACCTCTGGGTAGCTTGCTGTGGTCAGAGGCAACTAGGTGGAGGGCCAGGGGGCACCCTGGGGCCTATCCTGCAAGTCCAGGGAGAGAGGTGGACCCCTGGGTAGTTTGCTTGGCTGAGAGTGGCCTAGGTGGAGGGCCAAGGGGCACCCTGGGGCCTCTACTGCAAGTCCAGGGAGAGTTGTGGACCCATGGGTAGCTTGCTGGGGTCAGAGGCCCCTTGGTGGAGGGCCAGCGGGCACCCTGGGGCCTCTACTGCAAGTCCATTGAGAGAGGTGGACCCCTTGGTAGCTTGCTGGGGTCAGAGGCCCCTAGGTGGAGGGCCAGGGGGCACCCTGGGGCCTCTACTGCAAGACCAGGGAGAGTTGTGGACCCCTGGGTAGCTTGCTGGGGTCAGAGGCTTCTAGGTGGAGGGTTAGGGGGCACCCTGGGGCCTCTACTGCAAGTCCAGGGAGAGAAGTGGACGCCTGGATAGCTTGCTGGGGTCCTAGGCCCCTATGTTGAGGGCCAGGGTGCACCCAGGGGCCTATACTTCAAGTCAAGGGAGAGAGGTGGACCCCTGGGTAGCTTGCTGGGGTCAGAGGCCCCTAGCTGGAGGGCCAGGGGGCACCCTGGGGGCTCTAGTGCAAGTCAAGGGATAGTTGTGGACCCCTTGGTAGATTCCTAGGGTCTGAGGACCCTAGGTGGAGGGCAAGAGGGCACCCTAGGGCCTTTACTGCAAGTCCAGGGAGAGTCGTGGACCCCTGGGTAGCTTGCTGGGGTCAGAGTCTTCTAGGTGGAGGGTTAGTGGGCACCCTGGGGCCTCTACTGCAAGTCCATGGAAAGAGGTGGACCTCTGGGTAGCTTGCTGGGGTCAGAGGCCCCTAGGTGGAGGGCAAAAGGGCAACCAGGGGCCTCTACTGCAAGTCCAGGGAGAAAGGTGGACCCTGGGTAGCTTGCTGGGATCAGAGGCCCCTAAGTGGAGGGCCAGGAGGTACCCTAGGGCCCCTACTGCAAGTCAAGGTAGAGAGTTGGACCTCTGGGTAGCTTGCTGGGGTCAGAGGCAACTAGGTGGAGGGCCTGGGGGAACCCTGGGGCCTATCCTGAAAGTCCAGGGAGAGAGGTGGACCCCTGGGTAGTTTGCTTGGCTGAGAGTGGCCTAGGTGGAGGGCCAAGGGGCACCCTGGGGCCTCTACTGCAAGTCCAGGGAGAGGTGTGGACCCATGGGTAGCTTGCTGGGGTCAGAGGCCCCTTGGTGGAGGGCCAGCGGGCACCCTGGGGCCTCTACTGCAAGTCCAGGGAGAGAGGTGGGCCCCTGGGTAGCTTGATGGGGTCAGAGGCCCCTAGGTGGAGGGCAAGGGGGCTTCCTGGGGCCTCTACTGCAAGTCCATTGAGAGAGGTGGACCCCTTGGTAGCTTGCTGGGGTCAGAGGCCCCTAGGTGGAGGGCCAGGGGGCACCCTGGGGCCTCTACTGCAAGACCAGGGAGAGTTGTGGACCCCTGGGTAGCTTGCTGGGGTCTTAGGCCCCTAGGTGGAGGGCCAGTGGGCACCCTGGGGCCTATACTTCAAGTCCAGGGAGAAAGGTGGACCCCTGGGTAGCTTGCTGGTGTCCTAGGCCCCTAGGTTGAGGGCCAGGGTGCACCCAGGGGCCTATACTGCAAGTCAAGGGAGAGAGGTGGACCCCTGGGTAGCTTGCTGGGGTCAGAGGCCCCTAGGTGGAGGGCCAGGGGGCACCCTGGGGCCTCTACTACAAGTCCAGGAAGAGAGGTGGACTCCTGGGTAGCTTGCTGGGGTTAGAGGCCCATAGAAGGAGGGCCAAGGGGCTTCCTGGGGCCTCTACTGCAAG